>NC_139973.1:15293051-15603051 GCF_963993115.1 Abramis brama | reverse complement strand
GTCAGTCAATGGAAGACTCGGACAAAGTGCAGACGAGGGTCTGACCCACAACTTGTCCAATGGAGTCCATAGATCTGGGGTTAAGTTGACTGCCCTGGTCACTCTTCCTTACCTACCCTAATTACTGTACGCGCATTATATACCTCTCATTGCCCTGTGCCTGAGGACATATTGGCCTTTTCCATTGGTTTAGAGAGCAGTTTCCTGATCATCAAGGTACAAATATGGAGTATTTCACTTTTTTTTATTTTTTTATTGTGTTTACAGCTGTAGTGAATAGGTACGACTTTGCAGACACTTTAGATTAACATTAACCATCCATTCCATCTAAACAATTATGTATGTATGTCATGTATTTTACTGTAATGTAATACATTTATTTCATATTTAACATATACGTATTTATATATTTAATACATTATATATTAATGTATATATTATATACATTTTACATATATAATGTAATATAATGTGTATACTGCTGTTATGTATATATATATATATATATATATATAAATAGACTATGTATTATATTCTACACACACACACACACACACACACACACACACACACACACACACACACACACACACACACACACACAGTATACTTCTTAAAGTGTACATACACACACGCACATTATATATATATATATATATATATATATATATATAATGTCGTTTTTTCATCTAGAAAAAATATAGTGATTTTATACATATATTTTCCATGTATATTTTATGTATATATATTTTATGTATATACAAAAAATGTAATACATGTATGTGTATATATAGTTATATATTATATTGAGAAAATTACTTCAATACTTTTTATCAAATTATTACTCAGGGAAACCACAACAAAAATTGTCTAAATATGTTTTCTTCTTTTTAATAAAAACCACATAACAAATATGGTTCATTTACAATTCAAACATGTGAATATTTATAGGAGCGATCCAGAAAGGCCGGTGATAGACAGTCATTAGATGTTCCATTAGATCCATCAGACGGGCTCTTCAGTGAAACAGACCTGAGGTAGTGACAAGCTGATGATCTGGTGTGTGTTGAAGAGGGCAGACTGTCAGGCCTCAGTGTGAGGTGGCTGTCAAAGCCCTCTCCATGATTATACACCTGACCCCATCATCGCTGCCCGTTACCCTCCACAGACATTTCTGTCACTACGCCTGCCATTTTGCTTTCCAAGGTGCTAGGCGGGGCAAGCGCAGCCACGTTTTAGTGTTGTTTATTGATTTCTGACCCCACGCTTAATAGTTTTCCCAGGCCCCCCAAATGGCTTTTGTAAGCAATAGGGTTTGTACATCTCGCCGATCAATACCTTTTATATTTACAATAAAATTGAAACGGCCCGCGAGCAGACTGCTGGCCCGGCATTTGTCATCCCTCTGCAAGGGAAAACTATGTCATTATCTGAATTAAAACATTTATTTCTGATTAAGAGCGTGTCCTATCTCATTAATTTTTCCCCTTCCAATACAAGGGGAATGGAATCGTATTGATTTTCGCACTTTTTACACATCTCCACTACTGGGAAGATAATTGAGAAGTTAGCCAGAATAAATGAAGTTTCTAGTCTAGCACAGCAAGCCAATACCTTGGAAATGTAAGGTGTTTTTGCAGCACAGGGTTTTTAATTTTGCTGCGGGTATGGACAGGGGGACCGAACAAATTGGATTAAGGTTTGGGACGTGGCGCTGGGGAATAGGGGCCGATTCCACCGGGCGACGGGGGTAATAAGACAAGCCTCAGATTGTCCCCAACTCCAAAAAAGCACTATCACAAAAGGAAGTCTAGATTAAAGAACCCAAAGCCTATTAATGCCAAGTTGCGCTCAATCTATCCCTCCCACAAAGCTTATTGTTGAAGCGGAATTGAGAGATGGTGATCGATGGCTGAACTAGACCCTTCAATGTTGCTTGGCCATTGATTAGGCATTACTAAATGAATGAGATTATAGAGGCTGTTTAGTCTTCATTTTGGGTAAGTGATTTCTAAGCTTTTTGTCTTGCCAAATAGAGACTTTACAGAGAAAACGTATAGGTCTTTTCTATTTATTAGCAAAGCATGGAGGGATATTTTAATTTGCCATTGAAAAATTCTTGAACAAAATATCATTATTAAAGGTAAACAAAAATTCGTTTCAGAAAGACTTTTTTATGGTCCTGTTTGAGTAATTTACTCAAATGCTTACCTTTAAACTGCTATAGCTGGTAACACTTTAGAATACTGTTCCTTCATTAATGAATAACTACACAGGAACAAATGAGTATTGCACTATTAACATTCTAGTAACTACTATAACATGAAACTCTGATTAACGAATTAGTAGGTAATAGCGATCAGTTGAATGTGGTAGTTCACTATTAGCTAATCAGTAACTATACTATTTTTCATATCTCACTGAGGATTACTAAGGACTACTATATACAGGTTCATAATGTATATTAATGTTAATAATATATAACATAATGTAATGGTAACCCATTAGTAATGAATCAAGTGTTACATCCTTCTAAAGGAACTACTAATCATCAGTATCAGTATTCTAAAGTGAAAAGCTTGATAACTACCTAATATTGACTGAAGTCATTGCAAGATTTTGAGGTTTTTGTAAGGTTTTGGATAGTGATGACTCAAGTGTTACTACATCTTTCTAAAGGAACTACTAATTATTTGGATCAGTATTTTAAAGTGAAGATCATAGGAACACACTAGTAATGACTAAAGTGTTACCAAATCCATCGGAAGGAATTACTATTCAAAATCTTACAAAGATATAAAAAGCTTACAATGATTTCAGTCAATATTAGGTAGTTCACTTCAGAATACTGATCCAAGTAATTAATAGTTTCTTTAGAAGGATGTAGTAACACTTGAGTCATTACTAGTGGGTTACCGTTACCTTTTATTATAAATTATGCATTATTCATGATAATTATGAACCTGTAGTAGTTATCTGGGAGGTATGAAAAAAATAGTAGTTACTGATTAGCTAATAGTGAGCTACCATATTCAACTGAACGCTATTACTTACTAGTTTGGGTTACACTTTATTTTAAGGTGTCATTGTTGCAGTGTAATTATATATTTAAGTACTGAGTAATATTAAGCAACTACATGTACTTACTATATGGTTAGGGTAGGATTAGGATTTGGTTGAGGGTTAGTTGCATGTAATTATGCATAATTTACTGTTATTACTATGGTACATATGTAACAAGGACACTGTAAAATAAAGTGTTACCCTAGTTTGTTAATCAGAGTTTCTTGTTAGTTAATAGTAGTTACTAGAATGTTAATAGTGTGTTACTCATTTGTTCCTGTGTAGTCATTCATTAATGAAGGAACAGTATTCTAAAGTGTTACCCTATAGCTTGAATGATCAGAAGCTTGCAGTACACAGAGCCTTACGGATACCTGGCCACAGCTCTGGGACGGAGAGAAAATGTTGTCTGACTTTGAAAGGGCATCGTCCATCATGACTTTTCTCAGCCTGTCAACGAACGGATAGACGAATGGATCTGTGGGAACCCCCCACGTCTTATCTCCCATTTCCCCTTTCTCTGTCCACTGACCGGCTCACTGGCCAGCGGGCTAGACACCTCTGCTGCAGGCGAGTAGCTGATCAGCCAAGGATCAGGAAAGCTGCCAGCTAGCTGCCTCCGAAACAGGCCTGACAGCACATTAATTCAACCTGCGGAAATCACTGCAAATAGGCAGGAGACATTGTGTCCACTGAGAGCGAGGGAAATGGAGAGAAAGAGGAAGAGAGGGAGAGTTTGGAAGGGAGAGATAGGAAGAGAGTGAGAGGAGCCTTTTAATGAGCTGCTATAAGTTACTCTGTCTGACTTGACCATTAGAAGACTGTAATGCGCAATTGGTTGAGAAAATGTGTTGCAACTGTGATATGCGCCCATGCCAAAGGTGGTTTAAATCACGAGGGACATGTTGAGTGTTTCGCTGAGGTGAATTACATTCCTGGGCTGTTTTATTGCTGTATTTAAGGTTCTGTTGAGAGTTAGACTGATTGATTTGACACCTCAGAATTTGCATCCCTTTACCAGAACCATAAAAATGGTAAAAGATCAGTCTGATAAAACAAGATGCTGTGAGTGATCAGGGCTTGGATGTAATGGGAAAGTTAGTGGGTCCTTTACCTGTAATATCAGGAGCATTGTTTCAGAAAGAAAGCATTTACTTTATGTATTGCTTTGTAACTGGTAAGACGAAGTCTGTGCATTTAGTTTTCTCCATTAAGCAAATCCTTTTGAGGTCACACACAGCAATGTCCATGTTGTGGCGCTATAAGAAACTAACAAGAAGTGCATCTATATTTGCATCTATCTATCTATCTATCTATCTATCTATCTATCTATCTATCTATCTATCTATCTATCTATCTATCTATCTATCTATCTATCTATCTATCTATCTATCTATCTATCTATCTATCTATCTATCTATCTATCTATCTATCTATCTGTCTATCTGTCTGTCTGTCTGTCAGTGTATGTACACTGTTCTATCTATCTATCTATCTATCTATCTATCTATCTATCTATCTATCTATCTATCTATCTATCTATCTATCTATCTATCTATCTATCTATCTGTCTGTCTGTCTGTGTATGTACACTGTTCTATCTATCTATCTATCTATCTATCTATCTATCTATCTATCTATCTATCTATCTATCTATCTATCTATCTATCTATCTATCTATCTATCTATCTATCTATCTATCTGTCTGTCTGTCTGTCTGTCTGTCTGTCTGTCTGTCTGTCTGTCTGTCTGTCTGTCTGTCTGTCTATCTATCTATCTATCTATCTATCTATCTGTCTATCTGTCTGTCTGTCTGTCTGTACACTGTTCTATCCATCTATCGTTCTACCATTCTATCTATCTATCTATCTATCTATCTATCTATCTATCTATCTATCTATCTATCTATCTATCTATCTATCTATCTATCTATCTATCTATCTATCTATCTGTCTGTCTGTGTATGTACACTGTTCTATCTATCTATCTATCTATCTATCTATCTATCTATCTATCTATCTATCTATCTATCTATCTGTCTGTCTGTCTGTCTGTCTGTCTGTCTGTCTGTCTGTCTGTCTGTCTGTCTGTCTGTCTGTCTATCTATCTATCTATCTATCTGTCTATCTGTCTGTCTGTCTGTCTGTCTGTACACTGTTCTATCCATCTATCGTTCTACCATTCTATCTATCTATCTATCTATCTATCTATCTATCTATCTGTCTGTCTGTCTGTCTGTCTGTCTGTCCGTCCGTCCGTCTATCTGTTTTATCATTATATAATAAACAGATGAACACAATGGATATATAAACTATTTTCTATAGGTAGCATTTTATATCTCTCTGTCTGTCTGTTTTGCTCTTCACTTTAGAGATAGCTTTATTTCAGCCAGAGTTTAAATACTTCAAAATCTAAAAAATATTTGTTTGTGAAACTCATTTACAGTTTTGACTTGGAAATGAGCATTACAATTAGACATACATTGCACAATGTTGTTGTTGTTGTTGATTTAAACATAAAACTCCAGCCTGACAGTTCCTCTGTATTATAAGACTTTGTGGTGCAAGCTGTTTTTTATTGTAAATGATGCCTGTGTGGCACACATCATGCTAATTTACCTTTGAACAACTTGTTTCTTAAATATCTTTATACCACCATAGCACTTGTCAAACAATCAATGCATTGAATCATGTTCAGAAGGCGGCATTGAATATTATAATGAGAAGCTCTCTTTTTTTTTTTCCTAACTTGTGAGATGACAAATCTCATTTGTTCATTTACTAATACATCCTCAGTGGAGAAAAACAACGGGGAGCCAACAGCTTTATTTGCTGTTGCGTTTCTATGCTTGGAGTAATCTGAGGAGGAATACTCTAAAGGCTGAGAACATTCATCACAAGCAAATCCAAACATAGATGAAAAATTACAGGATTAGCAATGACCTTCCAACCAATCAGCCACCGTAATTACACTCGTTTATTATGGCCTGCAGAGACAGAGCAATACAGAGATGACCCTTCACCAAAACAAAATGTTTATAAATGTACAAGCCAAAAAGGAATGCTAATAGGGACTCATTTTATAAGGCATCAGTGCACAGCCATACATTTATGTGTGCATTTCATTTGTAAAGGTTTAGATTAAGTGTCTAACCAAATTATTATAATTCCATATACCATGTGCAGTGAACAAGTGGAGATTATAATGCTTGCAATCTTTAATCATATATATTAAACGATATATCAACAGATGAAATTGCAAATAAATTTTGTAAGCTTTCAGCAGGACTTGTATCTCATTAGGTATTTGTTTTTGATCTTTTGCATATGGTTTGCACTTTTGCTTAGCCATTATGTATAAGACACAGAGCCTTGAATCTGGCCCTATCTTTCACTGTAATTTCCTGTCCTCTCCTATTTTGTTAATTATTATTATTATGAAAATTGATATAATAAACAGCTGACATAATTAATGTAATATTTTTATTTTGAACTTTTTAATAATTGATTATTAATATCACATTTTTCTAAGATTTCAGATCTTTATTATTTTGAATTAGCCTGGTAATACCAAACTCTGCTACTTCGCTTTGCTTCGTAGACAGAGTCTGGCATATCATAATTGAAAAGCGTTTTCTTGTCTGAAGTTTAAAATCATTGGTTACCCGTAAGCCAATCACATAACGTTTGGTTATGGCGTGTGTTATGCGCATGCTCAGCCGCATCTAACTTCCACTGTAAACACATGTATGATGCGAAAACAAAACCATCGATTAAATACCGGAGTGAACATGGCTGTGAACGACTTTTGCAGATTATGTGAAGTAAATCTACACATCCACGGTACAATCAGCGTCTACGTCATGGCTCTCAGCCCGCCCTCTGTTCGTTGATTGGCCGGCTGTTTTGAGACCGGAGGAAAACGGAAAGCTATGACGCTGTCTCAGACTGAGTACAGAAGCGAAATGAAATTGAACGGAAGTACGAAGTCTGACGTAGTCATGCTAATTTTGAATTGGGACCTTTCTTTAAATAGTGTCATAGTCATGACCTGCTATTTATAATTTTTTTTTTTTTTTTTTGCCATACTCTAAAGATAACTTAATTAGAAAATAATATTCCTGCATTTGTGCACTTTTCTTTCTTTCTTTTTTTTTTAATACGATCAGCCCTGCCATACATATGGATGTTTGTATTTGCACTGTAAATGAGTTGCTCTCACTCTTGCTTTAGGGACAGAATACAGATCAATCCCATTTTCAAATACAGCCCAAACCTCAGTGGTTGGTAAATCGCTTTTCTACAGGTAGCGGAATAGGCTTTTGTTGTGCATGAATGTGTGTGGGTGAATGTGTGTGTGCTAGACCCCACATCCCTTCCCTCGGCTGTCATTATTCCATGTTCATCGACAGAGAAGTTATAGTTGGCCAGAAAGCTATCAGATGGGCTGGACAGCGGATAATTGAGGTGATGATCGGAGCTGTTCAAAGACAATTGATAGTGATGGAGTCAGGGTTAGCCACGCTCAAGGATCCCAGCCTGCAGAGTCCCCCTAGCCCCTAGTCCCCCGCCCCGGGAGCGGCACACAGAATATGGAATAACATATACGCCGCTAACGTGTGTCAGGCAGTCACTGGAACACGCCGGGCTTTAGCGCCGTCCGGCCAAACTAAGTCCTCAATCAGCCGACAGGGATATTGCGCCGATCCCTGCGAGCGTGAGAGACATGACCCCGACTCCATATATCTGTCTGATCCATCCATTTGACAAGTTGCCAAACTTTTCAAATACCCCCCTAAGCCGTTAAGGCAAAGCAAGCTGGGGAGTGATATTTCATAAGCACACGGTTAGGTGAGGTGGGACATGCAGGAAGTCATTACTTTTTTTGCCTCCCAGTGAAGCCTTTGTCTGGATTGGATATGTCAAACTGAGATATCTTAATGGCTTCGACATACAACTCCATTTCTTTTGTTTTATCCTACAATTGCACGCCGCAACCTTATTTCCTTTCCCACCGGAGAATTAATGCAGCCGAATGTGAGTCTGCGCGGGTAAACCCATGCAGCTCTTCTAGTATGCATGTACTGTAGTGTGATGTCTGCGCTGGGATCAATGAAGCTCTTTGAGGAGTATATCAATAACTCAATAGTCCAAGCATCAATAAGCAAGATGCCATGCCCTCTGGGCTCGGCAATAGGATCGGGATGGCAGTATGGGATACGGACGGGAAAGAATGAAAGGAACGTGACACCCTTCCACACCTCAGCATCTTGTCATGGGCCTGACAGCGGCAGGTTGGACCGGTGACCAGGGTGGCTACAGGTTGCCACTGTCAGCAAGTAGCAACAACACTGTCGGCCCACGATAATCCTCTTCTCTTCAACTCCTTCAGCAGAAAAAGACTGCCAATGTCTTGTCAACCACCCTTAATCCTCAGCATCCTGAGTTCAAGCCTCTGAACGAGGCCCCCGGGGCTTTGCCTCGGCCACCTTCTTGCCCCTGGTATTGACCTGAACTGTCATCCTGGCCCAGCGTCGACCCCGGTGCACGGGCCAATCTATTGTGGATCATGAGTTCAAATGATTTTCCTCCCCTCTCCCGCCCCTGTTTTCCTAGTGAGCTGATTGCTAATGACAACATTAGAAAGGGCAGAATGGAGATTCCACAAACAATTTGCACCTTGGATTTGCAAATCTAATATCTGAAGATGTTCAAAAACAAGCCTCTCTTACTGATATGAACTAAAATAAAGAGTGATGTTTGTATGTACTGTAGGAAATGACTCTTAGATCAAATAAATAATGCTGAATATATATGTGATTTGTAAAAAATAATAATTATTATCTTACACTGCTTCAATTCTTGTAATTTTAAGTACTTTTATATTGTTTTAATTATTTTTTTTAGATATGTTTACTGGAAAACATGATAAATTACTGATACTAAGAAAAACTTTTTTTTTTTAGTGCATGAAAAATGAAATGGTTTGATCATTTTATAACTGTTGTTGTTCATTGTGTCATGTTTAATAACTTATTGCCCTATAGCAGTGAGCGATCATGATTTCATTGTCAATCGGTTAAGACAAGCACTTTGCTTGTACATTGCTTAAAGAAAACATTAGATGATGCACATAATATTGAACATTTTAAAGCCATGTCAATAAAGGGAATATTTTTTTTGATAGATATAGAGCTTAAGATATCTTCTTAGGCTTAATATGAATAGTTCATTTGAATACATTTACTTAATTAATAAAATAATTAAGTAGGTCAATTCAACAACAAAAAAAGAAGAAAAAAAGGCCATGCAAACTGTAAACAGTGCATGATTTCATTAGTCAAGAGGGAAATGCTTGTGATGATGAAGCGTTGCTACGTTTCATACAGCAGCTGGATTGCATTACAGTTTACGGTGACATTCTGCAGTTTTCTTAACATGTCGCCTTATTGATGAACATTGTTTTTTTTTCTGTTCCAGGGACAGATTATTTATATTTGGCTCATAGCACGATGGTTGAAATACTTCAATGCGAGCTTCATAAAGCCCGGTGCTTTCTACATCCCAAGACTGATTACTTTTCATTTGCCAGCTGAAAATACCTTACAGGGATGTACATATTTGTATGCCACGATATAACAAAAGGTAAACGAGCTGCATGAATCAGCTGAGTGACTATACGGCAATTGGGAGCATGATCTTGATGATGATGATGATGATGATGATGAAGAAGATGAGATAAATCTTACCTAGGTTATTCATCTAACCCAAAATCATACTGTATGTTAGCAAATTGGTTTGCCACAACAGAGCATCTTGTGTTGAGCTCCATGGCCCATTCCCATACTACATTTAAATGGAAATTTTGGGGTTAACCCCCAAGTCCACCTCGTGCCTTCCTCATTCTCAAGCGGGCCCATGGTAAATATTTCATTAATCAAAAGTTACAAACAGACTTTGTACTGTCATAACTCTTTGCCATGGCTTTCCTGTTGATTGATTCCTACACACACATACTGTCTGATTACCATAATGTGCTCTTGTGGTGAAAATTCCAGTTGGGGTTCGGGGGGCAGGGAGCATGGCGGAGCGCCGGGGGAAGTACATAATAAATGGTGGTGGCTCCTCCTCATCGGGAGTGATTTTAATCCAATGCTCCATCACTGCTCATGGTGAGTAGAGTCTTCGGGGTTTAGGCTATCAGTTATGAGCCTATGTTTGCAGGCAGACACAATCATTTCGCTGATTGTCACAAGTCCCAAGCAGTGACACCAGGAAGTGATCCATCAGTCAATTTCCTGTGACATGAGGAGAAAGATGACGCGGGGAACACTGACTTATGCAGAGAACCCCCGTTCTCTTCTCCATGACTCTTTTTACATGCTCCAGGGAACATATTTTATTTCGAACACTTAACCTTCCCTGTTTCACCATTTTTCTGCAAGCCTATTGATTTATTCATTCTGACTGGGCCCAAACAGGTGCTTATGTTGAACTTTTTGCTACCTTCTTTTTATTTTCAGGTCTTGTGAGGAGACCCATGCAAAATAAACTTATACTATTATTTCATTAAGTTAAAAGATAACATTTTTTACATAAGGTTTACAATATACTATACAAGCATTCAAACGGTTTAGTAATTCCAATGTCATTCAGCAATGAGTAATTCTCATTAAGTAATGGGTATTCATACGTATTTACATTTTCATATGTTTGCATAGACACTGATCATGCATTATGAACATACGGACATCATCTAAAACGTAAACCTTTTTACGTATAAGCAACTTTTTACGTATGAGCAATCCATCCTCATACAGTAGGTTCATATAATACTGAATCCAGGAATTAATAAGTTGATTTTATTTTATTTAATCAACACGATTAGTTAAATTCATTCATTAGATCACAATTGACAATATATATTAAAAGCTATAAATATGTCTATATAATAGTACATTGTAGCTAAAATGATTGTCACTTACATTTACATTTATCTGCTATGTTTATTATGTTGTTTAGGTTTAAGGTAGTGACTAGAACACTGAATATTGCTGTAATATGTTATGCAAACATAAAATTATTCCCCCCCTCCCATATATGCTTCTACAAAGCTTTAATTTCATATTTTGCTATGGAAAGTAAACTGAAGTCACCTCTCTACAATCTGTGAGTGTTGGACGGTAACTCTATCAATCTAGAGGTGTTTAGAAGATTGCCTTCTGTGCCGGTCGAGGCGGTGTAATCTGTCTGGCCCTCATTGTGCACCTGACCAGCCAAGGGCTCATTACCACCACAATCGGTGGTGTAGCTCACCCTAACATTAGTCCACCTCATCTGTAAACGGCCTCATCCATCACACGCATGTGTTCTGCTTATCCAAACAGATACGGAGTGTGTTCTAATAATTGTCTCATCTCTAGGAACGAGGGCGATGATGATCATGTACATGATGCTCCCGATGTACAATTGTGTCCTCCCCTTGCTACCCCTCTCACTCATTCTCTCGCTCGTGTACTTCTGCCTTTCTGGTTATAATATAGTCTTGATGTTGGTTTATTAATCATGTACTAGTCTGATATGACACAAGCCAAGTGGGAAATGGATTGTAATGGGATCAGTTCATTCAAATACTGGGCTGCAACAGATTGTGCAAGATAAATATTGTAATTCAAGATTGCGATACAAATCATGATATTGCCTTCTGTTTACCTGATGTAATCAAAAGTCCACCATTATGCTGGTTGAGAAAATCAAGTGTGGGTCATAGAGACTCTAATGGGGTCTTTGTGGTGGTTATTTTGTGTGTGCTTATGTACTTATGCCTCTTATGCTCAGCAAGGCATGTGTTTATTTGATTAAGTAAAAACAGTGATATTGTGAAATATTATTATAATTTAAAATAACTGTTTTCTATCAAATTTTCAGCAGACTTTACTCCAGTCTTCAGTGTCACATGATCCTTCAGAAATCATGTTAAAAAAAAAAAGTTGCTTAATATTTTTTTGTGGAAACCGTGATCAGTTTTATTCAGGATTCTTTAATGAAGAAAGAATTTATTTGAAAGAGATCTTTTGTAACATTATAAATGTCTTCACTGTCACTTTTGAACAGTTTAATGCATCTTTGCTGGATAAAAATATTACTAAAAAAAATTCTTACTGACACCAGATTTTGAGTAGTGTATTTCGCTTGTTTTTTTTGTGCATGTTTTTGCTGTTTGGAACACTTTATTCACTTATTCTATCCATAATCATTTAAATGTTATGACACCCAATTGAACAGAGTGCTTATTAGTTATTTTATATTGTCAATGTATTTGAAGAGATCGATCATGCAAAAAATTTAAATTGTCATCATCTATTCACTGTTATGTTGTTACAAAGCTTTATGACTTTCTTCCACAGAACACAAGGAAAGAATTTTTCAATGTTTAAAAAATATATATATTATATAAAAATTTTCAAAGTGTCATCTTTTGTGGCCCACATAATAAAGAAATTCTTACATGAGAGTATGTAAATTATGACATAATCTTCTTTTTTTGGTTGAACCATACCTTTAAGTCACAGCTTTGTTCAAGTGTACAAAGGGAAAGTTCACAACAGTAGGACTTTTTTTTTTTTCCTCCTCTGAAAAGAAAATCAATTTATAACTAATTGAATAAACATTAGGCCGTGTTGTCATTGCACAAGGAACCTGATGTGATCTCTGCCACCATAGTCCTCAACCTCAAACTTGTCCAAACAGCAACATCGCATTGGCAAAGTAAAGGTTGCGCTCGAAATATTGAATTGTTTCAGTCAAGAGAAAATGCAAGATGTGCCAAGAACTTGCAAACAACAACATTTACATCTTGTAGAATAGCAGAAAGCGAGAGGGTCAGAAGTCTCACTCTTGAAATGCTTGCAATTAGTGGTGCTTAAAAACAAAAGGTTGGTTGTGTTTTTAATTGCGATGAAATTATTGATGAAATTATAATATTATAACATTATGTTTTGCTGACATTACAGGTGTTACCATCATTCATTGGACCTTATATACAAATAATTGCATTCAATCTTCTTGTATGTTGTAGTAGGAGCTGATTTGAAATTTTTAAATATGTTTATGAGATTTAGTTAGTTTGTTAGTTGGGTAGGTAGGTAGATACCAGTTCACCACAAAAGCACCGCCCCTATTCAAAAGAGGAGGTCATAAAAAAAAAGTTTTGATTTTATTATGCCCCAAACTGCCCAACACATCTCCATATTAATATGGACCCATTAACAAGGGGTGCTAATTAAAATTTCTTTTATAAATATGTATGTGCCCAAGTCACAACATTATAGAGGAGAGGAGAAAAACACAGGAGACAATGCTGAACGATGAAGATGAAGCCCTGAAGAAAAGAGTGTTCCCAGCAGAAAATTGGTTTAATTAATAGCACATTTTACATAATGATTACAGTGTAATTGCGCCGACTAGCAGAGTGTCATTAAATATATCCTTGCTCCTTTACAACACCCTCTGGCGAAAAATAATGAGTTACATTGGAAATCACTATGCAACAGGTTCATAAATAACATTTAAGCCCATACAAGGCAAGTACTTATAAATAATAAATATTTGCCTTCTGTAATTGAACGAAAAATGACTGCCTCCCTCACTCTTCTTTTTTTCCCGGGCATGCTGCTTTGTCCTGTTATGGCTGTAGAAAGGAGAATTTTCTCATTTTTTCTCCCCTTGTAAGTGGTGAATAATTTATTTCCCGGCTAATAGTCAACACTGTCAACGCAGGGTGTTTAAAATATACCTGTGTCCAGATAAATGTCACGGCGGCTGGGGAAGTGATTATTCCCTGCTTCCAGATATTTTGTTGGATGCAGGCCCTGTATACACTGTAGTAAATCACCCTCTTCCAATTACCTGCCTCCATAAAACAAGCCAGTATTCAAATCAGGTCTAAACCGGAGCCCAGAGACGAGGTTCAGTGCGGTTATAACTGTCAAGGGAGGTTGAAAGAGGGGTGCAGCCTGAGGGGTTGTCTGATGTTGGGATGCCGTGAAGGGCTGAGGGGTCTGGGACGGATGTTTTAGGCAGATGGGTGGAGGTTTTGACGTTGTCTCTGGTTATGATGTTCAGCTTTGGAGTGGCACGTTCTTCAGGACCTTATAGAATCTTATAGGAAGCTTTATGTTAAAGGGATAGTTCACCCAAAAATTTGGTTTCTCAATTATTTACTCACCATCAAGTTGTTCCAAACCTGTATGAATTTGTTTCTTCTGTTTAACACAAAAGAAGATATTTTGAAAAATGGCAATGGGGAAGTCAATGGGGACCAGAAACTGTTTAGCAACTAATTTTCTTCATAATATCATCTTTTGAGTTCAACAGAGGAAAGAAATCCATACAGGTTTGGAACACAGCTTGAGGGTGAGTCTGATAGTGAATCAGTTAAAAAATAAGAGTTAAAAAAAGAGGCTGCTTATAGTTTATTTGAGCCAACCACACTCACACTCATTGAATTTATTGATTAAATGTAGGAATTTAACAAAAGATGATGCATACATTTGATAAGGTTAGAAACATTTGCCCTTATAAAGGTAAAAATGCCCCTTGGAAATCAATTAAAGGAGAACTAATTCAGCCAGCGCACATACCTGTATTTACTTCCTGTTTTCGGTCGAAGTCCACAGTAGTCGATTGTCGAGTTCTCCACTGTTGCTTAGTTACCTATGATCACGCGCGTGAACTCGACAATCGACTACTGTGGACTTCGACCGAAAACAGGAAGTAAATACAGGTATGTGCGCTGGCTGAATTAACATCATTTTTATTCATATCTTTCACATCTACTGCAGTCAGATTCACTGTATTCACTCTGAAGGAATCACTCCACATGGCTGGGCACTTGTAATGACACATCAAGGATGTTAAGAGGCTAAAAGCAGGTTTAAAACTTGCCCCATTTAAGTCAACAGGGTGCAAATTTTAAAAAGAGGATAACACGGTGTAGGCAACACCGATGTACTGACAGCACTCCAAATTTACAAAAAAATGAGCTCAATGTTAAAATTGACCGGAGTTCTCCTTTAAAGGGGGCAAAAAGGGGTACACCTGTGAAGATGTGCATGCTGACATGTTTATTTACTCAAACCGGCTCGATAGAGGCGAATCCCCATGACCTGATTTGAGCACCATTATGAAGAACACATGCATAAAAGAGTGTGAGATCCTTGCATCTGTGCATATGTTAGATGAAAACGTCATCTGTTTTCCCTCTCTCTCCCCTCCACCTTTCTTTTCTTCCGTGTCTCATTCTCCCCTCATCTTTTCCAGCGATTCACTGAGCTGATAAATGCCTGACGCTGACCGCGTTATTATCACACATGTAGATCTCACGTATGTGATTCTATTTTGATCTGCTCGTGGATGAAAGCACTCAAGAATCTCGGCGATAGAATCCATTAAACACTCTCCGCCAACCATAATCCCCATGCGGGTATTCTGCACGCAGACGTTCGCCACTTTTCCGTTGAGTGCATCAATAACAGAAGATGCTAAGAAGTCTTGTCAGGGATCAGATTGTCATCGAGTCAGGCAAAGCAGTCCATGCAGGACTCATTCCGGTCTGCAATCAGCCCTTAATCTGGGAATACATTTCCCGATACCTCCGCTTCCATCTGTGTAGATAGTAATCACTAAGAATGTGCTCAAGTCTTGCAGAAATGTATAAATAATTTTCATTCAAACATATTAACAGTTAAAATATGAGAATCCATCATGGCGTCGGTATGCAAGGGTTTCTCAAGAAGCAATCAGGACCGTCTGGCTGTGTGTTCTTTGTCTTTTGAGCCTGAGAGACAAGGTGCAGATTACTTGCGTGGCTCTCTTTTGCATAATGGCCTTCTTCTTCCCTCTACCACAGACCGATGGCGCATTTAAACTTTCTCTGGCAATCCATTACGTTTATCAAGCCCCTTGTTCTTTAATCTCATGCTTCCCTGGAAAGGGAACCTAGACATGGGTTTAAAGTCCTTTTTATGAAGGCAAGCATGCAGGGCTCAGTTCATCTTAGACAAAAAGACCTGACACATTTATGTTCCATGGACAGGTTATGTCCCGCCATCTTAAAGAGCAAAAACTTGCCATTTTTACCTGATTGGTAAAGAGGTGACAGGGAAAGAGAAGGGCCAACTGCCAAAGAGATGCTATCTGTGGGAAACTGACCAAGCGGATGAACCGCTCTAGCGTAACTAATGTCATTTCTGAAGAGAAAACATTTAAGGCTTTCAGAATGTGTCAGATTCTGTCTATGAAGTCACATTGAAGCGTCATTCAACTCAGGGTGATTATGATGATCTTGTCATTCAGCTTTATTTAACTGCACATGAATATGGTCTTCTTTGCCCCGTAAGGTCGCAGGTGAGTAAGATAGGATAGCTATTCATATGTGGTAAATTAAATCTCTCCTGACTTGGAAAGCACCCAAGTATGACAGGACATGGACTGCAGTTTTATGTCACCTCGTTTATCTGCAGTTTATATTTTCTATGACCGCATTGTATCTTTCCAGAACCTTTGGAAAATACCCTTGCAGGAAAAAAAGACAGTGTCAGACTGGCCCTGTTTTCCTATTTTGCACTGGCAAAAATGTACTTTCTTTTATTAAAATGTGTAGTCATACACTCGTTCAAAATACTAAGGAGGTTGAGTGATATAAATGTGCCCTTACATGCCCTTAACCTTACTCATTACAGTTTTTCTCTATATAACATATTTACTAGGGTTGTCAATAATTTAAAGTTTATCACAGTAACAGTAATTGTGATTATATATAAATATTTGTTGAGAAAAGCTCCCAAATGAAGATAATTTATAGCACTACATTATTGTGGCAGACAAGTAGTTTATAAGTAGTTATTGAATATATACATTATATTATGTATATATCCAATTCATATCTCCAAAGTTTTTCTTTCTTTTGGTACACATGCAAAAAAAAATTCTGTGAACTACTGACAATTTTTGTCAGGTTGCTCAACAAAGATCCAGTATTTTTATATTCTCCTTGACATAAATTTGCTCTTTATGGTTTATGCTTGTGGTCTGTTAGCTCTGGCAGCGGGTTTGTATTCAAATGACCCTTTGTGTTATTTATTACTGTTCTTAATATGTACATTTAAATGGCCACTAATGTAGAGCACAGAATATATATATATATATATTTTTTTTAATAAACGTGTCTTGCAAGCATTGTTAGACTAGGGACTGAGGACACACATAAGCAGTGGAAAAAAGGCTGACTATAGGCCATTCTTTGAGTTTGAATGTTTTATTAAATTGCAAATCAAGACCAGAGCAAACGAAAAAAAAACAAAAAAAAAAAAAAACTTGTCATATCTGTTCTGTCCCTCTTGCTTTCCCTCGCTCCTGCCCTTCCAGTGTGTGAGGGCGCTTAGGAATTATTGCTCACTGAAGTGCAGTGGCAAAACCTGGGAGATTCATAGATGGCGAGAATGATAAAGTCCGGCCCAGAAGAAGTGCTACCAGTGCAATAACAGCCTGAGAGGGTCACAATAAAGTTTAGTTTAATGACAAGAACAAATAACTCCAACATTTGGCTGGAGTGCTGAACCCTGCAACGGGGAAGCTCACATCTGATATATCAGTGGGCAACTAGCCGTGACTCGCGGGCGATTGTGCAGGCCTGCGTTCACAAGGGCCCCCAGTGATACATGTGGCCGCCGTGGCAGGTGTCCATTTTATAGAGTTATTCAGTGAAAAAGGCTGGATGCTCGGTCCGGTGACCAGGCCTGCGATTATTGTTCCTGTGCAGCTGACACATTCAGCAAACCCCCATCTACCCCTCCCTCTGCCCTAGCCAGAACCTCTGACTTCTATTTAGCTACTGTTAGCATCCTCGCCGCTAAGAGCCTGCACTATAGCAATAACAAACCTGCCATGGGCTAAAGGCTGGATTGAAGCCCAGTAGCTCTGGTGAATTTATTTCTAAGCTGCTGCAGCAATTGCTGTCTTGTCAAACGGCTGTACATCCATCAGTGCACTTTACACTTTGGCTAACCAAACTTAATGGGCTAATATCAAATATTGCAGAACAAAATTATTTTATTCATCTAAACATGATACTGATTTTGTTTTTCTATAGTAAATGCAGAGCCTTATGAGTGTCTCAGCTCATGATGTTTAGAAGCTTGAAGCAGCTGGCTCAGAATCAGACTTTTCTCTCCTTTGTGAAGATCAGCAGGAGTGGGATCTGATGAAAGAGGAGATGTAACATCGGTTTAGTCTCCCACACTTTAAGGGCCATTAAGATAATACACAATATAGGCCATTTCTTATATACACTGCATCTAGAGTTTAGGAAAAAATAATGAACTCTTGGGGATGCAGGATTGAATCTGGCCATCATTCCCATCCATCCCTCTACTTTATGATCTGTCTGGTCTTGACTGTCTTAGTATGTTTTAATTGTCATTTGCAACCAATTTAATGCCTGTAATATGATTTTTTTTCTGTGACACTGGATATGTAACACAAATTGCGGGAATTGATTTGATTAGGAATGCACTGATATTCTGCACTGAAAGTTCTGGATGATAGCAATAAGCCGATAATTATCAAATTATATTGTTGTCTAAATTAAATAAAAATAAAAGACTTAGGGCCAGTGCTACCTATCAGATTGTACTACTAACACTATATTTGCATTGTTTTAAGGGTATAAGTTTAGGATTTTGGGTAGGTATGGACGCTAATAAAGCCTCAAACCACATTCACACCACATCAGTATTACTGGTATTTATATTATGCTGTGCATTTTAAATTATGTGTGAATTTATGCATTACAACATTATAATGTTCAGTATGAAAAATCTATGTTCATTAAATATGTCTTAAATTAAAATATTTAAATGGTAAAATTAATAAAATATTGGTGTTGTTATAGGGGAATGCCTTCATAACTAATTATCAAAGTATATTGATGAATTAAAAATAATTTATATTGGCTGATAAACAATATAATACTGAATCCCTATAGATTTTATCTATCAAGAATATAATTGATCTTAAAAAATGGGGATTATATAATGGGGATTATTATTTATTTGACTATTTGTAAACATTATCCAGGAAAAGGTAAAGTCAAGTCAGATGAAGAGTAAATGACTACATTTTGATTAAATATTATGCAGCTCAACTTTTTTTCATTAAAATAACAATGAATTAACCATTTACAATACCAGTAATGTGTATTAAGTGTAAATTAATGAGGGTACATTTTGAATTCATGTTGACTAAAATAAGCACAATTGTTTGTTTGTCTGTCTAATCAGAACCAGCATGTTTTCAGCTAAATATCGAGACACCCCAAGTTTTCGGCTTCATTTGTCACACTGTCGTTTTCAGTTTACACAGACTTCAGAGATCCATTCAGTCCCTCTATTGTCCAATATGGCCAGCATGCTAATCCTTTAGATAGTGTATTGTTGGAAAAGAATAGTGAACACAAAAGAGAGACAAGTGGTGACAAATGATACACCCCCAGAACACAGTTGCCAATCGCACAATATAAGCAGCGAGAAGAGTTGGACACAAACAATGTATCAATCAGAACTGTCAAGACATTGTTAGCACAAAACATTAACATTCATGGTGCACCGCTTTTAGCCTCAGCCGCTGATGACGCTACTTCAATTTAAGACTTGATGTTCCTGGAAAAAAAGAAAAAGAACGTTTGATATAAAATCAGTTAACCCGAAGAGACGCTTCCATTATTTGTGTGTTTCAATGCAACAAACAACAAACAGTGGGAAATTGGTGCACCGAGGGCAGTAGATAACCTTGGCGTATAAGTGCAGCTAAAATGTTATGCCTACTCTTGACAAGCCGAGGTAATGATATGCCTCAGGGGACTGTTCAACATACAGGCTGATTAGCGATCAGTGTTATAATTAAGAGTAGCTTTGACACAGGCAGTGTTCCAGAAAACCCTCTCAGTGTGTCCCCAACCCTCTGCCAGTGTCCATTCCCTCATTCCCCGTGCAGCTCTCCTCTGGAGGACCCTTGAGACCGTTTCACAAGGCTGTTTATGGCACCATCCCATTATCCGACAACAAAAGGCGGCAGGGCCACACAGGCCCCTCGCCAGCTGCGTGGAGCGCCTCGGCACGAGCTTCCCGACACCGATAAAGAGCAACTTGAGTTTAAACAAAAAAAGTTACACCATATTTGCTCAGACTAACTATGATGAAAGGCAATGAAGACAAGGGCTACTCATATAGGAATCAATATAAATATTACTGGAAGGTCAATTAATATGTAAATTAACTCCTCCATTTAATTAGCTATTTAACTATTTTCCGAGGCATGGACATATTAAATCATGCTTAAAGACCCCTCTAACTAGCCTCTTGACAATAGTGTGAGGGAGTCACAGGCTCATAAACCACCGGCTTGACCTATAAAGAGCCCCGAGTCTGCTAATTCCATCCCGGGCTAATTTTATTACTTGCATAAAATAACCATAGTGCTGCTTTGTGGCTGTAAAGAGGATATGGGTGATAAAACTAGCTGGGAAAAGCATCTGAAAATCTCCTCTTTACTAGTGTCCTCATTTATTATTCTATTATTCTTTGCCAGGTGCCGAGCCCATGTGAAAGACAAATGACCTTATTATATTAAATAATTTGTGAGGATATTAACAGTTAATCACACATAAACATCATTTAAAAGGTATTGATTTTGCCACACTCTCAACAGCTTGTAAAATTTATGTCCAATAACAAGATAATAGATAATCAGCGAGACCGGGTCAGTCATGTAGGGGACGAGGGAAAGGTGAGTCCACGTACCTGCTGTGACCTCTGTCCGTGACCTCACGTGTATCTCTCTGGCAGTAAACAAAGGCACATCCTCACCGGTTTAATATTTCAGAAGTGTTTATTTGTGTTTAGCACTGCTAAATTAGATTTTGTAATATTTATGTACATTTATATTGGGTGTGTGCATGCCTATATTTGCTGAGAAGTGCTGTGAGGATGCTGTTGAGAGATCCTCCTCTTCACAATAATGCATTAACAGCAGGGAGCAGCAGAGGACACCACTAGAGATGCAAATCTGTCTTGTGTCCCTTTGGGGCCAGCACTGAATAGAGAGAATGCAAGTTTGCTGCTGGTCTCAGGAGTTAATGTACTAGACTCTACCTGAGGAGGTATCAAGAATGATGGACATAGAAAATAGATTATTTGTTATACGGCATAGTATTTGATTCCCTTTAGTTTGTGTGTGTGTGTGTGTGTGTGTGTGTGTGATTTTTTGTTTCGTTTTGTTTTAATATTATTATAGTTTTTATATTAATTTTGTTCAAGGCAATGAGCAATATGGTGAATTTGTAATATAGTAGTTATATTGTCCCTTGTAGCATATTGTAGTGAAGCCTCAGTGTGAAGCCAGGTTCTTACCTACAGTGTGTGTGTGTGTGTGTGTGTGTGTGTGTGAGAGAGAGAGAGAGTGAGTGTGCGAGGCTGACACTGGTCTGGCTGATTGATTATGACAGGGCTATCTTTTATTAGCCTTGTAGTTCTTATTAAAATTCTATCTTACCAGGGAAATGCTGGAGCTTTTGCTAGATTAATCCAGCAGATTTATTATTTTAACACATATAGATCGAGGTAATTAAGGCAGACACCCAACTTTTGACAGTTATGTTAAATAAGGTGCTGGATTCCATTTGGGTGTACTGTCAGTCTCTCAAATATCACTAAAGTTCACCATAGTCTTGCTTACCAAAAATACAAACCTCATACTGTACATAATAATTAATGGTGACACTTTACACAATAAGGTTCACAATAAGGTTCCATTTGTTAACATTAGTTAACATGAACTAACAATTTATATATATATATATATATATATATATATATATATATAAATTGTTCTTCTATATATATAGACATGAGTGTGTGTGTGTAGTATATGTATATATATATATATATATATATATATATATAAACATACAGATACAAAAAATAAAACAGAAAAAAGTTGTATCTTTTAATATTATTTAATGGACCTGAAATAAACAGTATGTAATTTTATTAACTAACGTTAAAGGGATAGTTCACCCAAAAATGAAATTTTGGTAATTAATTACTCACCCTCATGTCGTTCCAAACCCATAAGACCTTCGTTCATTTTGGGAACACAAATTAAAATATTTTTGATGAAATCCGAGAGCTTTCTGACCCCATGTGACTACAGTGGTTCAACCTTAATGTTATGAAGTGAAGAGAATACTTTTTGTGCGAAAAAATGTAAAATAATAACGACTTGATTCAACAATTTCTTCTCTTCTGTGTCAGTGTCTGACGTAGAACCCGGAAGCGCTGCACTGTGTTTACAACGTGAACAGCGTGAGAGACTGACAGGGAAGAGAAGAAATAGTTGAATATATATGTTGTTGTTTTTTTGCACAGAAAAAGTTTTTAACAATGTCTGAACTATCTTTCTGGGCCTTGAAAGGGGTTATGACATTGCTGTCTATAGGGGGTGTCAGAAAGCGCTCGGATTTCATCAAAAATATCTTAATTTGTGGTCCGGAAATGAACAAAGGTCTTTGGTTTGTTTGGAACGACATGAGGGTGAGTAATTAATGACAGAAATTTAATTTTTGGGTGAACTAACCCTTTAACAAAGATTAATAAATAGTGATTATTAACAGATTGACAAATGTATGCTATTAGTTTATGCTTTATATATATATTTGTTTTATTATATAATATGATAATCACTAATCTCTAATACAATATAAATTAAATGAAATAATATAATACACAAATACTAAAATACAGTTGTTGGTGTCACAAATTAAAAAAGACAAACAATAGGTGTGTATGGACAAAACAAATACATCAACACAAGCTTTATTGTTTAGATATATCAGATCATTTTTAACTTAGTTTTCCTATTTGGCAAAAAAGTAAGAAGATTGTGACCATTGTATGATATGTCTTATTATCATATATATAAATTATATAAATGACATAAAAATATGTTTAGAGATGAAAACCTGCAGAAATATTGATAGAGGTTAGCAGACAGCGTGATTGAGTACAGTTCTTCTATCAACATTGGGGAGATTTTACTATCTTCTCAGGGCAGTGAACAGAAACTGGGCTAAATGAATTTGGAATTCACAGGGTCTGTTACAAGCTGGTAATAAAAAAATGAAATTTAATGAAATCATTTCAATATACTCTGTAATGGCAAGAAAGCAGAATATTACAGCAACATAAACTGCACTTTTTTTCTTTCTTTTAATTATGTAATTCAAGTTCAAACTAGAATTGAAGTTCCTGAACACAGCGCACTCGGAGTTTAAGCACTTGCGGATGTGTCAGTCTGTTTCCAGTGCGTCTGTTTTCTACACGCACTCTGCCGATCTGATCTCACGTTTCCTGTTTTTATGCCAGGCAACAGACAGGCCTTCTGAAGCCGTCGGTGGCAATTTCAGGGCTCGGACGAGTGTGAAGATGGCAAGTCTTTCTCTGCTCAGAGGCTGTGACCATCGCCAGAGCCCAGGAATCAATTCCTTCTGTTTACAGACCATTTCACAGCCCTTTACCTGCAACATCACTTGTGTCAGGCCCATAAATAGCCTTGGATATATAATGGTTGGATTAGCATAATGGTCCGAGCCGCAGCCTCTTGCCAGCACAAAAGGAAATGTCAACACATCCCCCTCTCCGCGAAAGCAATTAGAGGCCCATTATGCGGCCTCACTGGAAACATCATCAAGGTTAAAGACAAGTCCAACACCCCTCTGACCGCTCTTTTATTCCACTCTCTGATAGATGAGCCATAGAAACTGAAATGTTGGTAAACAGTGGCTTGGAGTGCTCTCTTTAAGATCAGCTCCAATCAGCCCATGTACTCAGCATTAGAGAGCTTGTGTTTGTGTGTGCGTGGGTGGGTGCAAGCGTTGGGTAGAAATGGGAGTATTTCCTTAACTACAGCCCGGGTTAGCCTGGGGATGCTGAATATAGATGGAACTACGGACAGAGAGAGTGGAACGAGCACCTCATGTTGTTAGTCTTGATAAAAAGGCTAACGGGGCAACACTTCCACCTCATTGGACCTCAGTGCTGAATGTGAATTTTGAAGTAGTTTGCAATGATGATTATGTTCCGCTGAACCACATCGTCTTTGTTTAATAGCTCGTTTCACATGTCATGAAAGTGGTTTGATTTTTCTTGCTCAGAAACATGCATTTAATTGTAATTAATTGTTATTTTTTATGGACACTGCTGTGTTACTGCATTCGGCATTATAATATACTTAAGTCATGTATGATAATATAATATGATATAATATAATATAAAGTGACGAGATGAAGTTATATATAATATAATATAATATAATATAATATAATATAATATAATATAATATAATATAATTAATATAATTAATATAATGTTTCTGTGATAATTTACAAGGAGTCAAATTTCAAGTATTAACCTTTGAACAAAATTATTAGTATTTTATTTTTATTGAATGCTTAGGAAATATTTACATTTGAATATAATATAATATAATATAATATAATATAATATAATATAATATAATATAATATAATATAATATAATATAATATAATATAATATAATGCGGCTGGTTAGCATTATCTGATTGGTAATCTGTTCACACTCTGTATCACAATATTACTGTACATACTATGAAGGAAACAGAACCAAAAGTCAGCCCATGTGGAAATGTAAGGATAATATTGGAAAAAAAAATGTGCCAACCTTTCATTTTTCTTTTCTTTGTAATTTGTGGAGCAGTTTATAACAGCTGGCAAGGAAGAGTTAAGAATCAAAAGGCCTTGCAAGTATTGCCACAAAACTGCAAAGGCAAGCAAGGCCATAGAGCAATGGTTCATGACCACCTATCATTCTGTGTGTGTGTGTGTCTGAGAGAGTGTGGTCAGCTTAGGGGGCTGTAGTTAGCAACCTAAAGGTCACGGCCTTCAGCACTGAGAGAAAATAAAACTCCTGCTGCACTGACCAAAGTTAGGAAGTGGAAAAGCACACAAATCATAATTCCCAGGCCTAAATCGTTTTGGATGTACTGCCTGTGGTCCAAACCACAATCGCCAGGCCTATACTGTGCATGCTTTTCATAATTTATGTGATAGGAATTTAGTAGCGTTTGCTTTCTTAAAGGAAATGAAATGATTGTGACAGTGTTGTTATTGTTAACTACAACTATTACAAATAGATTTTGTTTATTTAAAGCTTAAAAATGAAAAACAAAATATAAATATAAAACTTAAAAACTGACGAAAATTTGACTTTGCTGTGGCAACTAACTTAATAAAACAAATAGTTTTAAAATAGAATTTCTACAATTAGCAACTTAGTTCTAATTGTAGAACTAAGTTGAAGTTCTACAATTACTACGACAAAAACACATAAAATTACTAAAACTTAAACTAAAACTAAAATAAAAAAAAATAAAAAAAATCGAATTCAATATAATAATGGTAAAATAATACTGGAAATTGAACAGTGACTACGACTCTTTCTGCTTCCTATTCACTTTCATTATATGGACAAACCGGCTTAGACATTCTTCTAAATATCTCATTTTGTGTTTTATGTAAGAAATAAAGTCGATCGGCTTTGGAACAATATGAATAATATTATTAATAATATATTTTCAAAAGGATTCTTTTTATTTTCATTTAGCTATAAACTTTATGATTTTACAGAAACAGTTAATGTTAATCACTTTGTCTCAGTCACGTTTGTGTTATGATCCTAGTTCCTTAACCACTGGATTACCACCATCCCACTGGTAATCCATTATTACAAAACAGGTGTGGTTATGTCGCACAGAACAAGATGATAAGTCACTAGGCTGTGCAGTATTGATTGGAGTCCTGGAGACTTACCTAAAGAGGAGGCGGGGGTGAGTGATTGTGTTTTACAGAGGACATTATCAGTCCCTCAGTGGCGTTAGAGTCCTGTTCACACATACAGATACACACAGGCTGACTTAGCCAAAGTACATCCGATCTTCAAGCCAAATTGTAGGCTGAAACCTAAATGCTTGCTGTCTGTCCAGGATGTTTTTCATTTCTACTCTTGACCACATATGCAATTGCTATGTCTTACATACCCAGTGGGGAAAATTAAGCACTGTTATGTCCTATGCCTTTCTCTCAGCTTTATAAAAAAAAATGCATCTTCTTTTGTTCCCAGAGTGTGTGTCTGGTTTTAATCTTGTTCACCTGTTCCTTTTATCTGCGAAGATGAAATAGGAAAGGATGACTTTGTCAAAGAGGCTGCGCAGAGCACTGACTGAGCGCAGCACGCCGAGAGCACCAGGATGGATAAATCTGTCCATTAGGAGAATTTAAATAACTTTTACAGTTTTATCAGGGTCTATTTGTTAGGCAGGAGATTTATGGTCAGCCTGTGAGGGCGTCCGTGTTTCTGATCTGCCCAGTCTGGAGATTAAATCTGGATCAGCCCGAGGAGAGACCAGCTTGACTGCCACAATCCACAATTGGAGATGATCTTATCTCTTTAAAAATTGTCTCGAGTCGACTTGGGGATGAGAAAGAGCCTCTCTCTCTCTCTCTCTCTCTTCGTCCTCTACTCGCAAACCGTATGTACGCCATCTTGATTTAGCCCTCCCTGGATGCTCCACGTAAACTCCATGTAATCACAACTGATTCCTTGCACTGATAACACTCACGTAAAGCCTCTCTCAACAGCCAGGTGCAATCTGAGGCACGGGCCAGCCTAACAAGGAATTAAATATTTTTTCATGCTACTGCCACCCACTTTAATTGATTGATGCTAAAAGTTTAGCTAATAAAAAGCTAGCAGGTGATCAGAGGCAATCCTGGATGCGTCCTCGGAGGGGAACAGGCTGGATCGAAAGTGACAGCTTGCATTTTCGGCTTGAGCCGGTTCTGTCATCTCAGGGGCTGGATGTGTGGGTCTGCCTCTTCAGACCAGAGCCCGTCTGAAACACACATGTACTGCGAATCAGGGAATCAATAGAACACTTAATGAACAATTAGGGGAACAGCTGTAGACCTGTCAAAGACCCATCTGTACATAGCCGGGAGTGAAGAGAGGGGAAAGAGAGAGGCAGAAGGATTTTTGGTGAGGATGGGGGTCCTAAATTATTGTGAACACTTGCACATATAGTAGGCGTATTGTTACTTAAACATGCTTATTTGAATTTAAAAAGAACATGAACAAATGTATCTGTGAATAAAAGCTTCAATGCAAGCAAACTGGTGCCTAATTGAAGAAAACATAATGTTTTTAATGTTTAATTGCCTCCGATAGCAACTTTAGCTCTAACCTAAATTAGCCTTTAGCTTTATATACATGTATATAGGAGCTTAAGATAATAAAGCTAATACATGTAATCCATAAATTTGCCAAAAAAATAGTTTTTTTTTCTCAAAGTAACAATTTTAACCTACTAAAATAGCCTTTAGCTTTAGTATTTAGCAGCCTACAGCTAATAAAGCTAATAAATTGAATCCATAAATTAATTCCTAAATGAAGAAAAAGGTTTGTTTTCAGTGAGCTTTAATTAGCCTTTAGCTTTAGCCAAATAATAGATAGTGTTTAGGAGGTTGAAGCTAATAAAGGCTAATTTAAGGTAGATGGTAATAGATATATACTAAAATAATTCAAAATCAAATATTTCTCATAGAGGGGTCAGAACCACAATATCACAATCTGCCACAATATTGAATAATATCTCTTGCCCATTTTCTGTCTTGACTCTCAAGCTATTCATGATGCATAGAGATATATTCCCCTAAACTGACAAGCACTGTAAATGATAGGGATGAAGTGAGCCTCTTTGTCCACTTGTTAACAGGAAATGTCGACCTTACGTGCCAATCAAAGGGAAAAATAGCCAACAGCGTACACACACACACACACACACACACAGTAGTATGCATGCACTGACGTGCAAAAACATTTCTGTTAGATCGCTTCAGCCTTCGCTTGCCTCCTCAGACATTATGGATTACTGGTCTATGACTGACAGATATTATGCTTAACTAAGCACAAGTATCTGTACCTGGGGAAAGGAAGATTATAATTGACCTTGGACACCCTCGGTCGTGCTTTATTAAAACTTCATTTAAAAAAGACAAAACCTTGGTGAGGCAAGGAGCCACAGCCATAATGGATTAGATGGAAATCCATTATGCATCACACACAAGAAAAAGTAGGGAAGGAGACCTGCTTTAAAAATATATTTTTAGTACAGAAAATTAATGCCCCCACACAGGGCCACTGAATCATTTTAAATGGCCTTTTTTAGTATATAGGTATATGTGTTGAGAAGGCCAATATTTCAGCAGCACAGATTAATGGATCATTAATAGATAAATGTTTTTTGGCTTTTTTTCCATTTTCGAAGTAGGATGCTATTTTAGGATTTTTTATGAATAAGTAAAGGGTATTTTGCATTTAACAGAATGTGTTCATCATGTATTTACATTCAGATTAAAAAATGCAAATAAAGTTTGTTAATGTTACTTTGATGTCAACAATAACCTAATGCTCTTATATTGCATACAAGCATTTGACTATGTTCATAAAATAGCACAGCCTACCATTTCTTCATTTCATTTCATTTCATTTTATTTTGTTTCGAACATATTACAAATAGACAAAGAAAATACAATATAACATATATAAATTGTAAACAAAACAACAAAATAAAACAAAACAAACAAAGTATTTATCCATAATATTTGAATAAATAACTAATATGTTCGAAAAGGAGCAGGAGGAAGCCAAAGCTTATTACTTCCCACCCCTGGTTTCAATGCTCATAATTACTTAAACACTTATTTACACCATTTCTTTACAAACCTAAACCAAACACCCCAAAAACAATGAAAAATAGAAACACAACAGCCAAACATAATAATTTACTGTGAAACCCAGCACATTATAATCACCTGTCCCTTTACAGTCTGTATAATATCCCCGCCCAACATTACCTGTCTTCATCCCTGTATCCTTTTATAAGCATGTTTCTATACAATATTTTAAACTTATATATATTTGTACTGTTTTTTAGCTCCAACTCCAAACCATTCCACAAACTCACCCCACATACCGTTATGCACATGCTTTTCATATTTGTTCTGACTTTGATTTTTTTTAAATTATATTCCCCTCTTAAGTTATACCCACCCTGCCTATCCATAAACATTTTTTGCATATTTCCTGGAAGTAAATTATTTCTTGCTTTGTACATAATTTGTGCAGTCTTGAATTTAACCAAATCAATAAACTTTAATATATGTGATTTAAAAAACAATAGATTGGTATGTTCAAGGTATCCTGTATTATTAATGATTCTTATAGCTTTTTTTTGTAATGTGCATAATGGCTGTAGGTTGGTTTTGTAGGTATTACCCCATATCTCCACACAGTAACTTAAATACGGTAAAATGAGAGTATTGTAGAGTGTATGTAAAGATTTATGATCTAAAATATGCCTTGATTTCACAAGTATTGATATGGATTTAGCTAATTTTGCTTTGACATAATTTATCTGAGGTTTCCAACAGATTTTGTGGTCAATAATCACACCAAGAAATTTATTTTCATAAACTCTTTCAATACAAACGTTGTCTATTTCCAATTTTATATGAGGATTTTTTTTGTGTTTCCCAAATAACATTATCTTTGTTTTACTTAAAGGAGCTGTGTGTAAGAAATGTATTTCAATTAATCATAAAATGGCCCTGATATGTCACTAGACATTAAGAAATCATGTTCATTTCAAATACTTATATCACTGACAACAGTAGTCCGGCCAGGATATTGTCAATTAAAAAGTGAAGTTGCAGCCCTCAACTGATGTTGATGTTGTCATGTTGTGTTTTGGCCTGAAGCTCCACCCTCCACCTATCTACCAATCACGAAGTCAGTAGTGTTTCGGCATCCGGGTTGCCAGCTCTGCTCTAGTTACCACAGCTACATAGCCATAGATATCATATATAAAGGCTAGATGTCTCGTGCGCGCTGCTGGCCAATGGAGGTCGACGTCCGCACGTGGCGGCCATCTTGCGGCAGTGCGCTCGCTCACTCGTTTAATGGTGCAAATACTTTTAAATAACCATAACTTGCCCAATTTTCTACCGATTTTCAAACGGTTTGGTTTGTTATAAACGTCAGAGATGTAGTTATGACACTACATACATACACTGCATACATATGAAAAATTATAACATACATGTTCAAGCATTCGGAATTATAGCCACGTTAATAACGTTTGTAAGAAACCAAACCGTTTGTAAATCCGTCAATATTTCAGCGAGATATGAGGATTTGTGTGCATGCTGATCACTCACCTTAATGCACAGAGCACTGACATAAGATGGCCGAACGGTGATGCCGGAAGTGACTGCGCCATAAGACATCTAGCGTTTATATATGATATCTATGTACATAGCAGCCTACATTCCTGCTGGATCCTGCAGCCTATCTGGCAACCTCGAGTCAGGGGGGAGGGGGAGGGGATTCACCGCTCTATAGTAATTTGAAAGTGATTGCAGTACCAGTTTTGGCCACAATCTTACATACGGCTCCTTTAAATTTAATGACAATTTATTCACATCAAACCACTGTTTTAATTTTTTCATTTCTGATGTGATTATCTCCAAAAGCTGTTGTAAATTGTCACCAGAACAGAAAATATTGGTATCATCTGCAAATAAAATAAAATTCAGCATATTAGAAACTCTGCATACATCATTTATATATAAAATAAAAAGCTTTGGACCAAGAACTGACCCCTGTGGCACTCCACAAGTTATATTCATACAAGTTGATTTATGTTCACCAATTTCCACAAATTGTTGCCTGTTTCGTAAATAGCTACTCACCCAGTTTAATCCTACTCCTCTGATGCCATACTTTTCCAGTTTATTGATCATAATATCATGATTGATCGTATCAAATGCTTTCTTTAAATCTATAAAAATTCCTACTGCATATTTTTTGTTATCTATACTATTTGTAATTTCCTCAATTAATTCCATTAACGCTAAAGATGTTGATCTATTTGTTCTGAATCCATATTGACTGCCAGCTAAGAGTTTATATTTTTCAATAAAATTATCCATTCTTTCTGCAAAAAGCTTTTCAAGAATTTTAGAAAACTGGCAGCCTACCATTTCTTCTTGCTTATATAAAACTTCCGGTCCTCTGATTTCATTGCCCAAGCAATGTTCCAAGAAGGCTGATGTTTAGTCCAACAGCTGTCAGTCTGTGTATTATTGTTTTTTTTTCCATGACCCTTTCTACAGGTTACATCGTTACACCAGTAGACGCAAGGCGACAAATGACTGTCTTTTTGTGTATTATGAGCGAGTCATGTACGATTTGTTATAAACACTGAGTGTGTCCGAAATCGCCCCCTATACCCTTAAATAGGGCACTATTTGAAGGAACAGCCATTTATAGTGGTGTCCGAAACCATAGTGGACATTATCGAGTGCACTCATTTAATCCCATAATGCACTGCTATAACGAGTGTACAACCGATGTACACTCAACGGCTAGAGAATAGCCATAATACACTGTGACGGTCACGGCAAATTAATTCCTGCGTCTTGCCAGAAGATGCCGCCCGCAGGTGAATTCATAAATATCATTAGCGGCTGTCTCTATAGGCCACTATACAGTACGTAAGCCATCCGCCATATTGGAATGGTCAAAGCCGGTCCGTGAACGTTCGAGTGCAAAATGAGTGAATGCGGCATCTACGTATACATATCTATGGTGAATCATCCATCCATCCGTCCGTCCGTCCGTCCATCCATCCATCCATCCATCCATCCATCCATCCATCCATCCATCCATCCATCCATCCATCCATCCATCCATCCATCCATCCAAACCACTGGTTCAATGTGGGTACAGCATAATATCATACAGGTATAATTCCTTTTTAATTGACTATTAAATTGTTTAATTAAGGTTTATACATGCTAATTTCCATGACAGAGTTCAAGATAAATCTTTTCATTATTACCGGAGCTGCCAGTTTGCTAAGTTTATTATTATTAAATTATTATTAAACAGCAAGCACAAACTAAGCAAAGCCGGCAGCCCTTCTGGCGTACTCAGTGTCCGAATTCACTCACTATTCTTCCGTCAAGTGGACTATAGTGGAGTAACACAGGGAATAGTGAATGAGGGGGCGATTTTGAACACAGCTACTGATTTGCTCTGTGACGCAGATGGTTGATTCTGCTTTGTTTGGAACTATTTTCTTTGGCAGAGGAAAAGACGGCGAACGCATTGACGTGTGTGGAGCGGCATTTTCATGTAAATATATATATATATATATATATATATATATATATATATATATATGTCTGAATATCTGCATGCCAGATTTAAGTTCTCAACATTAACTTCTTGTTTATAGAACTGTTGTATAACAGTCTGTACATTGGCAAGAACAACGACATTCTTGCTCTTTTGATTAAATGAAACGGTTACAAATTCTTAGCATTTTAATTAAAATATTAAGCAAATTCATTATTAATTTTAAATTGTCATTCTATATAAGAAAGACTAAGATACAGTCTATGACATAAATAAAGGTTAATAGTTGCTCTATTGCAATGCTTATCAAACTTTTGGACTCCATGATTGTTCCAGTTGTTCGTGATTTACTGGATTTTTGCACACAATTTTTACCAAATGAAATAATTTAGCTTGACATAACTAGAACATTTTTTTTTTTTTTATAAAAAAAAATGTCCATGGAGTTGAAAGACTTCAAGTCTAGAAATAACACTTTAAAAAAATGAACAGTATATATACTTTTTTCTTCAAAGAAATTTAAATAAGAAATAAGAAAAGAAAATTAAATAAGAAAAATCTTGATATTTGTAGTTGTTGTAGCTTATTTTAATGGTTTTCTTTATGTCATTATCTCTCTCTGTTTTCCCTTTATTACAGAGGTTTCATTGTGGCATAAAGTGGACATTTTGAAGACAGTGATTAAGTTTATTCACTGTTGAAATTACGGTCATATCTCTGTTAATTAATGGGAGACTTTTACAGTGTTTTGTTTTCTTAGATAATGAGACAACATCATTTCATCTGTGCGCCTAGGAACATAATTTCAGTCCTAACTTTGATTAAAATGCACACCTTGGATATGTTTTTATGACTGTAAAGGTACACTGGCTGACAAAAGAGTGTCTGTGAGATAGATGTTGTGCCTCTCTGTGGTGTAAAGTGTCTCCTCTCATTGGAATGAATGTCTGTGTGTGCATTAGCAATACTCATCTCAACTGTGGAGCACACATAGCTGACTCGACAGGCTCAACAGCAGGCAATATCCCCAGCTTTCAAGCCTTTGCTCCCGCCAGCTCTGGATGGATTTGGTTAGTAAATCGTGACAGGGGGTCGGCCATGCCTGAGAGGAGAGGGGAATGAGGAAACATGTGTTTGCTCCGTATAGCCCAAGAGATGCAGGAAACAGCCCCTGTGATGTCCTGTCACCTGAAAGGCGTATGAAAACAGGCACACACATCTGTTATCTAAATGTTAACTCCGGGCGCCCTGTGTTGTCACGGTGGAGGGGGAACGGGGTTGTGGCTGGCCCTCCTCAGGGGAGGCTTGGGTGCTCGGTAATGGGAAAAAACAAAACGATAAACATTTCATTTAACATTTAAAAGTATATTTGACTAAAGTAAAAAGCCTGTCATTTCTTTTCATTCCAAATCTGTATGACTTCCTTCTCCGTTAAAAAAAAAAAAAAAGGTTTTCTGAACTTTCTTCTCCGTTTTTTTAATAAAATAAAAATAATAATATATAAATATATATATATATATTATCTCCTTGGAGCGTGGTAATGTGGTCTTTTACACGCAAGCTGCTCTAATCTTTAATTAGGGGCCAAGCACTGAAAGTGCGTAGGCACCTATTGAAATTGTTGGCGTTCTTCTTCTTCTTCTTCTTCCGTATGGAAGTCTATGGCAGCCCATAGAACCGCTTGCGGGAAAGTTATGAAATTTGGCACACTGATAGAGGACAGTCTGAACAGTCACCATAGCAAATTTGGAGTCTCTAACTCAATCCCTCTAGCACCACCAACTGTTCAAAGTTTCACTCATGTTTATGCTAATAACTTTAACCATAAGGGCTAGAAACAAAATTCAATTGCATCATGACGTCATTTTCCGTTATATAAATCTTTCCGCCATTTAGATTTTTTTTAAACCCTTATTTTTCGAACTCGTCCTAGATGGTTGCTCCAATTTTCACAAAAATTTAACTAGATCATCTTCAGACCGACAAAAAGTTATGGAATTCAAGTTGATTCGTCAAACCGTTCTTGAATCGTGCGAACTAATTTTACGTAGCGCTTGCAAAAACAGACTTAAGGCTGTATCTCCGCAACGCTTTATCGTATTCAGACCAAACTTGGTACATGTCATCACAAGCATGGCTTGAGGCTACATGCTGCGTTTCGGCGCAGCGCCACCTACTGGTCGGGAGATACAAAAAAAATCTATTTTTGGTTATAACTTCTGAACAGTTTGTCCAAAAATCATAAGTGGTTTCGTTAGATTCAGGGCGTCATGCCGAGTCGACTGATATCCAATTTTTCCATATCGGCCATTTTGGGCAATTATTTACATGCTTATAACTTTGGATTTGGTTGACTTATTTTCACGGGAGTCATCTCCTTACATTCCTGAATCCTTACTGAGTCTAACAACACCAAACATTCTAGGTTTTGCCTTATGGTTAGCGCAATGTTGTAAATTAGCGCTTAAAAAAACATTTGCCAATATCTTCGAAACCATTAGACTGATCAAGATGAAACCACCGTAGGAAGTTTGGAAACATAGGTTGTTGGTTTAACACTATTGCCCAAATGTCAAAATTTTGATAGTAAGTGGCAAAAAAATCCAATCAAAGACACCCATTGGTCATTTTTTTAAGCTCTCATACATATAAATGTCTATAACTCCCAAACAAAATGAGATATTTTCACCAAATTTGATACACACATGTATGGGCTCACTCTGAGAACACAAAAAAAGCGGTGGAACCAAGGGTGGCGCTATAATATAACAAAACAAGGACATTGCCATTATTTACAATATAATATCATGATATTAAATGCAACACTTTACAAATGCATTGGTGTACCATTACAAAACTCGGTATATGTCTTGATAATCCATTAAATCATATTTTTAGTTATGATTTTTCAGCCATTTTACCTAAAATCATCTTTAAATGTCTTTAATTTCTCATTGTTGCAGTTGGTCTGACACTCCCAGCCATGTTGGCATATCTTATTGTCTTTGCGCTTGGCCCCGATAATTGCTGCTTGCAGCTATATTTCTCTATACCTCTATATAAGTGCTATAGTTTCATTTTTGAAAATATATATTTTTTTAATAATAATTTTGTAAAATAAAATAATAAATATAGCTGCGAGCAGCGATTACGGGCCCAAGCCGGTGGCGCCGCAACCCCGGTGCCTTTAGTTACCTAAAGGCACCGGGGATGGCGGTGCCGCCGGCTTTGGCCCTCCATCGCTGCTCGCAGCTATATTTATATATATATATATATATATATATATATATATATATACACACACACACACACACAGACACATATATATATATATATATATATGTGTGTATATATGTGTATATAAATATCTATCTATCTATCTATCTATCTATATCTATATATATATATATATATACAGAAAGTATATAAGACAGAAATTATTACTTGTCTTACCTTATTCTGATTTTATGATACACTCAAAATATTCCACAACAAATCCTTTAAATTTAATGTAAAAATAAAAACGAAAGTAAGCTGTGTTGGTCTCACGTAACCCTCTCATTAGAATCAAAATGTTTCAATATTTGCGATGTATTTGGATGCTAAACTATTAACCCCCTCACTTTTGTCAAAAGCATTTTGAAAGTGACACACTTCCTGCTACCAGTTGGTGGCGCTATAACTTTGACTCACAATAGTTACATCCATCTGATCGGCCTCTTACCACGAACACACTGCTGAAGTTTAATCAAGATCAGTTAATGTGTGCAGAAGTTATACCACTTCGTGTTTCTCTTTTCTCGCCATAAATTCGTTTCCTCGCCACGACCAAACCATTCGAGATATCAAAAATCAGTCCGCAATTTAGCATCCTCAATGTCTTGACTTCATACGGACCAAGTTTGGAGGCGATTGGATGAATTCTCTAGGAAGAGGACATCAAATTCCACAGCATGCGTTTTTCAAACAACCCATAATAACCGACTTCCTGTTGGGCGGAGCTAATAACTTAGAGTGCGGAAGTTGTTCGGCCCGATGAGATCTATATGTGTACCGAGTTTCATATTAATTCATGCAAGCGTGTTTGATATATGGACCAAGTTTTTAGACCGTGTCCAAGGGGGCGCTGTTGAGCCCCCCTGCCACGCCCGGGTACCAGCTTCAGCCCGGCCCTGATGACCGTGGGTTCTGACCTGTGTGGAAAGTTTCAAGAGTTTTTGAGCACGTTAAGGGCCCCAAAAGCCCCTGAAACCTTGAAGAACAAAGATTAAATGGAATAGACAAATCCCCCCCCCACCCCCCCCCCCCCACCCCCACCCCACCCCACCCCCACACACAGACACACAGAGAGAGAAAATTCTCCAGAAAATCCACATTCAAACCAAAATATCTGACTTCCTGTGGGTCTGAGGTAATGACTGTAAATTAGAAAGGTGTCCTGCTTGATGAGAACAATGCACCTACCAAGTTTTGTGATTCTAGGAAAAACTAAGCCCCCATTTTTGACTAAAGGTGGCGCTACTGAGCCATTCCACCACGCCCATTTCTGAAACTTTGCACGTCTACTGTATAATAAATGTGATGTGTCTGTCGAGTTTCATGCATTTTCAAGCATGTGAAGAGTCTCAAAAGCATCCGAAAAGAATATTAAAGTTTGATGCGTTGCCACGGCAACAGTATCTAAGATATCAATAATCCTTTCACAGGTCTACATCTGCCGTGTGTCTGCATTATACACATAAAGTTTTAAGCAAATCGGGTAAAAATAAGAAAGTGATTTCAAAGCATTTTGAAAGTGACACACTTCCTGTTGCCAGTTGGTGGCGCTATAACTTTGACTCACAAAGGTCACATCCATGTGATCGGCCTCTTACAACGAACACACTGCTGAAGTTTCAGCAAGATCAGATAATGTATGCAGAAGTTATAACACACTTCCTGTGTCCCATTATTCGCCATAAATTCGTTTCCTCGCCACGGCCAAACCGTTCGAGATATCAAAAATCTGTTCGCAAGAATTCATCCTCAATGTCTTGACTTCATTCACACCGAGTTTGGCGGCGATCGGATGAATTCCCTAGGAGGAGTATTTCACATTCCATTGTATGCGTTTTCCAAACAACGTATAATAACCGACTTCCTGTTGGGCTTTTGTAAAACTTAGAGCACGAAAGTTGTGCGGCCCGATGAGATCTATATGTGTACTGAGTTTCATATTATTACAGTTTTTGAGCATGTTAAGGGCCCCAAAAGTGGCAAAAAGGCAAAAAAAAAAATAATGAAGAAAAAAAAAAAAAAAAAAATAATAATCCTTACGAAAACAATAGGGCCTTCGCCCTTTCAGGGCTTGGGCCCTAATAATAAAAAAAAAAATTATTATCATTAAATACTTTTTTTTTTTTCATTTTACAGTAAAATAGTATTAGTAATATATTTATTTATTGGTTTGGTAATTCCAGTGTTGTTTTGAACCCCAGTGACATTCATTGCACAAAAACACATTTTATGAACCTGTTTGAAGAGTCTGTCTGTCTATCGATCTATCTATGTCTGTCTGTCTGACTACACAGACTTTCCTCAACATGGTGTAATATGTGTCTATTTCCATCTGGAGGAAACGATCAAGTGCATTGCCTAATTTTGCTTGGGTTTCGACAAGAGATGGTCTTAGAAACTAAAAGAAAGACATTAAGGAAAAAAAACGGAATAAACACTGAACTGATTGTTGATAGTTCTTTCCGAATGAATGACTGCGCTTTCTCCATTACAGCCTGCAGCAAAAAAACTTATGTCATATCCTATCTTGTCAAAATGCATATCAAAAAGAGAGAGAAGAGAGAAAACTTTATTCAATCCAAATTGCCTGCAAAACGAAGCCTCTCAGAGAATCCCGCTTCTTTCATCTGTGGAATGCGCTCGCCGGAGCAGATTAGATTTTAAGGAATCTGCCGGAATCAATGCCTCTATTGGCAGCTGTGCTATAACAGAGAGATGAGGTCTGGTATGGTCCTGTAGCCGGCTGCTGAGATACAGAGTTCCCCCCTCAGGAGAGAATGATTCATTAATCAAATATTCATACAGGCAGCATCATAAATACAGATAGAACACAAAGTCTTCTCAAAGCAGCCATGCCTCCCAGCACAAGCGACCTTTCATATAACACTGACGAAAAGGGCGGCATGTTGCCTCACCCCTAATGTCCCAAACTTCCCTTTTCCCGCTCTCCTCCATTCCCTGTTTCCTAAATACAGCCCAAAATGAATTTACTGATCACAGACATTGAGACGATGGGGCTATTGTGCTTCGCTGCTTCTGTCTTCACAACATACAGACAGTGACTTATTCTGCTTGCTTGGTTCCACAGAAGGGCAACTTGTTCCCCCAACCAGACCCTATGGGCCATGACCTTATTAATATAAGAATTTGTATTTAACATGAAAATAGCAAAGCATTGCTCAAACGGAAAAGAAACAGAAGAATTAACCATGGCAACACTGAGTCCAACCCAAGGATACTTACAATTACTTTGCCCTGGAAAATGACGTACTCACCAGATACAGATTTGTTCCATGGATGGGTTATGAAAATTAGTTAATAAGTGCGGGTCATTTTCATTTGCAGTGTTTGTTGGGAAGATGAGTTAATAGACTGAAAACAGCTCAATAACAAATTTGCTGTTCAGTAAAGAACGGAAGTTGAGCTACTTCAAATAAATCATGTAGGTAATTACAGACTGAGTAGAAACACGTTTTGATTATTTAACCATATTAGATTTATTTTTCATTTTTGAACAATTAAATAATTTTCAACAATTATAAAACTGAAACGTTCATTGTGCAAAAATGATTTTGGCGATTAAAGTATGGTGTTACTACAAATACATGATAGTAATTTACACAACTCTTAAAATTGACAAATGGTGGATTTAATAGGTTTGAATAAATAAAAGAAAAAAACAAAAATGATGCCAGTACCTATAATATATCAACATTGTATTAGAGCTATAGTGTTACAGTTTTGTTCAATGCCAGGTGCTTTGGTTCAAAGGTGTTTCTAACAAAAATTAAAGCTATTCATGGCAGTACAGTATCATCATATTTACAATTTTGTTAAAATGATACGTCACCAAGAAAATAAAATTGAGGAGATATATAAATAAGGCATAATTTAATAATAAATTACTCCTTGATTCATACTGGTTTATATCTTCCATTACACCTTAAAAATAACACAGTAAGATCTTTGTAACGCTGAAATTCAGTTTTTTCATATTGGCTACTGTATTGTTGTTAATTGACATTAATTAATCTTATATCAAGCACAGTTTCAGTGCATATCAACGCACTACGACTAATATTTCTAAAAACGCTGGCTTTTTTAATTTAGCTACCACTATATTTAGTTATACGTGATACAGTGTTTTCTACTCACTTGTAAAGGCACATTATCCTTCCAGTTAACATAACATAAAACATAAGTTTTGTGAAGTTAAATCACCATATAATGTATAATCTTTCAAAAAAGTACACTAGATGGGTGTTTTGAGACATTGTTTTAAGAAATAATTAATTATATGTACCCAGAGAAAAGCAACAAGATTCTAGAAAAAAATACATTCTTGTTAAAAAAATACATGTATTAATGCATTTATATGAGCACACTGAAATGTTTCCTGGTTTAGCTAGTAAATAAAATTGCAATCAAAACAAATGTGGATGGCCCATGTGCATGAAACACTCCAGACTATGATCACCATCTCTGGATTAAACTTTGCTTTCAAGCGCATACTGACAGAATTATTGACATCAGTATGGGTTCAGTTAAATGTGAAGCTAGTGAATGCACTGACTGGTCTTTTTGTTTAATGGCTTTTTCTGAAATGACATGAGGGTTCTATAGTTTAGGCCCACAGTGTTATGTAAATACAGCCCTGATTTGTGGTGTATCACTTGGCTCTTGGTTAGAGGCTTGAAGGGTTCTCTCAGAGCAGCACAAAGTCTCCCGATGTTGTCCCTGCTTTTCTTGAGTCCCTGATGAAAGGCCATTCTCGCTTTTCTACAGCCATCGAAAGTTCATAATCCTTCCAGTGTCCCTTCATGAAGGTGAATGCAGGGTACTTCTCTTTCGATGAGGGCTCCAATATCTAGCAAATTAAAAAAACACTGTTTATCAACCTAAAATGTATAAAATAACATACAACACTTGCCCCTTTAGTCTCTGCTGGGAAGCAGTGCCAATAGTTTCATAGTTTCCAATTACCTAGTTAAATGCTGCCACCTGCTGACTGAAACTTAAATAGCTGCCTTTCTACAGCTTAAAAGGGAAATATTTTTCTGTTTTTTTTTCTTGGACAGTTTGTAAATTTAGGCATAACATAATAGAACATTTTAAAATGAAAATGAACATGCCATTTACCATCAAAAACTATGGAACAATTTCTGCTATACTTCAATTAAAACATGAACAAAGGTTTTGAAAGGTTTACCCACCTTTGAAAGTTCGTTGCAAATTCTTTCATAGTGTTCGACATTTTTTGAGTAGAATCCAATGGTACAGCTCGGGTCCATTTTACTGAAAGACATTTTCTTTGGTGATGGACAATGAAAGGACTTTAAAGAAGAAAAAAGATGAAATATCCATTAAAATTCCAAAAGCAGCAATTTGTTTTCCATGTTTGTGAAATCACAGTGATCCATATGCACACTTATTATACATACATACATTATATATACATATATACATTATACATTAGTCTGTAATATCCATCTACAGTCCAATAGGTGTGTTAAACTGTTCAATCCTGCGGTTCCAAATGATGGATGCGTGTTCGTGTGAAACAATCAGACTGCAGAAATAAAAGATTTTACTTTTTGACACGTTTTTTGACAAATGTTGAATTCTGCCGGAGATCTGAAAGGCTTAGACAGCCGAGCAAAAAGTATGGCCCAATATTTCTGTCTTTCGCCAGGCCACTTTCTACAGCACGCAAAAAGCGTAAAAATAAGTTATGATGCTGAAATATAAAATCGTTGGAGCTATATAAAATGTTGGGGCTGATACAAAGACCAGAACAATGTGTAAATCTCTAGTGTACGGTAATTGAGTGTGGAGGTCTACTTTCAGATTCATACCCTTAAGTACAGAAACTATTAAATTCACATCACTGTGCGGCGGTCAGCTTTTTGTAATTCCACATTACCTGCAGAGGGAAATCGCTTGTGCTGACATCCACAAAAGACTGACAGTAATGAGGATCCATGTAAATCAAGCTGTCATCTGCAAGGACAAAACAAAAGACAAGTTATTCAAAAAACACAGTGATTATTATAATGCCTGTCCTTGCCCAATTTCTATGCAGAGCAGCTCAAAGTCACCCACCTCAGTTGGGCTTCAAACAATCAAATGCGCGAATTTTTTTTGGTCCTTCTTAAACTCGGATGGATTAAACGCTGCATAATCGAATCTGGTTGTACAAGCACATTCTTTATGCAGCAAAGGGGACTGTCATTTAATTTTGGTGTGGAGAAATTACTTTTACAAACATGCAATTATATTACATCATTTGCATATGATGAATGCAGACGACGGGCTGGGCCTGGCAGGGAGAATTTATTGCTTGTCATTTAGACATCATCGCGGAGTGCATTTCAAATTGTTAAAATGTAAATGGGTAAATATTGACTACCAACATGTCCAACTGAAGGTTTCCACTGGCTACTGAAGGTGATGGAGAGTGGGCTACTCTGGGTAGCTCTGAAATCTATGCAAGCTACTTATGTAAGTGGAGAAAGCCTGCTGTTTCAGATTGCCTCACATGATAAATGGTGTAGTATTTTTGATGGGTTCGGAAAAAATAAAATAAGCTTCTCTGATGCCGCTGGCCTTCTCTTAGCATGCATTCTTTTACTTTGTCTCTTGAAGAGTGTGCACAATGACTTCTGAATAAAAAACTAACCTTGAAATCCAACAAAATAGTAGGCCTGCTTAGGCTTTCCTCCAATGATGCCGATACAGTACTCCAAGCTTAATATGCTCTGGCGAGGAAAGAAAAAGAGAACAGTTAAGATCACTGTATTGTAAGTTGATAGCCACATCTTTAACAAATATTTCTCTTTTTTTGTCATTGCATGATCTAGTTTGTATTTGTGCAAAAGGGTGATCTCCAATGTATGGAAGCTTGTTTCCGCCACAGAATAAAAAATAAAAAAGGTAATTGCGACTTTTTGTCTCACAATTGTGAGTATACATCTCGCAATTCTGACTTTTTATCTCATTAAAGTCGCAATTGCGTATTATAAAGTCAGAATTGCGAGAACTAAACTCGCAATTGCGAGAACTAAACTCGCAATTCTGACTTTTTTCTCAGAATTGCATGTTTATATCTCGCAATTCTGACTTTATAACACGCAATTGGGAGATATTAATCTCTTTTTTGTCCATTTTTTCAAAATCACTTGAAATCCTATTCCTAACCCACTTACAGCCACTCGAAAAACTCCAGCCAATCATTTCCAAGACCACCTAGAATCATTGGACAGCAAGTTCGTCAATCAAACGGTCGTACCATACCCCCCTCCCCCCCATCCCCCTCGTGCGCGTGACCCCTTCGTGCGCATGCGTCAGGCAAAAACTCCAACCTACGCTAGCCTGGCTTGCTCTCGCTTTCGCGCATCTGAGTTTTCGCTCATGCATGATTGCGCGTCCATGTTCTTCGAATGGGTGGAGTCAGGGCCAGTGTTGGAGGAAAGAAGGTAGGACCATTTGAGTTGTGCATTTTCAAAATCTGCCGGCCGTTTTGCAAATCCCATACCCTACCTTTAAGTCAGAATTGCATGATATAAAGTCAGAATTGTGAGATATAAACTTGCAATTCTGTCTTTTTTTCCTTAGAATTGGACTTTATAACTCGCAATTGCGAGTTTATATTTCACAATCCTGAGAAAAGATGTCAGAATTGCGAGATATAAACTTGCAAATGCGACATAATTTTGCAATTGTGTGTTATAAAGTCAGAATTGCAAGATGTAAACTCGCAATTGTGAGATAAAAAGTTACAATTATCTTTTAAAATGTTTTATTCTGTGGCGGAAACAAGCTTCCATACCAAAGCCTCACCTTGACAAAGCTTAAGTATTCTGGGTTGATCTTCTCTCCACCCAATCTCACAGGAATGAGGATGATGACAGCTCTACTATCAGGGGCAGCTCCAGTATTGAGTCCCTGAGGATCACAGTGGCTGCTCGTTCGTGCTGAATGGCTATCAATAACATCAGCACTGTACACTGCAGACAATCAACAACAGAGGTCAAAAACAGGTACATTTCTCTGTGAAGTGGAAAAATATAGCCGTTACTGAATCTAAGGGTGCTTTCACACTAGCACTTTTGGTGCGCAGCCGGGTTCGATTGACATCAGACTTTGGTTTGTTTGGATAATGTGAACGCAGTTTTCTGAACTCGGGTGCACACCCGCAAACCGAACCAAGTGTGAAGGCAGCCTAATTGTCAATACACAATATACAATACACCCTCTCACAATACACAATTCAGCTACAATTGTATGATGTCTGTGAGTTAGCTTAAAAATATTTGATGTGTGTTAGTATATATATATATATATACACTAGGGGTGTGCAAAGCAGCCGGTATTTGTATCTGTATTTGTATTTGTTGAGGGGGGAAAAGTATTTGTATTTGTATTTGTATTCGAGTAAAATTCAAAATAGGTGTAAAAATCCTTTTTTTTGCGTTACACTTCTAATACGTTATAGTGTACTTTACGTTATAGTGTAAGTATTCTTTAATTATATTCATTATAATAATGGATATGCAATATTGGTTGATGTTTTTCCTTAAATCCAGCAATGAACATGTAACAAGGAACGTCATTGAAAAGAAAATAACATAACAGCCATTACCAACGTTAACGTTACTCTGTCAACAACCTATTGTCTAAATTACCGGGCTAACAGAGCTACTAGTGTTGTCACGGTACCAAAATTTCAGTATTCGGTACTAATACCAGTGAAAATCCACGGTTCTCGGTACCAATTTCGGTACCAAAGCTTAATTTAGATTAAATTTACATATATTAAAGTGTATATCACGGTTACAAAGATGGAAACTGTAGTATTAAAAACACTTTACAATAAGATTCAATTTGTTAGATAACATTAGATAAAATGACCTAACAATAAACAATAGTTATATACTGTCACAATTATTCTCCTTGGGGTTCATTTAAAAATACATTTTTAAAATCAAAAGTTAACATTATTTATGTTAACATTATTTAATGCACAATGACTGAAGTGAACAAACATGACCAATCAAGTGTTTTTATTAAATAACATTCACAAACATTAATTAATGTTGTAAAAATATATTGTTCCCTCAATGTGTTGATGTTAGATGCGCATTAAGTAATGTTAATGAATGGTATCTTATTGTAGTGTTACCAAATACAGGAGATAAAACGTGTTTTTATTTGACTTGGCTGTACTTTTATTTAATCCAAAACTGCATTCATATTTAATTTTAAAAGGGCTTTTTAAACCTGCTAAGAGTTATCCAGCCAAGAATAAGCCTAGAACAGCTTTTCTGATGGACTGATATTAATGACATGATGACGGCTTTTTATTTCATTTCTCATCTCCATAAATATATCTAAAGCTAATGCAAGGGCTAGAAATCAATTAATTCTTTGCTGATACTTCCTCGTCATCATGAAGAGCGCAGTTCGCACCGCGTCTGTCGTTGCTATGCAACCAACATAGGCGCGCCTGGAAAAACCAGCGCGCCGTTCGCTTCTATTATTATAAGCCATGTGAACGACCCCTTATGGCAACGTGACATTAGCCTAATCCAAAATATTTCCGTGTCATTTCCTCCTTTCTTATCAACAAGTGGATTTACAGCCGGAGGAAACGCAGCTTTTTGATATAAAGTTTTTCTTGTTCCCGAATACAAATATTTTTTTAAGTATTTGTTCGAAATAAGTATTCGTAAAAAACACATTATTTGTGCCTTTCCGAATACCGTATTCGGGTTCGGCTCCACCCCTAATATACACACACACACTACTATTTAAAAGTTAGGTACAATTTTTAAGACTGCATTTATTTGATCAAAAATACAGTAAAAAAACAAAATTTAAAAGAAATATTTTCTAAAATATTTTAAAATGTTTTTCATTCCTGTGATGGCAAAGACTTTTCAGCTGTCATTACTCCAGTCTTCAGTGTCACATGATCTTTCAGAAATCATTCTAATATGTTGATTTGGTGCTCAAGAAACATTTCTTACTATTATCAGAGCTGAGAATGGTTGTTTAATATTTTTTGTTGAAACCGTGATGTACTTTTTGCTTATAAAACATACATTTTTGATGAAAATTTGTAATAAATAAAAAGACAAAGTATAAGCAATTTCACTAGTGGTTTTAAATGTCAGACGTCTTATTATTAATCATATTTGCCCTTTTGCTGTTCTGTGAAAGACTTTAGATCGAAATTTTCCATACCGGTGCAGTCCTGTGCTACATACACACTTATCCCTTTCAGCATTGCATCTGCTGCCCCATCAACGGCTTTTCTGAGGGACGTATAGGAAGAAAGAGTGACAGGGTGAGATATATTTGACATACTGAACATTATAATGAGGAATGGGTGACTTAAAAACTATAAAAACATGTATGTATTATGGACTCTTTACCTGAGTATGTGTGCCACCACTGCTGGGCCGTACCAATCTCCTGCCAGTTTTCCAGAAGTCATTCCTAGCTGTACTAGTCTGTGGATGCCCAGCTGGGCTGACGGTCCGTCCCCAAACCAGGACACAATGGTGCGATGAGATGCCTCTTGTAGGTATGAGTCAGCCTCCTCAGCCCCTCCTTGAGCAGGACAGAGAGGCAGGGTGACCTGTACTCTTTCTCCCTGAATGGAGGCCTCTAATGTGGCCACCAGTCTCCGTGCTGCACTGCTGGTCCATGTCTCTGCATCCAGCGGCTCCAAGGTCAGTGCTTCGGACCAGGTCCAGTCTGGTGACAGAGAAAATTATTTGAAAAAATGTATTAAAAAAAAAAGAAAAATACTTTTGTGCTTTTAAGGATGCAGCAAGTAAATACTTTTTCAGAGCTTGATTTGCATTTACTTTTAAAAAAACAGTTGTTAAAAATATGCCACTCTCTTAATTCTAATTTCTATTTAATTACCTCATAAATTATATCCATATGGTGCACTAAGAAACAATGAAGCAAAAGTCTTTCAGAACTCCTGAAAGTTTGTCCTAGATTTCTCCAAATGTGACAGACATAAATTTGACTTTTAAATGGACAGTAGGGCTTGTGCAAGAACAAAAGTCCAATTATGATATTCAATGTAGTCAGTATTTCACTTTTACTACATTTTATCCTCACAAACAGAGTAGGTGTCTGAAATGGTGTAGGTAGAAGTGCTGAGGGTCATAAAGGTGCCGGACCTGGCTGTGGGGCCATTAGGTAATGACCTTGCTAAGTGTCAAGGCTGGTAATTGGCCAATAAGTATATTTTATTAGCCATTAGCCTCTTTATAGACAGATATTTCTATAATGACATATTTCATTATAGGCGTGGGATCTGGATGACGCTTCAATGTTGTTTTTTGAATGAAGGTATTAAACTGGCAAATGCCGTGGCCTGTTCAACATATTACACAAAACTGCCCTCCATTAATCATTTGAGAACTCATTCTTTAGAGAGTGACAACCTCTGACAACTGAAGTACCCAACCTCTAAAATAATTTTTTTTAATAAGAATTTCATTATGTAAATGAGAAAAACTTTGTCTAATTATATTTAAGCAACACACACCCCAGAACATTTTTTGTGAGCTCTCTCTCTCTCTCTCTCTCTCTCTCTCTCTCTCTCTCTCTCTCACACACACACACACACACACACTTTTAATTGTTTTTAAAAGAAGTCTCTTATGCTCACCAAGGCTGCATTTATTTGATTAAAAATACAAAAAAAAAAAAAAAACCCAGTAGTATTGTTAAATATTATGACAATTTAAAATAATTATTTCTATTTGAATATATTTAAAATTTAATTTATTCCTATGATGCAAAGCTGAATTTTCGGCATCATTACTCCAATCTTCAGTGTCAGATGATTTTATCATTTAATCATTATGCTAATGTGATGCTCAAAAAAAAAATCATTATTATTATTATTATCAATCTTGAAAACAGTTGTGTACAATTTTTTTAAAGATCCTTTTGTAACATTATACATGTCTTTACTGTAACTTTTGATCAATTTGATACATCTTTGCTGAATAAAAGTATTGATGTCTTTTATTTTTTTTATGATCATGAGAGACTTCTTATAAAAATATAAATCTTACCAATCCCAAACTTTTGAATGGCAGTGTATATAAAAGAAAAGTGGCCAGTTGTGAATGCATCTACTCATTACTCATCATCATCATAACCTATTCTCTCTCCACCCGATCTCACCTCTACCCAAGATGTGAAGCATGAGAGCCTGGGCCAATATCATCTGCCCTGCCCGGAGTGTACAACCCCATCCACAGTCTGAAGTGAGGGTGGAGCCTGGAAGGGCGGGAAACTCTTCTCGATAGGTCAGCCAAACTCGTGAGGTGAAGTCCCTTCGAAATCCATCAACATTGCCTGTGACAACATCGCCATCTAATGCCTCAGCAGAATGACTCTCAGTAGGACTTTCATCATCTAAGGGCAACAGTAAGCACAAACATTTCATGATACACCCGGTGTGTCAGTGTGAGAAATTAGAGACATCATTTTCATTTTAAAATGCCAGATATATTAAAGGGGTCATGAACTGCATTTATAAAATTATTTTATATTGTTGTTTCCTGAGGTGCACTTATAAAAATTGTCATAATTTTGAAACAGAAAGCCATTTTCTACCCTAATTTAAGCCACTTCTGATTTCAACGCTCTGTTGGAAGGGGCGTGTCTGCTGTGAGACTTCAGTGTAAACACCCACTGCTGTGATTGGCTAACATTTGCATATGAAATGACAAAGTATTGCATTTGGAATTCTGTAGAAAACTTTTACTACATTTTTACTATTACAGCTGTCGAGATTAACAAATCGTGAAAAATGTTGATTATATTATTATATTTAATGTACTTCTGTCGCATGAAATGTTGCAGCGATGAGCATTGTAGCCATGTCTGTTGAGTGCATGAACGCAGTGATCTCGTCATCGCAACTCGATTTCTGCACTCTTACGAATGCTTTCATCATAACAAACACAACGTAAATAAGAGTATTCATTGTGCAGTGTAGACAGCGCCATTTATAGGCCAATCACGGGAGTTTTGGCGAGAGTCCAGAACTCAGTCACTGATAAACTCGCGCGGTTTGATTGACAGCATCAGCGATTATAAAGGGATGGTTCTTAAATCGCTTACTGTATATAATTTAATCATAATTTAAATAACAGATTATTTTCATGCTACTAAGAGAAGTAAAAGTGAAGTTGACCGTTTAGTCACTGGCTCGATTTACTGAAGCATAAACAGCAATTAACGGTTTTGAGACAAAGAATGTCTGACTGTACATGAACCATTACATTTCAGAAATTACTGATCACAGATTAGGCATTAGAACATAGTTACTTACATGTTGTGGTATTACTGTAAGGTTCATATCCTACAGTAAAAGTCTACGCCAAAATTGCAACTGATTTATCAAAGAATCCACAGTGAAATGTACCGAACACACAAATAATACTCTACTGAGATATTCATATAGTTATCTTCCTAGTTTTTTGGCAGGTGATGCTATTTTAGTCCAGTATCTCATCTCACTAACGAGCCAGTAGGCGGGGCCAAAGATGTGATGATGTGGAAGTAGGCGTTGATATTCTTCCGCAGAGGGGCTCTTTTGTCGCACTATTACATCATAATGTAACAGTGTGATTATTTTTCTGAGCTTGGTTTCAATAAAAGCTGTTATTGGACTACTGAGGAAGTTTTGAGTTCTGAGATGTTTTTACAGTACAATGACAGATTAAAGAAAATTAGATATTCATGATCCCTTTAAATAAAAATAGAATGTGAAGGATGACAGATTAAGAAGTTGGTGTAAATGTTCTATGTAAAACATCTTACCCACAGCCTTGAAGTGGTAGCATTTCCCCAACAAGAAAACAGGAGAATTACGGCTGAAGGCAGTTTTTGATTTAAGAGCCCAACCTTGAAGGGTTAAAGAAAATGCAAGATAAGTCACGTGCACAGGTAACTTATGCCACTTGTGAAAGACTGCAAGTAACATCCATGAGATCTGTCATTACGTACTGTACTTCACATTGTGCCATGCTGACATAAACTTGGACTTCAGTTTCTCCACCTCGTCGGTCTCTTTAGTCTCCATTGTATTAGCCACGGAGCAGAACCCATCACAGCACATACGATGGAGTTTCTATTAAAAGTTTTCAGTATTACCAAAACAAGTTATGTCGTTGTGGAAAGATATCATTAACTCATTTACTCACACAGATGACATTTCCACCACATTTCCATAATAACGCTGCATAGCAAAGAATCATCAGAATACGACAATATTAACACAAATGCAGCACAGAAAAGAGGCTAGCATGCTAATTAATCAGTGAGCGTACACTTCAAAACTTTACAATGTTGTCTACAATAAATGTAAATACAAACAAGCGGCGAACGGATTGTAAAATAAACAATTAAATATATAAAGATATACTTTAAAACATACCTGCTCACATGTCTTGTTATACAGAAGAACTCACTGTGCAACTGCTCACTTCTGTTTACATTTTGAGGAAGTGGCTATTCTCGTTCGTTCTCGCGGTATTTTAAGATTCTCCCGTCTGGCCGTATGGATTAGCGCAAAGCATATCTCTACATGGCTCTGGATTAGTGATAAGGAGTCCGACTCATTTCTGCCAACCGGTTCTTTTGAACCACCCGGTTCTTTTGAACCACTCGAACAAATCTGGTTAATAAACCTTTGTAGACACATATTGGTGCGTATTACGGGTTTACAATAAAGGATGGTCGTGGGTTTTGTGGTCCCTTTTGAAATTAATTACAATGGTTGGAAAGATTTTATCATGTTATAGTAAAATATTTATTAACAGCAACTAATTGTATGTGTTTATAAAACATAGCGAATATTTACGTCATATGTCATACGATATATGTCATATGCAGCATTTTGCATCAAATAAATCATAGAAATATTGATGACTTTTTAAAAATACCTTAATAACTTATTCATGGGAGATACATAAATCCAAAATATAGCTTATCAAACATATCAGAAACTCCTTTGGATATGTTTTACTTTAGTGGAGATGTAGTACATAAAAAGTGACATTCAATGATTTTTTGCTGATTATTTTCCACTCTTGCTTGTTAAGGGTTAAAATCTAGTTTTAATTAACGAATGAAATAAGTATCTATTCTTTAAGCTTTTCTGTAATTTATAAACATTATTGCTCTTTGCAATGTTATTATAGTATTAGTTATCGAATGCGCCAAAATTAAGCATACAATATTACAAAACACATTCTGGTTATACACAAATAAAGCTGTCATTGACTACAGATTGCACTGTCGGTGGAAGTGGAAACGGATGCATTTCACACTTTTTAGTTACACTGATAGCTTCCTGTAAAAGAGCCCTCTATTGTACGCACAGGATATGAATCATGTTGGGAAGACTCCAGCCCACAATCCCAAAATAATGCACTGTTAATTCCCTATAAAATGTCATGCTGCTAAAGAGAAATCTAAAAACCAAACAGACAAAAAAAAAGCATAATAATAATAATATCGTCTCATCTGTAAAAGATAATATGCGTTTGTTTGTCCAGTTTTACGGTACGTTCTCCTCTCTTGTGCGTTGTAATTTTTCCCAGCCGTAATCCGCAAGTCCCGCCCCTCTGTTTATTATGGTTACTACGGTTTTATGAGTGACTTTGCAACTGTCCAATCACAGACGTCTTTTTGGAGTCAGGAGGTGGGGCTTAACGGAATTCGGGTACGGGTGGGGAAGGAATATCGCGGCTGGAGCGCTGGAGTTACTCGAGCACTCAGCGGCTACAGTCATGGCTGAGCGCCGCGCCTTTGCCCAAAAAATCAGCAGGTAAGGATATCTAACGCATCTCCTGTTTATATATATGTTCTCCCCGAGCCGTGCGACCATTCTTTGTATGCTGCCTGATGCATTTGGCGAGTGTGCCAGTCTTTTCCAAATAAGGCCTAGGCGTTGAGTGAGCTGGATCAGACGCTGATTTTATAGGCTGTGTCTTAAAACCTAGTGAGCTGCCTACCCAGCCAGCACGTTTGAGTCGGATAAGCTCGTCTGGAATGCTGTCTAGGTAGACAGCTCTTTAGGTTTTGAGTCACAGCCATAGAGATGCCCGAGTGTGACCCACCCTAAGCTGCAAGACAGCAGTATGATGCCTTTGTGCTTCTGTGCATTAAAATCAGTCTTCATCGCTGGGTTTATATTCCACAAATGCGCCTTTGGTTGAGCCCATACAGGGAATTAACGATGTAGACTTGGAGTGAATCAATGGAATGCAGTGTTTGGGTTTTGTGAGACGATGGCTTGGCATACTGACACATCGATAGGATCATGAGATGTTATGCTGTCAATATGCTATATGTGTAGTCAATATGCAATCATATTGTATATGTACAGTGCACTAACTTTACGTCTTTGATTTCAAAAATATGATTCATTAAAAAGAAAATATATTTAAAAATAATGTAAACAATGACTTTACGCCTAAGTTAAAGATCACGAGTAATAATAATGCATAAGCATTTCTTGTGTATCATAGAGAACACTATCAACTTCAAGTGACAAGTGTTCAGTTTGCATGATGTAGCAATCATAAAGCCAGTTTCAGAATAAGATCTAGAATAACCTGAAATACAATGTATGATTAAATTAAATTAGATACTTGGCTCTGTAATGACACTGTGATTGATGCCTAAATTAAATCTGCTCAGATTTTGGCTAGTGGCCCATACTTTGTGGAGCAGGGTCCCTGGGTTATTGTAATATACTATAATTAAGTCTCATCATTGACTTTAGACATATTTGAGATTTCTTTTGTGATGTTAAGTCACGGATTAGACCTCATATGGATCTAAAAAAGGAAGTGACCTTTTAGGCTCCCTGGTGGTTTCCACAGTCATGGCATATCCCAGATGCTTAAAAATGTTGTTGTCTTGTCAGTGTGTAATGTGATGATAAGATCATTCAATATAGACGTGGTGGCACCCGCTTGTCCTGATTCCAATCGTTAGTTCTTACTAACCAAATAGAAAAACATGTTTATATGATCAAAAACTTTACTAGTTTTGTTTTATTAATAGCAAAGCAAAACTGAAAGCTCTGAAAATCTTGGATTCCCCCCTTTTTTTCCCATTTTATTTTTATTAAATGCAGTGCTAATTTGATCTGAAAGCTTTTCTCGTAAGTCACAGAAACTGTTTCTCATGGCTCTGTTAAGACTTTTTCAGAGGTGTGTGAAATATGCACCGAAATTCATGGTTAGCCGGGTCCTCGGTAAACAACACATCCGTGGGCTAATCATCTGTTCCCTCTTCAGGAATGTCCAGCCTAAATAAAGGTCCCTCCAGAACCAACTGAGGGCGGGTTTTTGTTTTGCTGTACGTCATCCTACACATAGTAGAAGAGGATTCTGATTAGGGATATTGACTGGTACACTATGCTACAACAAAGACATTCTGATAATAATACTGTCAATTTGACTCTTACTGATGACCAGACACATTGCTTTGATTCAAACTTAAGTATTTTTTTTCTGTTTGTACTTTACGGGCCTAGATAATTCAGTCTGTGGAAGCTAAAAGAAAAAAAAAAGTAATACATTACAATCTTATGTTATACTCAATAGTAATGAACCTTTGTCAATAACCTTTTGGTAGTCATAAGCAACAGGCACTTGAGTGTGTGTGTGTGTGCATATATATATATATATATATATATATATATATATATATATATATATATATATATATATATATAGCATAACTAGGCTACTTGTTCCATTTTAGCAGGAAGCAATTTGTATACTCTACACCGTATGCAAGATTACTGGAATACCTGGATGGTGTTTTACTGTACTGTACTGTACTGTACTGTTCTCTATCATGCTGTGTGCTTGATTTCCAGTGGGATGGACAAGTCAGTAATATTTATCATGATTCTTTTGTTGGCTCACATTTTAAGAAAGACACTTTAGTCTTAACATAAAAATGCAAAATAACCATATTTATTTCCAAGGTGATAAGAATGGCATTGAATTAAACATGCATACCTAGCGAGGTCATGCGACAACTGTTGTGTTTTACACTTCCTTTCGAAAAAAATCTTGGGTTGGTAAGATCTTTTAATGTTTCAGAAGAAAGTCTCTTACTTTCACAAAGGATGCATTTATTTAATAAAAAATAAATAAAAAAACTGTAAAAATAAATAAAAATGTGAAATATTCTCACAATTTAAAATAACTATTTACATTTTTTTTTCTTTTTTTTTCTATCTAATAGTATTCCTGTAATGAAAATGTCATTACTCCATTGCCACACGATTCTGCAGAATTAATGATAATATGCTGATTTGGTGCTCAAGGAACATTTCTTAATTATTATTATCAATGTTCAAAACAATTGAAAACAGCTGTTTTATTATTTTTGTGGGAACCGCAGTCTAGAGTTCAAAAGCGCAGCATTTGAAGCTGAAATCTTTTGTTACATTATAAACATCTTTACTATCGCTTCTGATCAATTTAAAGGGTTAGTTCACCCAAAAATGAAAATTCTGTCAGTAATTACTCACCCTCATGTTGTTCCAACCGCGTAAGACCTTCGTTCATCTTCGGAACATAAATTAAGATATTTTTGATGAAATCTGAGAGCTGATCACTTCTCCATAGGCTGCTAGGTGACCGAAACTTGCTGGCCCAGAAAAGTTATTAAAGAGATCGTTAATATAGTCCAAGTGACTACAGTGGCTTAATCTTAAGTATATCAAGTGACGAGAATACTTTTTGTGCGCAAAAACAAACAAAAATAACGACTTTATTCCACTATTCATTTCCTTCTCTCTGGGCCTCGTAGTGTTTTTGCGCTGCACGTCTGTGTTTCACGTCAACACGCATCACACACATGACCAGCGTCGGCCAATTGTGAGCCTACGTGGTGACGTGTAACACAGACACGCAGCGCAAAAACACTACGTGAACCAACTAGAGGCCCAGAGAGAAGGAAATGAATAGTGGAATAAAGTCGTTATTTTTGTTTGTTTTTGCGCACAAAAAGTATTCTCGTCACTTGATATACTTAAGATTGAGCCACTGTAGTCACTTGGACTATATTAACGATCTCTTTAATAACTTTTCTGGGCCAGCAAGTTTCGGTCACCTAGCAGCCTATGGAGAAGTGATCAGCTCTCAGATTTCATCAAAAATATCTTAATTTATGTTCCGAAGATGAACGAAGGTCTTACGTGGTTGGAACAACATGAGGGTGAGTAATTACTGACAGAATTTTCATTTTTGGGTGAACTAACCCTTTAATGCATCCTTGTTGAATTAAAATATTAATTTCTTTCAACAACAACAAATATATATAAAAAAATATATATTATCTTACTAACCCCAAACTTCGAACAATAGTATGCATACGTAGTAATTGAGTAGTCCACTCTAAACATAGCCTTTATTCTATGATTTGCTTAATGTGAGATGACTGGATTCTTTTGTGGTTTGTATTATAATACCATCTACGCTCTCTTGTTGTTCTCCAGGACTGTAGCAGCTGAGGTCAGGAAGCAGATTGCTGGTCAGTACGGAGGCTCCCCTCAACTTCTCAAAAACCTCAGTGTGGGTGGGAATGCCACTAGCAATGCTGTAAGTAAAACATTCCTAGATAATATACTTTTCTATGTTAAATCGGAGAGATTGACACTTCAGAAAGTATATATCAGTGTGATACCGTCTTTCTTGGTGGATAGTGGCAACAGTTCTCACATTCTCTTTCTTTTCCTCTTTGGATTTCTCCCTACAGATTCCTCTGACAGAGGCTGTAGAGCCAGTGGATTTTGAAGAGTATTTGATCACGCACCCTCCCGTTATAGAGTCAGGACCTCTGAGAGATCTGATCGAATTTCCTCCAGATGACATTGAAGTGCTTTACACGCCAAGAGAGTGTCGAACTCTTGGTCAGGCTGTGCCTGAGGAGGGGTGAGTGTGATTTGAAGAATTAAGGCAGACATTAGTATGCATCCTGAAAACTAAAATGTACACAATGAAAAAGGGTATAAATGACATCGAATTGCCAATGTGAACAGTTTTAAAATCACATGCTATGATTATTTCAATAGTCATTTAGGACTAAAATGCTTATAAATTAATTTAACCAAATTTTTCTCTATATTTCTTGATTGCTTTTTATTTTGTCAGCAGAGTTGTGAAACTCATCACTGTCATTCACTGATTTAACAAGTTTAACTTGTTCCTATTTTAAATGATTTTACAGTGAGAATGATTCGCACGTCAGAGACTGCATCCGCTCTTACACTGAGGACTGGGCCGTCGTTAACCGCAAGTACGATATTTATGTGCTAAATTTCACGTGCTTCACTAGATTTCATCTTTACATCTGTTTTCTCCCCCCCCCCAAGTTTTTAGTTCCTAGTTTCTGTTTTACATTGATGTTTTTGGAGGACAGTCTGCAGAATTCTGCTACATGGATTTAAATATTGAAAATGTGTTCAATGGAGCTGAGAGTGTAATGTTCTTGGTGCCGTGTTGTGATTGACGGATGTTTTAATCCTGCGGAAGTGTCTGCAACACTTTCTGTTGATTTCTGCAGGCATCATTTTTGTGTGGGCCTGTTCATAACTGACAAAAAGGAATGCAAGTGTATTTTGCCTGCAGTATTTTATGATACTGTAGACTGGGGCTGTAGAGTAATCTTTTAGGGCCTTAATAAGTTACTGTGAATCAGTTGCTTTGGTGATTCTTATTTGTTAATCCCAAACTCTTATCCTGACTGAGATCATATAATGTTCTTAAAGTTAGCGAGCCAGACTTATGCCTGGTTTCACACACAAGGCTTAAGTGATTCCCAGACTAAAATGCATGCTTGAGCTGTTTTAACTGAAAGCCATTCAGTCATTGTGCTAGAGAAAACAGCGTCATGTTGTTGAGAGGCAGAAGGGAATACTTTTTCATATGTGTATAAAAGTGAAGTAATTACTGTCATTCAGAAGATTGGAAGTTTATCTTGAGCCTACAAACTTTCACATAATTATGTGGACTGAATTTCTGAAATTGTATCCATTAGTAACAAAGCATCACTGAACTGAATTGTAACATTACTATGCAAACTACTCATTGCAAAAGATAATGTGTGATGCTTTACTGACAAAATATAAAATGTAAAAATGTGATGCTTCGCATAATCTTGTTTTCTTGTTCATTACAATTTGAGTAGTGACTCATTTTAATTAGAAATAAGATATATACAGACCCTTTCCAAAAAATTAGAATATCATGGAAAAGTTTATTTATTTCAATAATTCCATTCAAAACGTTAAACTTCCATAGATTATAGATTCAGGGCCCACAACTTAAACGATTTCAAGTATTTAGTTGTTTATTTGCACATAATTTGGGCTTCCAGCTCATAAAACCCACGAAAACAGGATTTCAAAAAATTAGAATATTACATGAAATCACACAGTAATTACACAGTGATACCATGGTCATTGAACCAGGTTTTGGTTCTTTTGGCAGTGTGGGCAGGTGCAAATCCTGCTGGAAAATGAAGTCAGCATGTCCATAAAGCTTGTCTGCTGAAGGAAGCATGAAGTGCTCTGAAAATGTCCTGGTAGACGGCTGCGTTGAGTGGACAGCACAGTGGACCAACAATGCAATGACATGGCTCCCCAAACCAACACAGACTGTGGAAACTTCACACTGGACTTCAAGCATCTTGGATTGTGTGCCTCTCCATTCTTCCTCCAGACTCTGGGACCTTGGTTTCCAAATGAGATGCAAAATTTGCTCTCATCAGAAAAGAGGACTTTGGTCCACTGTGCTTTATTAAATCCAGAGTCAACGCAGCCGTCTACCAGGACATTTTCAGAGCACTTCATGCTGCCTTCATTTTCCAGCAGGATTTGCACCTGCCCACACTGCCAAAAGAACCAAAACCTGGTTCAATGACCATGGTATCACTGTGTAATTACTGTGTGATTTCATGTAATATTCTAATTTTTTGAAATCCTGTTTTCGTGGGTTTTATGAGCTGGAAGCCCGAATTATGTACAAATAAACAACTAAATACTTGAAATCGTTTAAGTTGTGGGCCCTGAATCTATAATCTATGGAAGTTTAACGTTTTAAATGGAATTATGGAAATAAATAAACTTTTCCATGATATTCAAATTTTTTGGAAAGGGTCTGTATTCACATTTTGTTATGATTAAACAACTAATGCTCTTAATCCCTAAAAAAAGTAAAATAATTGTTATAGAATTGGAGTTTTTATTTTTTAATTTGTCATCGTTTTACACACACACACACACACACACACACACACACACACACACACACACACACACACACACACACACACACACACACATTCCATTTTGCATGCTGATTTGCATATTAGCTGATTAGCATACAGGTAATAATAATCAATTTATTTTGGATCCACAGGTATCACAAGTTGGGCACAGCGTTTAACCCCAACACTTTGGATAAGCAGAAGGAGAGGCAGAGAGGTTTACCCAAGCAGGTTTTTGAGTCTGATGAGTTGCCAGATCACAGCAGCTATCAGGATGATCAGGTAAACATGTCTTTGCTACTGTTGCGTGTTTTTTTTTTTTGTTGCGAAGCCCAGTAAAATAATACCCTTGGACAATTCCACTGTGTCCCTCTGCTGAGAGTTTCTCTCTAAATTCTCTGAATATAATCAGTGATTTTGCATGTTACAGGATGATCTGAAGCGAAGGTCCATGTCAATTGATGACACCCCACGGGGCAGCTGGGCTTGCAGTATTTTTGATCTGAAGAACTCTCAGCCTGATGCTCTGCTGGCTCACCTTCTGGATCGAGTACCCAACGAGGAAATCGACCGCCACAATGAGGACCAGCGCAAGTCAAACCGTCACCGAGAGCTCTTCGCACTGCATCCCGCTTTGGATGAGGTAGAGTATGACATTTTGTTTCATTAATTCTCACAAGTCCAAAGACACAAATTTCATGTTCATTCTTTTCAGGATTAATTACATTTCTTGCATTCTTTTTCCCTTCCTTCATGTAGGAAGAACCCATTGAGCGCCACTGTGTGCCTGATGTTCCCAAAGAACATTTCGGTCAAAGGCTTCTTGTCAAGTGCTTGTCCTTGAAGTAAGTGGGGAACAGCCTTTGCAGACTCAAATTTAACCTTACAACTACAATTACAATTGCTGATATGCTTCTCTTCTTACTTTTAAGGTTTGAGATAGAAATTGAGCCAATATTTGCAAGTTTGGCCTTATATGATATCAAAGAAAAGAAAAAGGTGAGCTGTTATGATTCCTTGTATAATGTACAGTTAAAATTTGTGTGGAAATCTAAAGCCCAAATAATGAATATTAAGTAGTTTACTGTTAAACAGAGGTGGGGGAGTAACAAAGTACATTTACTCTGTTACATTAACTTGAGTACTTTTTTGGAATTTTTTTATTTTTAAGATTAGATTTAAATGTGGGTACTTTCACTTTAACTGGAGTACATTTATAATGAAAATAGAAGTTGTTTGTACATGACATTGCTAACTGATTTCAACACTAGAGGGTAGTAGTCATCTGTTCAAAGATTACAGTTGTTCTAGAGACTCTAACAGATATTAATGTATCCTATCATTTTCCTGTCTTAATCCTCAGATATCAGAGAACTTTTACTTTGACTTGAACTCTGAGCAAACGAAGGCCATGCTCCGACCACACATCCCATCTGCTGCTATCTCCACTCTGGCCCGCTCTGCCGTCTTTTCAATCACCTACCCTTCCCAAGATGTCTTCCTTGTTATCAAGGTTGGTTTTATATATATATATATATATATATATATATATAATCTTATGCACCAGTTCATCATATTAGAATGATTTCTAAAGGATCTGATTTGATATTGAAGACTGGAGCCATGTAATAATATAATTCATTTATGTATGTGCTTTTTAACATTCTAGCATAAATTGATATTTTCAAGCCATTTGGACAGTTTAAGTATGAATGGATTTAATAAATGTATAGTTTTCTTTTTGTAGTGGCATGTTTGATGATTATTCCATTGATTTTAATATTGCGTTAATGTTTACTTGTCACTGAATGCAGTACATTATCAATGCTCATCTGCTTTCAGCTTGAGAAGGTGCTACAGCAGGGAGACATTGGAGAGTGTGCAGAGCCTTACATGGTCTTTAAAGAGTCGGATGCTGCTAAAGTAAGCATTTTATTATAGTTTGTACATTATACACCATCTCCTGGTGGAATTCAGTTTAACATGGTGACTGGTATTTCTTTTCTTTTCCTGGGTACCACAGAATAAGGAAAAGATTGAGAAGTTGCGCAGTCAGTCCGAACAGTTCTGTCAGCGACTAGGGCGTTATCGGATGCCCTTTGCCTGGACGGCCATACACCTCATGAATATAGTGAACAGTGCAGGCAGTCTGGAGAGAGACACAGAGCTGGAGATGGGGCTTACAGGTGAGTCTACAAACGACACCGATGGTTGTGCATATTAATCCTGTACTTGGACTTGCACAGTTTGAGGTTAGTGTTCCGAACAACATTTGAATGGGTGACGAAACACATTGAAGTAGGACTAGCCTCATCTCATTTTGTCTTTCACTTTTGCTCTTTATTGGATCTCTTTCTAACTCTTGACTCTGCACCATCACACAGAGAGGAAAGGCTCGTGGTCCGAACGGAGGAACTCTAGTATTGTGGGGCGTCGTTCGTTGGAGAGAACCACCAGCGGAGATGAATCATGCAGTCTGACTAGCTTCAGGCCTGCCACCCTGACCGTCACCAACTTCTTCAAACAGGTTACGCTGTTATTCTAAAAGAAAAAAAAATTCATTGGAAGTTGACTGTCCAGTTACCCGTCATTGCATAGGTCAGACTGCAAAAGCTAATGAATGAAAGCTTTTCACATTTTATATGTTATTTATATAATATTATATATCATATTAGGAAGGAGATCGACTAAGTGATGAAGATCTCTACAAGTTCCTAGCTGACATGCGCCGTCCATCATCTGTGCTGCGTAGATTGAGGCCCATCACAGGTAGAGCTCTCTTGGCATGTTTTTGCAATGTTTTTTGACCCCATGAACCATTTATGCATTGAGTTATGTAACTCATTTACTTTATGCCCTTAGCCCAGCTGAAGATCGACATCTCTCCAGCCCCTGAGAACCCTCACTATTGCCTGACGCCTGAGCTGCTCCAATTGAAGCCTTACCCTGACAGTCGAGTGCGGCCAACAAAAGATATCCTGGAGTTCCCTGCCAGGGACGTTTATGTGCCCAACACCACTTACAGGTATAACCAACTTTTAAATGTCTAGATCAGTGATTCTCAACATTTTTGACTCCAACACCACAATAATATTCAAAGGCCACCAATTTTGTTTTTAATCTGTGGGCACTCCTAGTTGTAAATTAAAAAAGTAACACAAATAATTCAAGTACATTTCAGGATTCCAGAATTTTTAGGAACTGAATGTTCTTCAGGGATTCTACACTTTTAAAGTGAATTTACATCGATTAAAAACAAATATTTGGCTTAAAAGCATGGCATAACTAGTAAAATATATATTATTTATAGCTGCCTTAGCTGTTTATTAATTTACATGACTTTTCCAGGTCTAGAAATCACCATCTTAAAATTAGGCAACCTCATATATCCATGTTTTCCAAGACTGGAAATCCTGTTTCTTCAAAGGGACCGAAAAGTTGTTGAGGGGGTGAATTAAAATAAGAAATGTCTTGTTTTTAGTTGTTTTAGCTTATTTTGTCTTATTTGAAACATTTTGTTGGCTTGAGGATTTTTCCCTGGATGTTTGCTGAGGCCCTGCCCCCTAGATGAGGACCGCTGGTCTGGATTAAATTTAGAATTGGCCTTACTTTTTCTTATTGTTAAATAGCCAACTGCGCTCTGTGTAAGCAGTCGGCCTTACTGTATGGGCTAACCCCGCTATTTAAGCTTACTAGTTTAGTCAAGGTTGGTCAGACAAAGATGCTTATCTTCTGCATATGTTGACATAACCTGTCATTCAGAGGACATGTTTGTCCACTCTCAGCCTGTGCCAACTTTGTTATCTTTTTTTGGACGATCCGTGTAGTCAGCCTTGATTTGAGTTGTGCTGAATAGGCAGATTGGGACAAGAGTTTACTGCAGACAAATTTCATGCTCTAGATTTATCACACGTGTCACGTCTGTCATATATGCAGGTCGTATAACATGTTATTAATGAAGGGTTGATTTCCCACTTAGGTTAAGCTTGATCCTCCTGCTGGATTGTTTAGTATCAGTTAAATAATTGTTTTTCTCCCCCACAAACTAACAGTAGCTTTAAACTGTGTGGAAACTGGTTTATTTCAGTTATGTGAGCCCCAATGAAATTGTTCATATATTGTATTCTCTGCTGAGAAGATATTGCTGAGATTTGTTTTCATTATGCAGTGATTTAGTTATTACCAGTAAAAAAAAAAAAAAAGCTTGCCGTGAGTCAAAGTATAGTTTGAACGAGTCTCACTCGAGTGCTGTAAGTGGCTAATTTAAAGAAATATTTATTTTTTTATTATCTTATTGTCTAAATGTGTTGATATAAATATGATGCACCCAACCATCACTGAGAAACATTCTGTAAACTAAATATACACAATACAGCTGAGTATGTACAAAGCATAACCAGGAGTCAATATGACTCAGTAACAGAAAATGACATGCAGACCATAATGATACATTTCTTGGTAACACTTTGTAATAATTTTCAACATAAAAAATACAAGAGCATATATATTGCATTTTTTGTGTATAATATAATATAAATGTGTTCTTAATGGTTATGGTTATGATTTAATGAAAGTTATTATAAAGTGTTACCCATTGCTTTTCTACTGTTGCACATTTGTGTAAATTGCTTAAATACATTATTTAAGTAAACATGCAATATGTGAAATGATGTTGAGTAGTTCTATAGTTGAATGCAGTGCAGTTCTATAATATTATCCATACAAACGTATTGTTGATTCTTGTTGACTCTTGATAATAACATGCACCAGATCCTGTTTCAGAGGTGTGATCTTGCCATTTTGACTTTTTCAGTTTTAGGATTTTTTTTTAACAAACTCTTCTTGGTCAGTAAGCTACAAGTGTGTTATCTGGTGACCTATGAAGATTTTAAACTAACATGTTGCAATAACCCTTTGACTTGGTTTTTACCCTCTACCGGAGTCAATGACCTGTTGCAGTTGCATCATTCAGTTTCGGCTGTCTGTAGAGAAAGGGAAATGCTTTGTTGGCCAGCGTCTACTGCCAGTGTGACACCTCTAATTGATTCTGAATTACCCAATAGAGAGTGGGTATAGGGTCAGGGATTATTGAAACTGGGTTGATGGTCTGATGGTGATCTTTGTGGATTTGAGAGTGAAGGAGCTTCCTTTGGCTGGCCTCCAGTAGATTCCTTTCCTGCGCTGGTGGCGAGTCCTCAACCTCACCCAGGCGTATCTCCCGTTTAAGTTGGTGTCCCCACATGCATCAAACCACCAACCACCTGAAACCAGCGGACAATTATTATTCAAGGGATATTCAATTATGTATTGTATGATATTAAATATTTAATTTGTCCGTTTGATACCTGTGTAGTTGCGGGCACAGTTGGACTCGTCATGATTATCGTTGTCTCTGTCTTTGGTTGAGAACTTCATGCCCGTGTGGTTGCTCATGGCATCAGGCAGATCTCCGGACAAAGGTGCCACGTGAAGGGCGTAATCAGATGCAGGGCCTTCTAGGGTGAACATGTACTCTATGAATCTCTTTTCCTCCTTCCAGTCTTCCAGTTCAATGTGTAAAATGTATTCTCCTTGTTGAGCAATGGAATGGATCTTCGCCAAGCCAAGCCAAAACTCTTCTGTAACACAAGGACATTTGTGCTTAGTTAAAAGCTGAAGTTTCCATTTCTAGTGGTCATGCCTTGAATCATTTATAATGATCATGCCAGGAAGAGACATGTGATTAGAATCAATTTGACTCTTCAGCTAAAGCTGAATCATACTACAGAAGCTTAAGCTGTTCATATTTTATCAAGCATCTATAGTAGGAGTAGTAGAGAAGGAAACGTGACATGACACAAAAGGGCATACTTACTTTCCAATTTGCCAAAGCCATGTTCATATTTTTCCCACGACTGGTCAAAATCAACAGAACCATCCTCCCTCCTCTGAATGACCGTTGCTGCTCCATCTTAAAATAAAGAGTTAAAGAAAACTGTAAAAAGAGAATCCTAGTTCGATAAGAATGGTGATAAGTTAGGGTTGTAACCACCTAGGTAGGGTTTCTTGTGCCCTTTGTGATGTACCTGTCACAGTTTTTGTAACAGATATCAGTAGGAAGTCTGATTAGAAGTGCATTATTGGTCTCTTACCAGAACTTATCTCGCAGTAAACATGGAAAGGTTCAGATTGATTGGGTTTGATCGGGTAAATTCCACTGGTCCTCTGGCCTCTTTTGAACACATCACTGCAGTCTATTGGAAAGTCTGTGCAACAAAACACACAGTTGATGGTTTTGGTTTTAATAAAGCAACAATTTAAATCGCTAATTGATTTCATGCTTTTCTTACCATTTATTTCTGTAGTTCCATTGGTGGAGTTGATTGTTAGGTACCGAAAAGGGTCTGGCGTTTCTGGGTTTAAATCCAAAGGTTTTTCAGCTGTGTCTTGAAAAGTGTCATAGTTCACCTGAAAATAAATTAATATATTTAATCTCAGTAAATGCAAATAAAGCCAGGAGAGTTAAAGTGATGAAAATTTTAAATTCAGTAAATATTGTTTATTTTATATTCTGTAGGATTTCTAATCACTTTACTTTATATATATATTATTTGTGAGTGCACTATGTGTGGGGACCCTTTTTATTAAAAATACATTGAATGATACATTTAAAATGCATAATCTGAATTTTGTAATGAAAATAACATACCTTATCCTCAAGACTCTTAATTTTGTTCTTCTGGTAATTTAGCTGTTCGTGTTGCTCTTTAACAGATTTAAGCAGGTCTGTAATGGTCCTTTCTTGTGTTTCAATCACATCCTGCAACAGATAAAAGTTGTTAATGGAGTAAATGCATAACTGGATTCAGCTGACCTGTACAGCTATATGATCAGTACATTTTATCTGAACTTTTATTGATGTAAAATTTTTTTGTAGCTCTTGCCATCAAGTATGATTCACATGCATTTTGGTAAATTTTGAAAATTAAAAAATTGGTATTGCGAAGCCCTATAGTTATACGAATTTGGACCTTTTTAATTTGAAATTCTGACTCACCTTCAAAGCAGTGATCTCTTGAAGTTGCTCCAGAGGCATCATGCTCTGAGACAAGCCCTTCAGCTTCTCCTCCAGTCCTCCAACCTTGCTGTGCAACTGGTTTCGCTCTTGGAGGATATTGTTAATTTTTGAGTTGATCTCCAGTGACAAGTTTCTGATCTCCTCATTATTGGCCTTCAGAAATATGGTCGTCTCCTTCAACTTCTCTTCTTCCTCTTTGATCTCACTGGTGACCACTGAGAGCTGGTAGAAGGAGCGATCAAAGATGTTGAGCTTCTGGAAGATGTCGTTGATCTGAGACTTGGTTTTGTGCACAAACTCTCGGAGACTCTGGCCGAGCTGGAGCAAACCGTTAGCCAGGAGTCTTACGTCATCTAACATGGCAAAGCGGGATCTAGCCTCAGTTGGCGGCGCGGTTATTAGGATAGGTGCCTCGGTGGGTGCTTTTTTCAGGTTAGAGGCTGCGCTTGTTGTGGACAAGCTTAGCCAGAAAAGAAGGAAAATCAACATCATTTTAGGCGGTTTGTTCAGTGCGTCAGTCCGTTGCCAATTCCTGTCTGTGTGCTAGTCTCTTTTAACCTCCCTTTCTCGCTACTCTTCTCATCTCCTACTCTGAGAACAAAAACAGCAGAGATTCCTCAAATATATACCGCTACTCTGAGAGGGGAGGGAGCATTTGGTAATTATTAATCTGGCTTTGCTTGAGCCGCCTCCTCCAAATCTGTGGAAAGTTTACTCTGTGCAGACAATTTACAGTATCACACACACACACACACATTTCCCCCACTCACCACACATCCATAACCTGGTCCCTGGTTGCATCTGATAAGCAAAGATGAACGGTGCTGATGAATCATGCTGCCAATCGATCACATCATAACCGTGGCCACTTGGTGCTCTGTGCATGCACCACTTGATGGGAATTAATTATAAAAGTATGCGATTTATGGTTCTGGCTTTGATTTAATGGCCTCCTGAATCAGCGGAGCATCACTCTCAGGTGCCACTGAGAGGCTCTGCATGTACAAGCAGGATCGTCGCTGGATCTCAGAATGGTTCGGCTCAGGCGGTAATAGAAATGAGTGATGACTGAAGTTGGGGGAGTTTGTGCCATTTGCACTGATATTAACAGGCTTTTTATTTACTGCTGCTTCATATTAATCTCCCTTCAGGGTTCAGCAGTGCTTTTTTTTCTGTTAGCCTGGTCAGGCCAGTAGTTTCAATTTTAATCGAGCAAATATTTTATAATTTAGCTCACCACAAAAAATATATTTTTTTATATATTTGAATAATTTTCAAAATTAATAATTTTAAAATTCTATGTTTTAAAAACCTTTACTACTAGGTTTTTAATTTTCAATACATTATACAGCATTAAATGCACGTATTCATAGCTGTATTCACTCTTGCAATACATATAATTTAATACACGCACACAAAATCTCATCTCATGTCAACCACTTAGATACCATTGGTAAAATGTTGCATAATGTTACATATGGTGAAAAATTGAATTGTAAGAATTTTCAGCAACAATTTTCAGTAAAGATGTTTTAGCCTTGGTTTACTTTGTTCACATGTGCTGTTTTTAAATATTTAATCTTAGCAGCTTGTGATGGGGATGAGTTAAGGTGATGATACACAGGGCAACTTTTTGAGCAATGTTGCCGTCAACGTGCAACCAGATGAGACACAGGGCCCACAACCTATCTAAATGATCCAGATAGAAATGTATTGCTCATTTTCAATGTGAAAGTGCCCAAGCAACAATCGCTTGGCAAGATTGCCCTGCAACATTGCTCAAAAAGTTGTCCTGTGTATCGTCACCTTTAGTCTTGACCAAATGTTTGCAAACACCCTAAATTTGGACCCTACTGATAAACTATTCAACCTGTTACTATATTTGATCTACTGAATCGTTGTTGTTTTTCCAGATGTTTTAATTGTGGAATAATCTCCTCTATTCAACACATTTGAATTTTACAAAAAAAAAAAATCAACTATAGGAATATTCCTGTATACAAGATAAAGAACATATTCTGATTAAACATGAACATTATTTTCCATTAAGTTGAGTTGTTGTCATTGAGTAGTGATAATTGGATTTACATGACGCTTGCTTCTGCTTCAGCATATGACCAAATTCAAATATCGGCATATTCTTGCGCATGTAAATGCAGACATTGAAAATATTTTGATATACTAATATGTTATGTCTGAAATGTCAAGTATTTTTGATGTAGTTTAAATAACATGTATAGAAAAATATATGGTTGTTTGAAACTGTTCTGTAAATGTTAGGGTGAAACAAACTTGATTGCATTTTTTGTCCCTGCCATATAACTTGTTTTATGTTTGCTGTGTTGCAGTGATGTATAATCATTGCCCTGCTGCAAGTACGTGCTAACTGGTTCTGTTCAGATAGGTGCGCAAAGTTTGGCCTCAATCCATATTTGTGGACACAGCAAACACGACCTGACTCCCATTGTGTACCCAGAGGCCATTCAGCTTGTGTGTCAGCGTTGTGGATAGAAATTTCATCTCCAATGTCCTTTCTTACACCCTGTGCCAAATAATTATTTTTTTTTTTTTGCAGTTTTAGCTAAATCTATATTTGCGGATTTTGCAGATCTAGATAGGTCTAGTTTGCTGTTTGCAGATCTAGACAGATCTGAACTGAAGAACATTTTTTGGCTGGAATTGCTCCAGATTTTTTGTTTATTGAACCTCTTGGGGTTTTTTTGTATTTGAATGCAACTTATATGGGAATATTTTGAATAGCACAATGTACAAGCACTTATTCACTCCTCCCTTGCTCATTTTCTCCTTTTGAATTTGAACTAAAGATCACAGTATGAAATAAGTGATACATACACACCACATTAGAGAGGAGGTGATATTGAGAATGCATGAGAGTTATGTGCTCCTGGGAAAGTCTGTGACCTTTGCGGACTGTGGGGTTTCCCAGGAGAGTATGTTCCACGTCACTGCAGTATTTCTGTCTGTTCCTGCAGCTACTGTAACCACAGAACGGAAACGGCTGTGCAAGAATGGAAAAGATAACGTTAATGCCCCAAATTTTATCCCAGGCTTTTTGCTTTAAAGGAACACTCCACCATTTTTTGAAATAGGGCTTATTCACCTTCTTTCCTACATTTAGATAGGTGGGCAAATGCATTTTTGTCTCAGTGCATGCATTGTTTTAGTTTGACAGGGTCGGTGCTAGCTTAGCTTAGCATAATGAATGGAATCCTTTGTTGCCAGCTAGCATGTCCTGAGTAAAAGTGATATAAAAAAAAAAAAAAACCCCACCTAATTACTTCTTGTGGCCTGCGTATTCACAACAAGTACAAATAGCGATGCAGATTAACACTAGGCGATTTCCTAGGCAGATATTGACTTATATATTAAGGACTAAATTAGGGGGAAGCACAGGCGAAGCACTGCTACTTGGGCGTGATATCTCTGCGCCCAAGTAGCAGTGCTTCGCCTGTGCTTCCCCCTAATATAGTCCCAAGTCAATATCTGCATAAGAAATCGCCTAGTGTTAATCTGCATCGCTATTTGTACTTGTTGTGAATACGCAGGCCACAAGAAGTAATTAGGTGGGTTTTTTTTTTTTTATATCACTTTTACTCAGGACATGCTAGCTGGCAACAAAGGATTCCATTCATTATGCTAAGCTAAGCTAGCACCGACCCTGTCAAACTAAAACAATGCATGCACTGAGACAAAAATGCATTTGCCCACCTATCTAAATGTAGGAAAGAAGGTGAATAAGCCCTATTTAAAAAAACGGTGGAGTGTTCCTTTAAGATGGTTTCACATGTGAACAGAAACTGTTTTTGAATTTCTGTTTTGTGCAACTTGTATACTATCAAATTACTTTTAACTTTCAAAGTTTCCATTTCCTGTTAGTTTTACCATGGGTTGTTGATTTCATCATCGTCTTTTTATTTCATGGACAGTGGACACATTTCTGTCTCATTTTCAAATAGTCTTATTTCAGTTAAGGAATCGGCTGAGAAACCAGAAGAACATTTCCAGAATTATTTACCTTTGAATATAAGATTTACAAAACCTGCTTGAAAAACTTCTAAATATGTAACAAAATATATATATTAAAATGTCTATTTAATTGAATGGGAGCAGTAGGGATCGAAACATTTGATGTATAAACAACTTTCCTTCCTCTGTCTGCCTGCATTTGTAGGAACCTCCTGTACGTGAACCCACAGAGCCTGAACTTCGCAAATCGTCAAGGTTCTGCCCGTAACATTACAGTAAAAGTACAGTTCATGAATGGGGAAGATCCTAGCAACGCTATGCCTGTAAGTTCTGACAGATTCATTTACAAAGTCTCATATAGCCAAACATGTCATGGGAAAGCACTCTCTTGACTTGGAGAAGTGGAATCATATACTTACAGTTCTTTCTTCCATGGTCTCTTAGGTAATCTATGGGAAATCCAGCTGTGCAGAGTATTCAAAGGAGGCTTACACTTCTGTAGTCTATCATAATCGGTGAGTTCGTGGCTGCAACATGTATTAAAAACTCATGCAGAAGTCTTCAACATGAGATCAAACATCAGCTCAGGGAGTGACAGTCACAGTGTTAGTTGTACGTGATTTTGGAACAACAGTTGGTCAAGTTTTTGTTTGATTTAGATTTTGCGTAAGAAATGTATTGTTTTTACAATATTTCTATTTTTTTTAATTTCTCAAATGTTCTTTCCTCAGATCACCTGATTTCCACGATGAAGTTAAAATCAAGCTTCCAGCCTCGCTGACCGACCATCATCACATCCTTTTCACTTTCTACCACATCAGCTGTCAACAGAAACAGAACACTCCACTGGAGACGCCTGTTGGATACACGGTACATGCAGTGCTACACACACACACACACACACACACACACACACACACACACACACACACACACACACACTATTATTCAAGAGTTTAGGATCAGTAAGATTTATTTTTTTAAAGAATTAATACTTTTATTCAGCAAAGGTTCATTATTGATCAAAGAGTGACAGAACACTTTTACATTGTTACAAATAAAAAGTAAAATAAATGCTGTTTGACTTTTGAACTTGATTTCTTCTAATAAAAAAATAAAAAAATAAATTGTATCCTGGTTTTCATACCCTCTTTTGGCATTAGAAAAATATTACTGTCAGGATTTACTAAAGACACGCTGTAAAAAATTTTTTTATGAATGTAAAAATTTAAGATGTAAACATCTCAATCGATCCGAATGAGCTCAATCTGAATTAAACTTCGATCAGATTGAAAGAAGTGTAGGCCTGAAATAACCAGATCAACGGGAAATAAAAAAATTAAGCATGTAAACAATTATACCCTTCTATTTTCTCAATCAGATAAAAAAATATGTTGTGCAAATGCACATATATTTACATACGTTTTGCATCATACAAACATGTGTAAGATGTCTTACGAACTGGTCAGTGGATGAGACTGAATATTTACTAAATAGTTGCTAAAAAACCTCTTCTGACATAAATGTCAGCTTTCTTTTTAGATATGTCATCAAGAAAAAATACAACAATTATTCTTAACATTATTGAATACAAATCATATTGGATTCATTCTGATTGACAAATTGACGATTAATGACAATTGATAATTGATTAATTTTCGATTTGACAAAAATGAGTGCATGTGAACCTTCCTACTGAGGACTAGAGTAATGGCTGCTAAAACATTTATGTATTTTTGATCAAATAAATGCAGCTTTAGTGAGACTTGAACAGCACTGTTCACAAACACAAAATTAGCACTCGCACAGTGCTAATAGAGAACATATCTATCAGAGTACACAGATTTTGGCAACAAGCCAAATTCGATATCATAGATTTGCTTTGTTGTGAACTATTGAGATGCATTGAGAATTTTAGAATTGGTGTATGACTCCTTGAATCAAATCTAATCATGATGTGCCTGAAGGTTCCCACCTATAATAAATGTTGTGTCTCTGTCTCCCTCAGTGGATTCCCATGCTGCAGAACGGACGCTTGAGAACAGGTCACTTCTGTCTGCCCGTATCGCTGGAGAAACCGCCTCAGTCTTACTCTGTTCTCTCTCCTGATGTAAGGCATTTTCTGTCATACAACACACATAGATAAAGCTTGGAAGTTCTTTAATGAGATTTTGGTTATGTCAAGTACCTTTCATTTAATGCATTAGGTGTTAATAGTTTCCTCATTGGTCAACAACATTTTTTAACAATGTTAAAACAAACTGGAACATGCTTTTACAATTTTTTTTACAGACCAAGTGCTTATTTTTTCTGTATCGAGATGATACCATTATTGTTAGCAATGCTGTTATGTTTCAAAAACAGTGAAGTGCAGGATGATACTGTACAGATGATTGTTTTTGACAGCATTTTAGAGTAGCAATGTATAATAATAACCATTTATTGAAAGAAATTATACTGGAAGTTCATTCATGCATTTGTGTGTAGGTTCCTCTTCCTGGAATGAAATGGGTGGATAACCACAGAGGGGTGTTTAATGTAGAGGTTGTGGCTGCATCCACCATCCACACGCAGGTAACTAGTAGTTAAACTGTCAAAATACTGATTCATTTAAAGCCTACAAACACATGCATTCTCTGATGTGTTTCTTTCTTTCCCCAGGACCAGTATTTAGATAAGTTCTTTGCTCTGGTGCATGCGCTGGATGAGCACATGTTCCCCGTGAGGATAGGAGACATGCGCATTATGGAGAATAATCTGGAGGCTGAGCTGAAGTCTAGTATCGCAGCTTTGAATTCATCTCAGCTGGAGCCTGTGGTGCGCTTCCTTCACCTACTGCTGGACAAACTGGTTCTGCTGATGGTGCGGCCTCCTGTTATAGCTGGGCAGATAGGTACTTGCAGTCCTCCAACCTACACACTCTCAGAAAACACACAGAAAATATTCACAACTTTAAAGAAATACTGGGCTAATAGGATATTGGGCTCCATAGGTTCCAATACAGGTTTAGAACATTGAATGATCACACAATTTTCATTTTAGCGTGATCCTTGCAAGTCATCTAAAATTATATTGGTAGTTCGGCCACAAATTAAAATTGTTATCATTTACTCCAAACGTGGTTGCTATTTCCAATTTAAAAACAAATCATTCTTTTAAATCAGTTATTTTCAACCAGCTCACATATTAGACTGAAGGGATTCGTTTGTGAATCAAATCAGAAGTTGGTCGTATAACTTGTTTATTTTTTAAAATTGGATTCCCTTTTTATAATCGCTAGGATCAAGTCATTTACACATAAAGCTGGATGGGAGACTCTAGACTTTCTATTAAACACAAAAAAGTATATAACTTTGTTATTCATATATTTTATTAATTTATTTCAGAACTGCATAAAATAGTTGCTAGTCTCCTGACGGTTTCCTAATTATCTTGTGTTTTATTTTCTATTTACTGTAGTGAATCTTGGTCAGGCCTCTTTTGAAGTGATGGCATCTATAGTGAACCGTCTACATAAGTACTTGGACACCAGTCAAGATATGCATGGGCGAAACAGCCTTCTCTCCTCATATATCCACTATGTCTTCCGCCTACCCAACATGGATCCCAACTCCCCCTCTCCAGGTCAGGTTTCAGCTTGATCTTTAAATCTGTGGCTTTTGGTGTTTAAGATTGGTTAAATTAGTTATTGCAATGTGTTTCTTTTTTAATGTATTCTGTTCTGCATATTAGGCCCAGGAGGATTGGGTGGTTCAGTGCATTATGCCACAATGGCTCGTTCTGCTGTTAGACCTGCAAGCCTCAACCTTAACCGCTCTCGTAGCCTTAGCAACAGCAACCCAGACATCTCTGGCACTCCCACTTCGCCAGATGATGAAGTACGCTCCATAATTGGCAGCAAGGTAAGTAGACACATTTCAGCTGCTCTGTTGGCTACTATACTTTTCTATTAATATTATAGACACGTCGTCATAGTTCATATACATATCAAAGTGTATTTCATTAGTGCTGTTGAGGCATTTTTTGATTGCTCCAGCTGGATGTATTCATTATTCTTATGAGTGCTTTAATAGATCATTGACTTTCTGCACTAGATTGCTTACTTAGCTGATCAGCATTTCCCAATGTTACAGGTCAACCTATAGCTCACCAGAAAGACAAACTTTAGCTGGAACATTTTATGGACTTAACCCATGTTACACAATCTTGCAAAAAGGAAAAACAAAAATTAACTGTAACACAATGAATGTGTGGTTGAGAACGGTGTCCAAAATCCTTTCTACAGTTTGCCTTTGATGAATGTGTAGCTGATAGCTCAGTGATTTGTATGCGCTGACTTCTTTGCTGTAGTACCCAATTTACTGAATAAATTATGCAAATCAGGTAAAATGTGAAATTTAATAACAGATTTATTATTCCACCAAGTACATGGCTGTAAATAAACTTTATCTAAATAAACAAAGTCTAACGACACTACATTCAAAACTCCATTTTACAGTATATTTATTAAAAATGTTTTATAAAAATAAATGTAATAATTTAAATCACTGTAGTTCTTTTCAAACTGCTCCAAACTTTGCCAAAAATGTTTACATTGCAAATCTGTTGAATGTTCTTATGGCAACTCAAGAATTTACTACATACACTACCTATCAGAAGTTTGGGGTCAGTAAGATTTTTTTTTTTTTTATGTTTTTGAAAAAAGTATCTTATGCTCACCAAGACTGCATTTATATGATTAAAAATACAGTAAACTGTAATGTTGTGAAATAATATTTCAATTTAAAATATCTGTTTTCCATTGTAATATATTTTGACATCATTACTCCAGTCTTATGTGTCACATGATTCTTCAGAAATCATTCTAATATGCTGATTTGGTGCTCAAGAAACATTTCTTATTATCAGTGTTGGAAAGTTTGCTTTAATTTTTGTGGAAACTGTGACATTGTTTCCAGGATTATTTGATAGTCTATAACAGCTTTTATTTGAAATAATTGAAATCATTTATTTGAGTCTTTAAATGCATCTTTGGTGAACAAAAATCTTGCTGAGCCCAAACTTTTAAGTTGTAGTGTGTATGATGTAGTTGACATGCTTTTAATTATCTGAACAGTTTTTTTTACTCGAGGTTCACTTAAGTATTATTGGTGCTAACCACTAATCTTTTTCTCCCCTGTTGTATGAATGAAATCAATCTGATTTCACAATATGCGCTCTGTGCTAACTGTGCCAAGCTTAAGCCCAAAGTATACTTCAACCATCCGCGTTTCGCGACGGACCGCACACTGTCTGCAAGACATAATTGTCGTCATCAGGAGGGTCCGCCGATCTCCACACACACCGCATACAGATGAAAGTTGAGACAGAAGAGCCCACCAGTTGGCAATATGCAGTTGTGATATATTATACAGTAGTCGAAAAAGAGTGCAGAGAGAGCGATACAGAACAGCATGCTGTTCCAAGAACAGTAAACAAAGCATCATTTCATTCTCCATCATTTATGTTTTGGGTCTTCTTCTAAACTTTGCATACAATGGCGAATGTCCTGCAAATGAATAAGTGCTGCCCTCTGACGATTTGTAGAGTATAGAAAAGCAATTGTACTGCCCATGTGTGGAACTCGCGTATCTGCACTCATTGATTATACTTTAAAAGCTGTGCGGACACGACTGTGTGCGAGACGGAGCGGAATGTGGAAAATGAAGTATACCCGGGCCTTAAGCCTTTTTATTTTGTTACTTAAAGATGCTTGATACTCTAACCTGTTACTGTTCAGGAATGCCAAATTAATATAAACTAACTTGCTCCCTTGCTCACTTGTTTCATTGACCTGTAACCTTTGACCTTTCACTGTTCCCTGGCTTGCTTGCGTCTGCCTGTGATCCTTTTGATGCCACCCTTGGCTTGCAGGGCTTAGATCGCTCCAACTCCTGGGTGCATACCATGGGGTGCAAAAGCGCCCCCTGGGGGACCAGCCCTGGCTCAACATCCGATGCTAAGCAGGTCATTCTGACTATCCCAACCCCCAAATACTAAGCAGAATCCCCCTCTTCACACAGCCCTTCCCAGTAGCACTAAAACGGCATTATGTAATAACTCCATGGCACATTTCTCCTTCACTGCATTTTCCTTTTTTTCATTTGTCCTTTTTATTTGTACTTTTTCAACCCATTCACTCATCTAAAACAGTTCTTCTCAAAGCTGCCTCATTTTTCTTATTCACCATTTCACTTTAAAAAGCATTGCATGGTCAGAACTAACCAATTTCCATTTTCTTTCTGCTCGGCATGTCATGATATGCTGCATGCACATGTATGCGTGTGTGTGTGTGAATGTTTTGTTTGTCTCGTGAAACTTTTTTTATTTAATTATTATTATTTTAATAACTGGCATCTGGTTAAGGCTAATCATTTTATTTTCTCATTGCTCAGTGCCTGTAGTAGTCTGATTCATTAAAGCAAGCATACATGCATACATGAGCACATCCGTACATACATAAATACATAGTATGCATAATTTATTTATCACACCAAAACACTTTTTAAAAAAAATCTCTTCAGTCTCCTTATTGAGTAGACTCTGTAAAGACACCATATCCCTCAGAATGGTTGTTTGTCTGATGATTCCAGTGATGATTCTAGTTTGTTCAATTTAGTAGTCAATTGTATATATATTTTTTAAATCTATTGTGATATCACAGTTTTTGCAGTCTTGTTCTGTATTGTGTGTGTGTGTGTGTGTGTTTATTTGTATAGGTATTGGTAGTGGTTGGTGAATGGCACCACATACTCCTGTCCTCCACACTAATCTATTGTCACCCTTCCATTCATCCCCACCCGTAGGCCATGGAGCGCAGTGGCAATCGCATGTCATCGCACACTGAGAGCGCCAGTTTCTTGCAAACATTAACAGGACGCTTGCCGACCAAAAAGGTAGAGAACCAATTCCTGGAGAGCAGGAGCCGACCCTCTCCTCACCTGCGCCTGTCTGTCTTGGGATGACTGGATGTTGTTGTTGTTGTTGTTGTTGTTGTTTTGTTGCTGTGATTGTCATGTACTTGTGGATGCTGGGTACAAGATCTTCTCTTTACTATGAATGCCACCTGAAGAGGGAATGATGTGTCACTTGTGGTCACTGTTGGTCTTGCCCCAGTAACGGGTACTGTGTTGGATTGGGCGGGTACTGTGTTGTTTATTTGTTCAATGTTTGATCCATAGAATAATGAATCCTCCCCACTCTTGCAGCATCCCAATGGACATTATGTCAAAGGACCGTTTCATATCCCACACTAGAACTAAGACACAGTGACTTGTATGCAGTGTATTTGGTGGTGAATGGTTCTTTGATGGTTCCTTCCTGTTCTCAGCTCTTTCATGAGGAGCTTGCCCTGCAGTGGGTGGTCAGCAGTGGCAGCGTGAGGGAGGGAGCCCTGCAACAGGCCTGGTTCTTCTTTGAGCTCATGGTAAGAGCTACCACACCCATACGTTTCCATGCTTCCTCCTTTATGATCAAAAGTGTAGCATCTGCTGTTGAGGTTGTGAGAAGAACAGTGTGTTCTTGATCCTTTCTCGTTTCAGGTTAAGAGCATCATACACCACTTATACTTTACGGACCGACTGGAGTCTCCCAGGAAGAACCGCTTCCCTGAGCGCTTCATGGATGACATCACTGCTCTGGTTAGCACCATTGCTGGTGACATTGTCTCACGTTTCCAGAAGGTTAGAGGTTTTTTTGTATTTGTTAGTTTTTACCATTTTTATTTTGCTTTACGTAATATAATTTATTGTGTTAAAAATATATAGAGAGATATGTCCACAGAAACATGGGCACAAAAATAAACACACACACACACACACACACACACACACACACATTGTTGTGTGTAACACATTTATGTTATTTCTACATTAATTTGGAGATTAACTGTGAAATTATTCAAATATCAAAACTTGTAATAACTTATATTGAAAACGTAAGTGTTTTAAACTGCGATTAATCACAATTAATTATAGAAAATTAATTGTGATTGATCTAGTTAATTTTTTTAATCGATTGACAGCACTAATGTGTGTGTGTATATATATATATATATATATATATATATATATATATATATATATATATATATATATATATATATATATATATATATATATATATATATATATACTGTGCCCAGTTTAAGATTTTGAAGTGGTGAGTTTGCTGTTTCATGTTTGTCTTTTCTTTACTGTCTTTTCAGGATCTTGAGTTGGTGGAAAGGCTCAACACCAGCTTGGCCTTCTTCCTCAATGACCTCCTGTCAGTCATGGATAGAGGCTTTGTCTTCACTCTCGTCAAAACCTACTGGAAACAGGTACCTTGAAAATTGAGCTCCAAACAACATGCTATGCTTTTTACACATTGTTTTTTCTGATGATCTTCTATTCCTCCTATTCTCAGGTGTCCACCAAGCTCTATGCACTACAGAACCCCACTCTAGAGTCTCTGAGACTGGATTTCCTGAGGATAGTCTGTAGCCATGAACACTACGTCACTCTAAACCTGCCATTCAGTCTACTTACACCCCCAGCATCCCCTTCTCCTTCAGTCTCCTCTGCCACATCTCAGGTATAAACACAAACTGAGAAAGGTTAAATTGTGATAAATTCTAAATGACAACAAAATTGGATTATAAAGACTTTCTTCCCATTTTTTTTTCCTCATTGTCTCCCACCAGAGTTCTGGTTTCTCTACCCATGTGCAGGACCAAAAGATAGCCAACATGTTTGAGCTGTCTGTGCCCTTCAGAGAGCAGCATTACCTCGCCGGTCTCGTTCTGACAGAGCTGGCTGTGATTCTAGACCCTGAGGCTGATGGCTCAGTACCCTGGTGTGTGCCCCATTTTCATTCTTTTATGAATGTTTGTCATTTTAATATAAATTAAAGTATTTTAATTTAAAACAATTATATATGTATGTATGTATGTTTGTATGTATGTATGTATGTATGTATGTGTATGTTGTATTTTAATAGTTTTATTATTATATAATTCGTTTTAATACAATTTAATGTAAATTGTAGGGTTTTTTTTCCATCTGGATTTTACCAAATGTGTAATTTGACACTCTCTGCTCTTGCTGTAGGATGTTTGGTCTCCATAAGAAGGTCATCAGCGTTGTTCATAATCTGCTGTCCAGTCATGACTCGGACCCACGTTATGCTGACCCTGAGGTCAAAGCCAGAGTCGCCCTGCTCTACCTACCACTCATAGGCATTGTCATGGAAACCCTTCCTCAGCTCCATGATTTCACTGGTATGTATGAATGAATGTGTGTGTGTATATAATAAATATATATATATATATATATATATATATATATATATATATATATATATATATATATAGACCGGCGAGGTAATATATATATTTCACACCCATGTTGTTTTTTATTTTTATTTTAACCTTACTTTTATCATCACAGAATCCCATAATCAGTGGGGGCGTCCTGTTGGTCCAGGTACCGAGGAGCAGGAAGCTGAGGGTAACAGTATGATCAGCCAAACGGTTGCCATGGCAATTGCAGGAACATCTGTGCCACAGATGTCACGGCCTAGTAGTTTTCTGCTCAATCCACAGGTATTGTGATCTCACTGTTCACAAACTGCTCAACATTTCATATTTGATCAAAAAACTAAAAATGCAAACATGTTAAAATATTGAAATTACAATCTCTTAGTTAATATTTTAGACTTTAGCTGACAAAAAAAGTTTAGACATCCATGCAGTAGAGGGACAAAAATGGCACCCTTTGCAAGTTTTTGTGAACATCTTTTTTATTTTCGTAAATCTTAAGCAGCCATAACTTCTACTATAATAATTCTTCTGAATGAAAAGAAAAGATTACTTGGTGTTACAGACAATTAGACCAAAGCAAAGTTATACAACATGAAAGCTTCATCATGCAGTGTATGACAAAGGAGAATACCACTCCTTTACTTAAATCTATACACCTTGTTCTCCAGGCCACCCGTCAGCACGGCTCGTTCTCGGCTGAGTCCAGTCGAAGTCTGCTCATCTGCCTGCTGTGGGTGCTGAAGAATGCAGATGAGATGGTACTTCAGAAATGGTTCACTGACCTGTCTGTCTCCCAGCTCAACCGTCTGTTGGACCTGCTCTACCTCTGTGTCTCCTGCTTTGAATACAAGGTTTGAATAAACTTCATATTTGAGGGAGTTTTAACCTTATGTATTAATCAGAAGTTGCTCCACAGCACTTTTAGGTCTCTTGGTTGCAATATATCTGTTTTCTCATTTATGTCTGTTTACTTTTCCTTTCATCTCTAAATAAATACACACAATCTGCTCACCTATATCCTTACACCTGTTGAGTGAAATTAATTAGTGTTTGTGTGTTTCTACCCATCCATCTCATACAAAGGCCCATTTTTTATTCATGCAGGGCAAGAAAGCATTTGAACGTATGAACAGTCTAACCTTCAAGAAATCTAAGGACATGAAGGCCAAGTTGGAGGAAGCCATCCTAGGCAGTATTGGAGCCAGACAGGAGATGGTGCGGCGGAGCAGGGGGCAGCTTGGTTAGTTGGGGAAAAAAAAGGGTCAATATTCTGTTGGAAATAAGTTTCAAAACCTAATTGAAGGCAATTTGACACAGATCCGATTTGATGTATGTTGCCGTTTCTCTATCCTTTCCTACACAGAGAGAAGTCCATCAGGCAGTGCTTTTGGTAGCCAGGAGAACCTCCGCTGGAGAAAAGACATGACCCACTGGCGTCAGACCAGCGAAAAGATGGACAAGTATGGTTTTATTATTATTATTATTATTAAATCTTTTTATTTTTTTTTGTTTCAGTGTGTTTCAGAGGCAAAATTAAAGTATGTGAACTTTGACTTCCTTTTCAGTTATGTAACTTGTACATAATTATGTAAGCTGATACAAGTACAAACATTATAATCTGGTCATCATATAATGCCAGTAGTGAGTGAGTGAGTGAGTGAGTGAGTGAGTGAGTGAGTGAGTGAGTGAGTGAGTGAGTGAGTGAGTGAGTGAGTGAAAGAAAGAAAGAAAGAAAGAAAGAGAGAAAGAAAGAGAGAAAGAAAGAGAGAAAGAAAGAGAGAAAGAAAGAGAGAAAGAAAGAGAGAAAGAAAGAAAGAAAGAAAGAGAGAAAGAAAATATAATTTTAATAATACAATTTAATAAGTTTTCATCTTTTTTAACTATTTAAAAATAATATTATATTTTAATAATATTTAAATGTTTTTAAATAAAGACATGCATTTATTATTTTTTAAATTCACATATTAATGATCTAAATTGTTGTAATTTAGTAATTAGTTGGTTTTCCTTATGGATTTCTTGTATTGTCTATGTGTTCTATATGTTCATATTGAGAGAACTGATTTTTTTCCCCCTCCCATAAATCTATTAATTTGATCACATTCATAATAGTGTGACCCATATTTTCCCATATTTATTCAGAAACAACTATTAACCATTTGACCTCAAATAACCCCTTTATTTGACCTTGTTCTTTCATGTACTGTGTGTTTAGGGGCCAGAGATCAGTCAGGTATTGTACAGCTGAAGTGCTCTTTGCTTTCAGTGACCCTTGCTTTGCTTCAGACCTGAATTTAAAGTCCCTCCCCCTCTTGCTTTTGTCCTACTCTCCTCTACTGGTGCTTGAATTGGTCTGGATGCAGTTGTTACTGACTACAATCTGATTCTGCCCCCAGACCAATGTGTGTGTGTGTGTGTGTGTGTGTGTTTATTTGGGGTGGTGGTGTAGGATGCGGCTTGGATGACATGACCAGTGTGTTTATAACAAGAATGCAACATGGATCTTTAACCAGCCTCTCAGATCCCATATTTAGCTGTGTTACTTAACAATCTTAGCCTATGTTTTGCAATTGCAATGTTTGCTGGTGCCACTTGATAGTGTTTTGGCAAAGAATTGCATAAGCTATGTAATATAGTGAAAGCTTTTGATTTGTCATTTTGAGTGCTACATGACGAATATAGGGTTTCTGTTTGTATGCTACAGTATATTAGTTCATCCATCTTCATATAAAGTATTTTGCTGCTATTTTTCATGCATCCGGTTAACATGCACACCCTGGAAGTTTTCTAAAGCCTCTTGGTGGGTTGCGTCCCCTCAGTTGAGAACCACTGGTCTTCATTAATTTCTCTGATGGTTATTGTTTGATGTCATTGAATAACAGGTCTGACTTGGCTTACCCTTTTCAAAGGGACAAGCACCAGGCTTGTAAATAATTATACATTATAAATAATAATAAATAATTATGCAGTTTATGGTTCACCTGTGAAGTCTAACTAAAGAAAGGACTATACTCAATTTATACTCAAGTTTAATTTAAGTGCTAATGCAAGTTTTGTTTTTGTAGCATTTACATTTTAGATTTGGCTTGTAAAAAATGTGAAGTATACTGATTAAAGCCTAATCACGGATTGCATGATACATGTACGTAGTGAACCTCCAGGTGCAGAGATGCAGTTTAACAATATGGTTTTATACCACATTTTCAAAAACCTTTTAACAACAGTCCACCCTCTCTGCTTCTAACAATAATCAGCCAGGGCCATGGCTCTCTCCTTCCTTAAAGCTTTGGTACAGGGCTACGATACAGACAAGTTTGTGTGTGGTCTCTATTGAATGAATCGTGTACCATACAGGTTTAAGGGAACCATACCACACAATGGGAGACGCCTGGAGCCCTTCTTAGTTAGGTTTGTAAGCTCACTAGTATATGCTTGCACATAGAATAAGGCAAAGTAAAAGCAAAGTGTAAAGATTAATTAAAAAGTCTATTTTTTTTATATTTAAATATTCAATTCCACCTTTCCTTTCCTTTCCCTTCCTTCCTTCCTTCCTTCCTTCCTTCCTTCCTTCCTTCCTTCCTTCCTTCCTTCCTTCCTTCCTTCCTTCCTTCCTTCCTTCCTTCCTTCCTTCCTTCCTTCCTTCCCTGCTTTCTCCCTTCCTTCCTTCCTTCTCATCTCTTCCTCCTTCTCTTTCTTCCTTCCTCCCTCCCTCCCTCCTTCCTTCCTCCCTCCCTCCCTCCCTTCCTCCTTCCCTCCCTCCCTCCCTTCCTCCTTCCCTTCTTTCTTTCTTTCTTCCTTCCTTCCTTCCTTCCTTCCTTCCTTCTTCCCTTCCTTCCTTTCTTCCCTGCTTTCTCCCTCCTTCCCTCCCTTCCTTTCTTCCTCTCCCTCCCTCTCTCTCTCTCTCTCTCTTCCTTCCTTCCTTCCTTCCTTCCTGTCTCTCTCCATTCCTTCTTCTCTCTCTCTCTCTCTCTCTCTCTCTCTCCCTTCCTTTCTTTCTCCCTTCCTTCCTCCTTTATTATAAATATTCTAATAATAAATTAAGTCTATGTAAGGGAAAGTTTAGGTTATTATTCTACAGATTGTACAACACAGACTAGGACAAAAACTTACTAACGTACAAATGTACAGTTGGATCAAAATATTTGGTCTGTATGCAGAGGACACCCTTCCTCTGTATGCACTCACTTGAATGCTTGTGTGAAGATTGCGGTGGCATTCAAGGATACACTCCATGTTGTACCTGCCATATTGCACCATTCTAAACATTCGTTACCTCATTGTTTGTCAGGACCAGGGCTGAACTGGAGCATGAAGCAATTATTGATGGCAACCTGGCAACTGAAGCTAATCTCATCATATTGGACACGCTAGAAATAATAGTTCAGGTAATGATCTCAACTACTATCAATAACTGTCAATATTTTAAAAGAATACATTTATTGTAACTATTATGGTCTCTCTATATGCCATGTAGACCGTGTCAGTGACAGAATCCAAAGAAAGCATTCTGGGAGGGGTTCTGAAGGTCCTGCTCCACAGCATGGCATGCAATCAAAGTGCCCTATATTTGCAACACTGCTTTGCTACACAGAGAGCTCTCGTGTCAAAGGTGAGTAAACGCCGTTCAGGTCAAAGACCAGATATTTTTTTGTTGAGTTTAGACCAGTTCAGCTCCTGCTAATCTATGCAATTTTGTTTGGCGAATACTCTCTTTACCTTAAATGTTGTACCTTTTATTATGAAGTGTGGCCTCTTGTGAAGTCTTAATGTGTGTGTTTAGTTTCCAGAGCTGCTGTTTGAGGAGGAGACAGAGCAGTGTGCTGACCTGTGCCTGCGTCTCCTGAGGAATTGTAGCAGTAGCATTGGCACCATCAGAGCCCATGCCAGCGCCTCCCTATACCTCCTCATGAGACAGAACTTTGAGATTGGAAATGTGAGAAACACACTCCCAACTACTGATTATGACTACTGTCATAATCCCAATAAATATTAGTATATTGTGTCTGTACAATTCTGTACCGCAGCACATTGTACATATAGCACATGTACATATAACCTGTATTAGTCTAAATATGCCATATCTCTACTGCCGAGTTGTTTATAGAATTTTTTTATACACTACCATTCAAAATGTGTTATTTGTATACTAAATTATTAAATAGACAAGTATAAACTGATATATTTGTTACTTTTTTTTAGTCTCTTTGTTGACAATATGTGAGGGGCTTTATCTTGTCTGTTCTTTCTCTTTCTTTCAGAACTTTGCACGAGTGAAAATGCAGGTGACCATGTCTCTTTCGTCTCTCGTGGGTACATCCCAGAACTTCAATGAGGAGTTTCTGCGGCGTTCTCTCAAGACCATCCTCACGTATGCAGAGGAGGACCTAGAGCTCAGAGAAACCACCTTCCCTGACCAGGTGAAGCTCACAAATCTGTTTCCATAATGTACTTACTAGTTCTTGACACAAAGCACTGATTTTTGCTTTGGTTTCAGGTTCAAGATCTGGTGTTTAACCTTCACATGATTCTGTCGGACACAGTAAAAATGAAGGAACATCAAGAAGATCCAGAGATGCTTATTGATCTCATGTACAGGTACTATACATTAATATATTAGCTACACTATTATCTAACTTGAAGTAAATCTAGCATGAAAAATATTTTTTTAAATAGATTTTATATATATATATAAAATGTATATATTAATAACTACAAACTAACTATTACTGTCAGTATTGATTTGCATTTTTTTTAATTATTAATAAACTATACTGTACATTACTCTTAAATTTTTTTTATTTTTTTTTAAGTTTATTCTTTCAAGAATAAAAAAACTTTTGGATGTTTGTGTATAGGAAAAAACATTCTTGTAATTTTCTAGAATAAAGTCATGCAGTTTTCATGATATAGCTTCAATTGCAGAAACATGCAAAAAAAAAAAAAAAAAAAATCACAATTTATTCCAGTATTTATCTAGACAAATGTCTAACTTTCTGTTATGTAGAATTGCTAAGGGCTACCAGACGTCCCCAGACCTACGACTGACTTGGCTGCAAAATATGGCAGGGAAGCACTCAGAGAGGAATAACCATGCAGAGGCAGCCCAATGCTTAGTACACAGCGCCGCCCTGGTGGCAGAGTACCTCAGCATGCTGGAGGACCGCAAGTACCTGCCTGTGGGCTGCGTCACATTTCAGGTTCCTGCTGCTCCCTGTGACAAAGATAATGATGCATCAGTCATTTACTTTTTGATTGTAATAAATTAATGAGGCTTTCTCACACCACAGAACATGTCCTCTAATGTGCTGGAAGAATCTGCCGTGTCAGATGATGTGGTGTCCCCGGATGAGGAGGGTATCTGCTCTGGGAAGTACTTCACTGAGGCAGGCTTAGTTGGGTTGCTGGAACAAGCTGCAGCCTCCTTTTCTATGGTGAGATATTTACTATGTTGTTTAAAATACCTCTTATCATGATTTTGGCTACATTTCTATTTGTTTCATTGATTCATATGTATAATAATATTTAACTTGTTAAATAAAAAAAGTGTTTAGTAGATAATCATTTATTATAATGCATTGTTTTTTTAAATAAATGTTCTGATTTTTAATGATAATTTATAATTTTTGGTCCCACTTTTTTTTTTGTGTGTATTAACTTACTATGTACTAATATTTAAATTAATCTTTTGACCATACCACAAATCCCACCCTAACCTTACCTGTATATCTCATGCCTAAAGACTCCTAATATAAATACCTATTTTTTTCCAAAATACTTTGAGTATATATTGTGCAAATTTAAAAAAAATTTTACTTCAGTAATCTAATATGCAATCATTTAACTGTATTACATCATATTGTTTTATATCGGGCATCAGCCACTTTTATCATTTATTTGTCTCCAGGCTGGTATGTACGAAGCAGTGAACGAAGTCTACAAAGTGCTCATTCCTATTCACGAGGCCAACAGGGATGCCAAGAAGCTAGCCACTATTCATGGTAAACTTCAGGAAGCCTTTGGCAAAATTGTGCATCAGGTAAATGCTTTAAAAAGGGAGTTTTCATTGTTTTGAATCCTAAAATGAAGACTGTTAGCCTCTTTATGCGTGCTGTGAAGCAGTTTAAAGGGGATTTCGCACCGGAGGAACCTTTTCACAGTTCCTAGAACTATTGGCGGAAGTACCCGTTTTTTGGCGTGTTCGCACCACAGGAACTAGGAACGATTTTAGTTCTAGGAACTCCTTTTGGAGGAACTAATTTAGCTCCTACTTTAGAGTAGGGTCTAAACCAGCACTATAGGAACTATCAGTGACGTTAGTATACGCTGATCTGCCGAACACACGCGAAACACCAGCACCCGCCATTTAAAAAAAAAGCTGTGTAAACACACAGATTATAGCCTATATAGTTACAGCTAGCGATATTGGGCATCAACCACACTGCAAATGCTAATACTTTTTCATATACTGTCTACTTTCTTTGTATAATAGTTCCATCTAATAATGTGTGGCTTACGTCACTTCAGAGTTCCTACTGGTGGTGAGAAGGCAACCAGGAAAATGTTCCTAGGGGAATCATTAGTTCTCGAGGAACCACCCTTTTGTCTAGTTCCTAGAACTACCCGGTGCGAAATCCCCTTAAGACAACAGGACTTTGTATTTTTGGCCTAGTAGTACAAAGCATCTGCCAGATGTCTAACTTGGCAATATTTTGCTTGTGTATACACACAGACGTGATTTATGTGTGACACGTGAAAGAGACTTTGCATTATCAAGACTGCATGTCTCTGTTTATCTCTTCTACATCAGTGACAGTGAGCATGTGGACTCTTTTCAGTGAGTTTTCCTGGGCATTATGAGTAGTATTCAAACTAAGAATGAGAACTATAACGATAACTATATTAGGGTCCACACCAACTGACGATAATGTTCTGTTTATTATAATCGCGCGCTGCACTTATGTCATCTTCCGCTTTAATTGTTCAAGCTCTTTCAAGTCAAATGGACTCTGACTAGCTGTTAATGTTTTATCATTCATCAGCTGCAAAAATGCTCTGAAAGTGATTCCAACGTTATTGTTCCTGTGATGTTATAGTTGTGGTGTGGACTTTGCTATTCTCTTAGAAATTGAACGCTTGTTAAAACGTCATAGTTATAGTTTTCATCGTTGGTGTGAATGGGCCTTGCTCATACTGTACATAGGGTTAATGATTCTACTACTCTGTCTGTGCTATCGATATAAATGATACCTCAAATTGCACGGCTGGTTGATGAGAAGTGTGTTATAAACTCTTGTGAGCAGTCAACACTTGAAGTTTACACAAAAAAATCCCAAAGACAAAGATTGAAAGAGGTGACCAGAATATCATAGAGGAATGGGGTGACCCTTTTGACCTGGCAACCACACAGAATAACCTAGAAATTGCATAGCAACATGCTAAAAAACACTACATGCACCTGTATAGAAAATCCCTGGGAACCACCCAAAACACAGTTTTTTCTTTAAAAAAAAAAAAAAGTAAAAAAATAGTTTTTATATTATTCCATCCGGTATAAATGGATGAATAGTCATGCATGGTGGATACAGTCTAACAAATATGCTACTTTTCAAAAGTTTGGGAAAAAAATCCTACTTTGTCCAAACTTTTGAACAGTAGTGTATGATTTTTCAAAAACGATTGTTTCCCACAATGCTTTGCAGTGAGTCTGGTCTTTTAAAGGGGGTGATTGTGACCTGTGTATGTTGATTTGTGCTGTATTCTCTCTGTTATACAGAGCACAGGCTGGGAGGTAGGTGCTAAACTTCATGGTTAATGCTTGGCCCTTACGTGCAAGCTGTGGGCGTTTATCATGACTCTCTATGCTTTGAATTTGACCCATTAACATTTGTATGGACGTTTTCATTTCTTCGTCCATCCCTCCATCTCTCTTTCCATGGGACTGCTGTCAGTGGTGTGTGGGCAGCAGCATCCCTCTTCTCATCTTCCGCTCTCTCTCCCCTCTCTTTTTTTAAGGAAAAAGCAATGTTAACATTGTCAAATTTGACAGGCCATGCATGGGAGCCACTGTGAACACTAATAACAGATTTATTCACGAATGCCTCATTTCACTTCCTCATCGTCTCTCTCATCAGCACTGCCATCTATGTCTTATGTCTCTCAAAAGCACAGGGTTCGATTTATGCGAGGCATGTAGATACCTTGAAGGATCGGTTTGCCCAGAAATGAAAATTCTGTCAGAATTTTCTCACCCTCATGTCATTCCGAACCTGTATGACTTTATTTGTTCCCTGAAACATAAAAGGAGATATTCTGAAAAATATAATGGTTTATTCATGCAACTGGAGTTGGAGCTATCAGACTTTAAATAGGACATAAAAGAACAATGAAAGTGGTCAATATGACTCATACTCTATATTCCAAGTTTTCTGAATTTATAAAATGGCTTTGTGAGACAAACAGACCATGAAAGCTTCAAAAGCTTAAAAACGCTACCTTTGGGGGATGCATTCCAAGCTAGGAAAGCATCAAGGCACCAAAGCACTTCCGAATCCAATGTAAGCTTCACTTCCTGTCTCCTTAGATACCTTCATCTGATTGAATTTTGAAGGCAGCATAGATGTATCCTTCGCTGCCTTTTGACCACAATCCTGTTGGTTCCATTCTGTGACAGTTAAGCTAAAAAAATAAAGATGCCGTCTAAAAGTTGCGTTTGGTGGTCAGTTTGTATGTAAATGTATGTTTTTGACCAACATTTTCCACTTTTGATGCCATTTCTAGTGAGAAATTACTATTTTAGTAATTAAATATTTGCTTATCACCAAAGCTTGCTTTTATTTTGCTGTAGATCATTAAACTGTTACCGCGCCTCAGAATCCTGTCCGATATCAGTTTCATGAGGTATGTTTGTGCACCATTGCTGCCTGCAAAGTCATTGCCTGACAGGGCAGTGAGGCAACAAGTCAGCTACCTAAGTCAGCTACCTAAGTTTTCAGACATAGCCCAAATTTACGACCGGATCATTGAGTCAATGAGTTTAACTTGAACTTAATGAGTCAGATTCTTTAAGAAGTCATGTATATTGTGTGAACTGGATCAAATGATTCATTGCAAAAATCACATCACACATTGTTCTTTGGTTTGTTTTTTTGCTTTTGGATTGTTTGTGTGACTTCAGAAGACTTGGAATAGAATCACTATGACAAATTTAACAGTGCCCCCCCCCCCCCCCCCCCACACACACAAATTTGTAGTTTGACAGCAACATCAACAGACATTTATCTTCATTAGAGTCCAACAATCAGGTTCAATCCCATTGATTGTTCAGAAGTACAATCCCATTCATTTTCTCCATAGGAAAATTGATTTGTTAATGATAACCTATAAAACTTTAAAGACAAACCTACTGTGAACTCTGAGGTTGCAAATGGATGGCATATGCTTTTGTTGAAATCATCAGGTCACATTATTTTGACTTATTTTAAGAACTAATTGTGTTTAACAGCTGGATTCCTGTAATGCAATACAACTTGTTGCTGGTTGGTTTAGTTCAGGGCTTATAACCGGAAACCATGGTTGCTGAAAAAGTGGGCGGGCACTGTTGTGCTTTATATGGAAAATAGCAACCAGTATTGTCTTCAACAAATCATCTTTAGTGTTCCAAGGAAGAAAGAACGTCATACAGGTTTGGAATGACATGAGGGTGGGTTAACAGTGACATGATTATCAACTTTGGGGTATGTCTTTAACAAATGAAGAATAGCATGAATTAGGGATAGAAGCTTCTTAGAAAATATCAGAACATTTTTGGTATCTTGGTAAATTATGCATTTTTCTTCTTCTAAAGGGACACGTCCTGGTGATCATCAGTTTAAAACATCTATATTCATGTGCTGAAAGTGACATCCAAGTGACCTTCTCTTTATATGAGCTTTTGTTTCATTGCAAACTAAATCGACCCCTGAGTTCTCATTTACACCAATATGTTTGTATACTAGTATTAATCTCACTTGATTATTTGCATGGCAGCGAGTCAACAAAACCTTCATATTTGCAGCATTACACCAGGAATGTCTCCTAATTGTCAATTTAATAAAGACCCTTTAGTGCACTTTTCACTGCCTGCTTCTTCCTCATTGCATGTTTATTGTTGGGTTTTAGTCTTTGTGTGTTTGTGTGTGTGTGTTTCTTTGTAAAGTATTGATTTGGTAGTATTGCTGTTTGTTTTGTGTGTTCGTGTTTTGTTTAGATTTCAAAGAGTTTCTTGGTTTCCTGATTAAAATATGTTCTGTTCTCTCCTTTTTTATTTCCCTGGTTGCTGACCCCTCCTCTTCCCACTTTAATTATTGTGTCTTGTGGTAAGTTCATAGTTTGAGGGTTTATTTCTGTAGCTTTTATGACAATCACAATGAACCAGAGATGGGCTGAACCATCTCAGAACACCTGGTAACCAGGCCCACACAGAATCTGCACCCCAAAACTTCAGAATTGGAACATCCATCATCCACACAGTTTTATTACATGTTTGTTTATAGATTATTTTGGCTAATTTTAAAACGCTTGGCTCTCTTTAACTAATGTTTCCATCTAGGCTTACTGATAACTTATGATTTAATGTGTTTAGAACAGCTCATTATAATCTGAACCAAAGAACATAGTTATGGTAGTATTTTTATTGTGTTACTTATTCAGGAACTTCTAATATACGGGATATATTACACAAATGAACATTGGAATTTCATGTCTTGCTAGACATTGACCAAAGTCTATTCAGGCTTTTTGTTCTATTGTTTTATTAGCACAATCTGAGCATTGGCTGTATGTTTGGTCTGCTTTGGTTCAGCCCTTATCTGCACCTTATTGATACTTCACTTCCTGTGTGTAGAGCACTCAGACATGTTCCCGGCTTTGTACAAACACAAACAAAATTCTTTTTCTTTTCTTTCTGTCCTATTATGGCCTACCCTGTTACCCTGTTAAGTACACTAATTCTGCCATTCTATTTCTATTGTCATAACTATTTCAGTCTGGCGTTGTGTAGTAGGCTACAGCAGCACGTTTACTTTCTCATGAGGAGCTTGCTACAACCTAAATGTTCTCTTTTGTTCCATTCTTTCTCTTCTTCGGAGTACAGTTCCTTACTTACTGTTTAAGGACATGAGGTTTTCTCTGGTCTTCCTCCTGTTATGTCCACCTGTGCTTATACAGTTGTCAGAGAAAGGTCCCACTTTGTTTTGAACTGCTGCTTGCACCACTATCCACAAGCTTGGCTTTTTTTGTATTTTAGTTAGATTTTGTGTCTGATATGGATATCTCACTTTCTTCTCAGCTACTACTTCCTAAAAAGATCAAATAAATAATGCATACATACTGTTCAAAAGTTTGGGGTTGGCAAGCTTTTTTATGTTTTTGAAAGAAGTCTCTTATGCTCACCAAGGCTGTGTTTATTTAATTGAAAATATAGTAAAAACGGTAATATTGTTTCAATTTAAAATAACTGTTTTCTATTTAACATTTTATGTAACTTATCCCTGTAATAGCAAAGCTGAATTTTCCGCATCATTACTCCAGTCTTCAGTGTCACGTGTCAGCCTTCAAAAATCTATCTAATATGCTGATTTTGGGCTCAAGAAACATGTAATAGACATCTTTTAATAAGATGACAATGTCTTTACTGTCACATTTGATCAATTTAATGCATCCTTGCTGAATAAAAGCATGAATTTCTTTTAAAAAACCTCTCTGACCTCGAACAGTTGAATGGCTGTGTAAAATTGAGAAACTATGCAATATTTGTAAAATAATAATAATAATAATTAAAAAAACATCTGTTATAACACACGACCACTTAGTAGTGAAGGTAAAAGGGGATAGAAGCTAACCTTTTACTTCTCTTTCTTGGAGGTTGCAAAATATCCTCAAATAACGATACTGTATTAGTATCTGTGTTTTCCTGTATTTCTCTGTTATATGATTGCATAATCATTTCCAGAGTTGAATGCAGGTTATGTAAACATGTTCCAGACAATGTTTCCATTGCTGTTGATAACTTGCTGCCAAGAGAAAATGTTGTGTTTGCCTCATTGCACTTTAACTTTCTTTTATAAGTAACTATTTTAGTAAAGCCATGCACATCAACATGAGTATCAACAGACTTTATATTTCCATGTTATCTAGCATTTTGAAATGGTAGCTTCAACTGAGAGCTGTTAAGTAACTGACACATTTGTTTGTTTCAGGATGGAAAGCGAATGTTTGGCACCTATTTCAGAGTTGGATTTTACGGTTCTAAATTTGGTGACTTGGATGAGCAGGAGTTTGTATACAAAGAGCCAGCCATCACCAAGCTAGCAGAAATCTCACATCGACTTGAGGTACAAGACACTGGAATTGTTTGCATGGGTGCATTTTCTGTTTCACATGTTTTAGTAGATGAGTGATTTGACCGTTATTGTCTTAATTCTCAGAGTTTCTATGGTGAAAGGTTTGGTGAGGATCAAGTGGAAGTCATTAAAGATTCCAATCCAGTCGACAAGTGTAAATTGGACCCAAATAAGGTGTGTTTTTGTGCTGCGTTATGGTGCAAAATGTGTGTATGGAAATCAAACGATAATACTTTGCACAGAGAATAATATCTCTTTTCTCCATCACAGGCCTTTATTCAGATCACTTATGTTGAACCATATTTTGACACTTATGAAATGAAGGACCGCATCACTTACTTTGATAAGAACTACAACCTGCGGCGCTTCGTGTACTGCACGCCATTCACACTCGATGGAAGAGCTCACGGTGACCTGCATGAACAGTTTAAACGAAAGACCATCCTCACCACATCCCACGCTTTCCCTTACATCAAGACCCGCATCAACATCATCCACAAAGAGGAGGTAACTCAAACACGCATGCTTTGTGAAAGCTTCTATAGGGATTCATGCTAGACTGAAATTATATAAAAACTATGAAAACATTGTTTTGGTTGTGTTTCTGCTCTGCGTGACTGCTGATGAATAAAGTTAACCTACTGCTCATAAAACATTCTCTACAACGCATAAGAGATATAACCAGTTTAGATGGAAAGGATCTCAAGCTGACTAGCTGAAGACGTTACTGTACCCATTAATAGACACTGTACATCCTTTAAAATAAATTCCAGCTCAGGTCTACAACAACCATAATGAAATGACCCTTCACAATAGATAATGCTTCACAATGAACTCTGTTAAAGGGCTAAATATGACAATTTATTTGTTCAACAAAATGCCTTACTCACCTGTTGAGTAATAATAAAAAAAAAATGTTGTAATAATTTTTTTTTTTTTACATTTTAAATCCCTTAGTTCTCACCATCTATGAAAAGCCAAGCCAATGTTTCCAATTCTTGTTTTATTACGAGCGCTGTCGAATTTTCGAGATTTAGCATGCTCCATATCAACCTTTCTTTTTGTCACAACAATGTATGTAAACGGAGCAATTTGTCTGTATTTATGGATATGACAAGAAACGCACGGGTGAATGACGTATTTGCACATATTTCCCGCAAAAAAACTGGCCCGGCTCCGCCCTCCTACGTACTTCCGCTCAATTTTCATTTTCCTTCAGTACTCCGTCTGGGTTTGCGGTATATTCGTAGGTTTTCTCCTACCAAATTTTTACTGGTCCAAACAGCGAACAGAGGGAGTGGCTGAGAACGATGACATTGAGGTCGTGCGCTAGTTTGAGTTGTAGGGTTACGTCACGACCAAACGCTAGCGATTGGTCATGGCAGATCCAGAGTGGCTCTGGGCACATCCAATAGTTTTAAACATCAACAGAGCACCCGCCTTCAAGGAAGTTAACGCTTGTCAATGGAGAGTGGCCAGACTCTCTGTACAAATGAAATGTATGAGAGTCTGGTAGGACCAGGCTAGCAAAAAACATCCCGTCAGGTCTAAAATATAAACACTTATAACAGGCTTACCATAGTGAATCAGGGTAAGACAAAAACACGCTTTGGAAGAAAGATTGATGATGTATTGACTCGTTATTTAAATTTGGCTAAAAAGGTTTACTGTGTACTTTAAGGAAAGGTACCTTACCTACATTAATATTTGCTTTTCAGATCATCTCCACACCCATTGAAGTAGCTATTGAGGACATGCAGAAAAAGACACAGGAACTGGCCTTTGCCACTCATCAGGACCCATCTGATGCCAAAATGCTGCAGATGGTTCTGCAGGGGTCTGTTGGCACCACTGTTAACCAGGTGACTCCTTGGGCCTATTCACTAAATAGTACATATGCAATATCACTGTCATTATTTTCTGGATTAATTTGTGCAATTTGGGCCTGGTTTCACAGAAAGGGCTTAGATTAAGCCAGGATTAGGCCTTAGTTTAATTAGGACACTTGTGTAGCTTTTATAAATGTCCCTTAGGAAAAAGAAAACATTACTGACGAGCATCTTGAGACAAAACAGTGGCACTGACATATTTTAAGATATGCAATTGCTAGTTGCTTTCAGTTAAAACAGCTCAAGCATGCATTTTAGTCTGGGACTATCTTAAGCCTTGTCTGTGAAACCAGGGGTTTATGATACAGTAACAGTATAAATAACCATTCAATTAATTGCTGGAAATTCAACCTCCAGAATTTGTAATATATTGCATTACGATGTAGCAGTGCTAACTATTTGATGAATGTAGTTACTTAAATACTTTAAGAATGAAATACTTCAGATCTCATTTTATTTCATATTTATATTAGTTTGGAACTTGATGGACATGAACTTCAAAAAAATATACACAACAAATTAATTATAAATGAATAATAATAGTTTTTCAGTCGTATGCATCAAATGTCCATTATTGCACAGCCAAGTACCAGTGCAAACTTTGTGATGGTCAGTGGTCAAGTGAGAAAATAATTTGAATATTTCTAACCAACGTATGTATTGTATTTCTCTTCAGGGCCCTCTTGAGGTGGCCCAGGTGTTTCTGTCCGAGATCCCAAGCGATCCTAAACTCTACCGGCACCATAATAAACTACGACTGTGCTTCAAAGACTTTACTAAGAGGTTTGATTGCAGATGCTCTAACTCTACATTTACATGGACTGCAGTAGTCCAACTACTGACCCCAAGTATTTCAGTATATTGAAGACATGTATACACTGTAATTAAACTTTTTTTGTATCACATCAATCAAGAAATACAGCATAGTATGTAAATGGGATGATGTTTGCATACTATACTATAGATGATGCCATTAAATTGAACTATGATCCTAAAAATAGCTGGATAATTGCAGTCCGTGTATGGTTATATGGACGATGATAAGACAAATGCATTATTTTAATTGTTAAATGGTGATAATACAATTAGAACTTGAAATAGCCTACAATCAACCTTCAATAACCTCCCCAGGTGTGAAGATTCCCTTCGCAAAAATAAGAGTCTGATTGGTCCTGACCAGAAAGAGTATCAGAGAGAGCTGGAGAGGAACTATCACAGACTGAAAGAAGCTCTGCAGCCTCTCATTAACAGGAAGATCCCACAACTCTACAAACCTGTGTTACAGGTCAACTCGCACAGGTCAGACAATACAAATGATGGCAAAAGCTGTTAAGAATGTATATTGCAGCTGATAAACTAGCTTACTGCAGAAACTTGGTTTACCAAACTATGTTGTTTGAATGAATAACGGTGGGAGCTTGTACATCAAATATTGTGAAATGAATATGAATTCAGTTATTGTGAATCAAAATCAGGAAATGGACTCTAATACCCAGTTCTATTTAGTGAAATGTAAACGCGTATCTTTCTTCAGGCCACATACACCCGGTCAATAGTTGGTTAATCATAAGCGTCCAGAAAGCTGTGGGTGTTTTGAATGCATTTAACCTCTTTTTTCCGCTTTAACAAGCAGCAAAAGGACGGCTTGACAAGGTAGCCAAGTTGTTTGAAAGGATGATTTTTAAACATTTTTGTTTACCATTAATATAACTTTTGATTCCTCATGAAATTGTTTTACTCTTCTTTCATAACATTAAGCTTTTCTTTTTCTTTCAGAGACTCTTTTAGCAGAATGAGCCTTCGCAAGCTAGACGTGTGAAGACTGAAGAAATAAAAAGAACATGCAATTTTATTTATTTGTATATATCAATCTTCCTCACCACATCAGTGTTTTTGCCATAAAGTAAAAGAAAAGTTAAGTGTTAAGGCGTTTGGTACATCATTCTAATTTTGTATTTGTTTACAAAATGGCCTGTTACATGATCATAAGAACTGATGGTGAATTTAGCATACAATGTGTCAAACCTATATTCAATTCCTGTGTGCACTTTTTTTAATTTAAGTTTTTTTTACTTCATCCCTGTGTATTTTTAATAGTCACGGTACAATTTAAGAGTTTATTTAATCCTTATGGAAAAAGCAAAAAAGGTGATGCATTTTTTTCAGCATTATGTAGTTTTATGTACCTTTTGTTTACTTTAAATATTTTACTAAATAAACAACTCTAATAGCCATCCCAGTGTGGTTGTGTTAAAGAAACTGTGCACCAAAAGACAATTTTATATGCTGGTGTTTTAATGTGGTAAATAAGAATCTACATAACCAGTAATAGAAAATATTTTCATTTCCCCTCCCTTCTCAAATACACAACAGAATGCCATGTAGTAATAGAGATTCTCCATGAAATGTTTTATTTATTGCTCATGGAGATCCAACTGTAATGTCAGGGCCTGCTCACAACATGGAAAAAAGGAGAAAAGCTTCTTAGACTGGACTGAGGTATGGCTGATAAACTATAAAAATAGAAAAATAGGTCACTTTATCCCTGTGGTCATTTATAGGCAATCAATACTCTGTACTTTCAAAGTCAACCACCTTTTAAACTAAATTTGATTCTCTGTGTGGAAATAGCCAAATAATAGATCATAACTGCAGCGGGGAACTAAACATTGCCTGTTCCTTCCAACATGAAATCTACTGAGGATTAAGAATGTCAAAATTTGAATTCATACTCGAGACAAAACCCAAACAAGCAAGAATAACTGATCTTTAAAAAAATATATAAAATATCAGTGCACAAGAAAATAATTTTGTGTTAATCATTACAGCTTCAAGGGAATGCTTGAATGTACAGGAAAACTGTCACATGCAATACTGTAAGTGCCAAGGTGCATTTGAAAAGCAAATGACACGGATTCGCTGAACAAGAGAAAAGGGCAAAGTACAAAAACAGTAAAAGAGAGGAGGAGGAGGAGGGGTGGGGACAAATGGCAACAAATGTCATAGCCTTTAAAGTTTCACATTGGTTTTCCACTGACACTTGTTACACAAACGTACGTATAAACTATTAACATATCCCGACTTGCTTTTCCATTTACCTGCACATGTACTGTCATAGTCCATGTCTTAAAACTTCATAACTGTGAGGAGTGTCCATATCCAATCACTGAGAGACTCTCTTGTAGAACAGCAGGTAGGGCGTAGAGGTGGAGCACGTCTCAGGAGAACAGGCTCGGAGGAAGTCCTCTTCTTCAAAGAGTCTTACTTCGGAATCATCGAACAGCATCCACTTTCCCTCAAAGTCCAAAAGGTTTCGCAGAGCGAGGTCAAAACTCACCTGGGTCTCGTCGCCCATAGCATCGGCTCCCTCTTCCTCGGTCTCTTTCTTCACAGTGTTCTGAAGCAGAGTACCGGTGGCACGACTGGCCAAGCTGGAAGCCTTCTCTGGATTGGTTTGCTTGCCGTTGCTGAGCTCATAACTGGTGACGGTCCTCTGTCCCCCTAAAAGCCCAACACCCTCAGAGCTCCTCTTGCCTCCTGCTTTGCCGGACATGCTGCTTGTTGAACTGGCTCTTGCCACATTGCGGCTCCTGCCGGACAAGCTGAAAGACACCTCACCGTCATCGTAATCTGTTTGAGGTGCCTCCTCTTTCTTCTGTTTCGGGTCTTCCTCTGTGTCTCGGTCTTGCTCTTCATCCTGAGACTGAGGCCTGAGATTGGTGCGATGGAGATCCATCATGCGGATGTAAGTGGTGTAGTGACCACTGCTGATGGTTACTCCGCTGTGCATGACCACGGCGAAGAGCTCGTAGTGATGGCTCTGGTCAGGAGAATCAGGTTGGGTGCACCACTCGTGCAGTGAAAGTTTGAGAGGGGTCTGCAGAGGTGTGTTCACCTTGGAAAGGCCAGCATAAGGGTCCATCCTGTTAAAGAGTGAAGAATTATTTGATAACTTTAAAAAGATTGAATAAAATGATTTTGTTTTAAGTGTCTACTTCTGACTTTTTTTTGCTGTGTAACAAAAAAAGGCAATACAAATGTTTGCACATTGTTCATGCCCATTGATTTTATTTTTTTCTTCTTGTATGCAATCATTAGCTGTTTCCATCCAAAGTTGTGAATTTAACTTATGCGCAAAATTGGAATATTGCATAAAACATTTACGAATAAAGCACCGTTTCCATCCAGTGAGTCAAAGAGAACAAAATAGTCACGTCCTGATAAACTGGTGCTAAAAATAACTAAGAAATGTAGGACAAGCTTCTGTATATACAAATGTTTTTATATAACAAGTTACTTGTTTGGTATAATTCCCTCCCAGAACTCTTACATGACTGTGTTCCCTAACAGCAGCATCCGCCTCCGAACACAAGATGACATTTCAGAACAACCAAAACAGCATTTCAAAAAGACTGTTCTGCTGGTTAGTCCAGTTATGCTGACCCATCGCACAAAGTCCCATGATTTTTTTTTTGATGCGCATTGAGGAATTTATTTGTTAAATGTGTTTCCATCATAGTTTATGTGCATGTTTTCTTATTGGATAAAAAAGTCTTGTATGTGCATGTTTAGAATTTATGCGCATCTTGACGTTTTCATCCAGCAGTTTTTGATGCGATATCCCAAAATGCGCATAAAAATAGGTGGATGGAAACATAGCTATTAAGGACAAGGTGACACTTTTTGAATGCCTTCTTGAGTCCAAATGTTTACATGCTGAAACAGCAACCAAAAAAAAAAAAATACTCATGGGAGAACTTCACTGTTCAGTAGTTAAAAGAAAGGAATTAAGCTCTAAAATCAAACAAGAGTACATACTCAGAGCCATTGGCAGCAAAGCATTTCAGGTGGATTGTTACGACTTCTGGTGTTTTGTCAAACAGAAGACTTCTCTCAGCTTCTGTGTAGTGGTGACAGGTCTCACAGAAATATTTATCTTGACCCACAATCCGCTCAACAGATGCAAATTGAGATATGGCCCACTTGAGAGTTTTCAGCTCAGGCTTGGGATCTGGAGAAACTGAAAAGGAAGTATACATTTATGAAAATATGAAATGTTTCAACCAGCATCAGGGAGTGTTGACTGATGGACACAAACACAGATGGATTTAAATGCTTTCAATGTACTCACTCTCAGAACTGGAGTCAGGGGAGCTGGTCTCATCCTCTTGCACAGGTACACTGATATCTTGAAAGTCCTCTCTCCTCTCTGTGAAACACTCACATTCCAGGCAGCGTGTCCGCAGCACCAGCTGACCCTGAAACATCCACTTCAGCACATCCAGGCCTGATAGATCTAATCATACAAAACAATGCTTGTAGTTATTGATCACAAATACATACATACATATACATATATATATATATATATATATATATATATATATATATATATATATATATATATATATATATATACACACACATTCATACATACATGTATACACACACACACATATATGTATAAGTGAATCCCCAGAAACAGTCCCACGGACCCAGCCCCAAACCCCATCTCTGCAATAATAATTAATAAAGGCTGCTTTCTAAAGTACTTCTTCCTGCCTCTATGTATTCATGCTCATGGGTAGCCTAAATGTGTTCCATTCAGACCTTAACATTAAGTATTTTACTGTTATGTGTCAACAAGATTCAACAAGACATTTTCACCTAGCTATACCCAATGTTTAGACCTGTTGTGGTATTTATGCAAATTAGCACATACGTAATTAGATTATGCACCGTTTGTCCATGTTAACAAACAATTTCAAAAAACTTGTAATACATTTTTTGTTTGTCTTGATGCAAGTAATCAACTCAGTAATTTTCATGGTAATATCTAAAGGTTAAATTTTTTTAAGAAAAATAATGAATAGGCTATATATGGGTCTTTTTCGAAACTTTCCCCTAATGGGATTCTTCGGGGCTTTTTTTCCTTACTCAGGACATATTGAGGATACAAAATCAGTTGAGTTTGCTTCTGTTGCAATTTGTTCAAGGTTGACCCCCATTTTGGCTTAAAATGACTGGACTAATATATATATATATATATATATATATATATATATATATATATATATATATATATATATATATATATATATATATATATATATATATATATATGTATGTATAAAGTGCTATATCTAAAGTTACATTTCATTGCAGCTCTTCAAAACATTTTTATAATTTCTGTTTATAAATTATCATCATATTTCTCTCAACTGAAATGTCCAGCTCAAATGTAGAGACAATTAATTTGTCAGTGAATAGTACAGATTTTCTGTTTCTAAAAAAATCTGGACAGAAGATATCATTTGATTGCAAAACTTTGACAAAGATATTTACCTTCACTCTTTCCCAGACTCTGTTTAACACCTTGAGTTCTGCTCTCATTCTCAGATGTATCCTTCTCCTGCTTCTCTTCGGCACTACAATCGGATTTCTTCTTGATTTCCCCTCTCCCTCCTATGTGTGAAGTAATACGTCCCATGCTGCGGAACTTCGAGAAGATGCTGGGCTGCTTCCCAGATGGTTTCAACCAGCCAAGCTTCCCTCTCCTTGTCCTCTTTCCCACCTCTTTGGGGGAACTGTCATTCTTCTCTTCCTCTGTGGTGCTCCCTCTGTCCTTCTCTTGCTCTTTTTCCTCTTGCTCCTCTGCTCCATTCTTGTGGTTAGTTTCCGAACTCTCTGTGGTTATGTCACTGGAGGACTTGCGTTTAGAGCGGGTCATAGGCACATTTTCCTCATTTTTCTTTGCCTTGCATTGAGATTTTGGCTTCTTCTTAGCGTTGCCTGCTTCTGTGTCACTCTTTCTCTTTCCACTCAGCTGGCCGTCTGAGCTCCCATCATCCTCGTGCGTGGTCTCCCCCGTTCCATTGCTCATTGTGCTCTCCTTCTGGTTGTCTGTTTGCTCTTTTTTGATAGTGTCACAGGCCTCCTGGATACTTGCTAGGATGCACTGCAGTACCTCCTGTGCATCATGTTGCAAGTAACCCTCATACATTGGATTGAGCTGCCTGTAGAGGAGAAATCGAACAGGTTAGTCTAGAAACTCATTAAAGCCAAGGTGACCGTGGCAGGAAAATTAGATGTTTAAATCTCTTTTCAATGTTGTTGAACGACACTCTGGCATTACCTGAGCGTGTTAAGTAGCTTGCGGGGTGGTGTGGCAAGCTCTCCGTCGCTGTATTTTTCAGGGTTAAGCAGGAAGCTGGATTGCAGCTGTTCCACAGAGGAGATGAGGCTGTGGAAACTACCCAGAAGCTCCATGGGAACAGGTAGGACATTCTCTCCAGAGTCCCCCTGATAACATCAAACATGCAATGTTTATTGCAATCAACTAGTCAAGGCAGCAATATTAATATATTCTGTACATGTATCCAATTAGCTAATTTAGTACATTTATCAATGTAACAAATGTAGATCTTTTTTTCTAAATTTGGGCTGTGCCGGTAAACTTGACAACCGCACCACCGCGGTGGCTGAGTAGCACCTGAATATTATGACACGAGTGAAGCACAAAGGTTTGTTTACAAAAGAAATAATAGGTTAGTAATTAAATGTTACATCGCAGCCATGGAAACATTTGGATTCATGACAAATGAGAGAGTTGTGCGTGAGCCCATACATTTTAGCTTTGAATTCTGGTTTGCGATCTGGTCACTTGATTATCAGCAAATTTAACAATATTCCATTAGTTATTCCACTGGACATGGAATCTCTTTGTTTCTTTTCCCAAATCTTCACTCACGTCTCAACCATTTTCTAAGGGGATTATAAACATCTCTTCCTTGGTTCGCTTTTAACCCTCTAGGCGCCACGGTTTACTCGACAAGATGCGGCACTGAATAAAACGGACGATTTTGTCAAATAGGGTGTCAAATTTCGTTCGACCTCCCCTCCACTAGATTGCAGACATGTCATACTTCATCCCAGACTCAAAAAAAAGTCATGCTTCTATACAAAATCTTCGAGCTAGAGCGCATTGAATCAGTGCGAACAAAAGCAGAGCTAGTGTGCGAGTGAGCCATTTTATCAGAGCAATATTGTCAATGTCAGTGAGTATTTGCATTAGATTATTATTATTATTATTATCTAATGGCATCAATAAAGCTTTCCCGCAATGAAGTGTTGGGTCTTCTATTCGCGGACTCTGATGATGACGGTGATTCTGAAAGTGAAAGTAGCCCTACACCAAGCACAAACGGTGAAACCTTTGCCCAATGTCAGTGGTGGGAACAAAGTTTCCCGGGGTCCGAGTGTTCATCGCGAAGTTAGCAGGCGTGTTAGTGTTGTGGGGAACAAGGCGGGAGATTTTTACCGATTTTTTACCGCGCTAGCCAGCTTTGTCTTCTGACCGTGTGCCTCTCCGCAATCGCGGCGACAGTATTGTGGTGGAGACGGGTATGTTAGACAAGGTCGAAGTATTCATAGGACAGTTAGGGGGTAACGTGGAGGCAGGGTGGGGAGTCGCAATGACAATGACAGTAGTCCGAGCTGTGCACTCGGCGCGCGCGCGAGGCAGATCTGTCCGCGCCCGCGCTGCTCGTGTGTGACACGGGGCAGAGGGGCTATTATGCATAGTCTATCGCAAGCTGATGGGAATGCCGGCTTTGTGTGTCATATGAATAATATATATGTGCCCCATACATGGAATGAGAGTGCCTACTGTATGTAGTAAATGGAAAATCTCTACAGCAAAAGGCCAACCGCTACATGCATTCGGTTTGTTTCTACCATTTATTAGTAATGATTTACACAGTTTGTTTACTACTTACTATTTACCTGAGCATTCAGTATTGTGCAATATAGCATACAGAAGGTGAGGGGCATTTTGGGGGGAAAGAAGTGCTGCATTTTATCATTTAAACATGTGACTTTTCATGAAAATTCTATAATCCAAGATCGCCGCCACCATATGACGTCATAATATGCAAATTAGATGGGAAAATGTAATCCCTACATAAACTTTGGGTCATCCTTAATATTTCTCTAATTTACAGAAAGTCTCTATCTTTTATCACTTTTAAGATATAGCCTTTTGAAATTAAGATGTCAAAATCGAACGGTTTAGGAAAAAACCTCTGGCGCCTAAAGGGTTAATTAGTAGGGCTGGGGTAAACGATTATTAATTAAACGATTAGTCGGGCGATTATTTTATCGATTAGTCGACTAATCTAACGACTAATTGGAATTATTTATCCTGTCTGTTATTCGCATATCTCTGTCGAGCCGTTACTCCGATGGATTTCAAACTCGACAGCTGTCTGGGCACGAGTAAGTGCAGTGCCAAGTTTGACGTTGTTTGGATGAGAAATGCAAAAGATATGTTAAATATATTGGTAAAAGAAGCACTTAGAAGGTTGTGGTTTAAAAATAAACATTCTGACATAAACACACTGTCAGCTACAATGTTTACTTCTGAATAATATAGTATAAATGTGATAAATCCTTTTTTTTTTCATGCAATTAATCCATTGAATCAATATAAAAGTTATTTTTCACATTGAAACTGTTGAAAATACACAACAAAGTAAGTTGATCCACATATGACAGCCTCTGAACTCGGTCAATACTAATCTGGACTAAACATAGGCTACATTCAATCAGCCATCGCTAGAAATACCTTCTAAACGACGGCGACCTTCTTTTTTGACGGCGATCAGCTGTAAAATGGCTTAGGTCCTGCTCGGTTTTCGTTGACTTTGAGTACAAGAATTGAAAGTTTTTTAAAAGATCCCCTGGGGTTAACGTGTCAGCATTCGACAGAAGTTTGACGCTGTCGTGTGAGAACAAGCATCAGTCGGCATTTCTCTTCCTCCCGCGTGCCTCATCTTCTTAATCTCCTCACGTAAATGATTAGATTTCGATGGCTTACCTTTCTTCCCTACGGCAGAATCCACCACAGGTTCATCAATGTATTATTTTTTTTGTTTGTTTGTTGATCAAAAAGTGCAAAGTAGATAAGGAAAACTAGGATGCCGGGTGTCAGAGCGCCACCGTTACTGTTTACAATGCGTGGAATGGTGCGCTGTGATTGGTTGAGCGGATTTGTGGCATTCTGCAGAGAAAGGAGACTGGCGTTTGTCGCGGTTTGGAAAGAAAGGGAGAAAACATGGCAGAATAACACGGCGGGCGGTGTGTGTGTGGCGAGCTGTACCTCCGGGAATGGTGCAAAAAAAATAAATAGATAATAAATAAAGAAGCGTCGACGCAAAAAATATGACGTCGACGTAATTTTGGCGTCGACGCGTCGACGTCATCGACGCACCGCTACAGCTCTATTAATTAGGCCTATTACATTTGTACTCTTTTAGTTTCGCTTTCTCTTGCAGCGCAAATACAACATATTGCCCTTGTGGAAGATAAAATTCACTCTTCAGACCTTTTACAACAAGTAGAAAACATGAAGATATCAGAAAAGAGATTGATGGTCTTTTTCCTGCTTGTGTCCCACATCCCTCTATATGGCTATATTACGCGTCTTTGTGTGGAAATATAAAACGAATGTTTTTTTTTATTTTTATATTTAACTTTATTATATTATTTAAGTTACCATTATTTACTGATATTTATGTCAATGCTTTACAGGCTTTAGTGTGTTGTTACTTTTTTGCTCAACTAAACACTGTTTTTTTTTTTTTTGTGTTACATTTCAAAACAACCCCCACCTCTTTTTAAGACCCACCTCATTTTTGGCACCATCTTCTTGCTGTTGGTCTTTCAGCTTAGCCAAATGACACAAAGATCTGATGGCCTCTTTAAAACCAGGACAGTAATGCAAGACCTGAAATTTGTAAGAAGGGTAAACTTAATTGTCCAGTTTAATTGTCCAGACTACTATAATATTAATATGCAGATATTTAAGGCAAAACACCACAGGCAAAATAGCCGGTCAATTTTGAGGTTTCAGGCCATTTCGCTTCCTTGACATGTCTTCTTTCAGACTAGTGAAACCAAAACATCCAAAATACACATTTAAGTGTTTATTTTATTACACTTTATCTACATGCATTTATTTTTAAATGCTGCCTTCTCATTTTTTTGGGGAACTGAGGCAGAAATCTCCACTACAGTAGCACTTACATACACTTAAATAAACTTTACAAATGTATTCCTATCTATATTTTTACATAGGAGTTCAATTATAATAATTGATCATTATATGGATCAGATAATGGATCATTTTCATATTTAAACATAACAATTTAGAAAACTTGCCATGCAAAACAATCATCTTAAAGGGATAGTTCACCCAAAAATGAAAATGTTGTCATTACTTACTCACCCCTCAAGGTGTTCCAAACCTGTATGAGTTTCCTTCTTTTGCTAAACACAAAAGAAAATATTTTATATAATTTTGGTAACCAGACAGTTGATGGTAGCCATTGACTTCCATAGTAGGAAAAAAAAGAAGACTTCCATAGAAGTCAGTGGCTACTGTCAACTGTATGGATACCAACATTCTTGAAAATATCTTCTTTTGTCTTCAACAGAAGAACAGAACTTCAACAGAAGTTTGGAACAACATGAGGGTGATACAATATTTTCATTTTTGGGTTAACTATCCCTTTAATTGTAACGTTACTGTGATAAATCAGCGTGCAGAAGTATACTGATCTATAAGTCTGTTTAGTTTTTTTAAACCATATTCACCTGTGGTATCTTGCCTTAAGAACAGTGTTATGAATAAAACATAAGCAAGTAAGCTGAACTGCATACCTGAAGGATGCTATTCAGATAGCAGGTGTTCCCCAAATTATTAAGCCCTACAAAGGGCACCAGGCTCTCGCGCTTCTCACCAGTAAGAGGAGATGAAGGGCAAGGCATTGGCACAACCTGGTCATGACTTGAGGGGGAAAAGTGGGAACAGTTAGGAAAAATAATATGGTACTTCAACATAATCCATATTTGATAGCGTAATAACAACATGCCATACTTAGTAGTCTCTTCTGGTTCAGCGGCACTGCTATCTTCTGCTGGGGGCTCTGAGAAGTCCAGGGCTCGTTTGGTGTCCTTCTTCTGGAAGAACTTTAGAGAGAGTTTGCTTTTCTTCACAGGACTGCCCGCTGCAGCCACCACTCCACCTTCACTATGCAGCCCGGGCATTTTAACCATTCACTAAAGAAGATAAAAGAGAAAGTAAAGCGAATGTCAAACACGTAACGCACTCACTCAAAATATTGAAGACAAGCCACGAACCGCGTGAGAACCTTGGGCTCAGATGTGCCCTATAAAATACTTGAAGCTGATCTGCTATAACGTTAAATAACTCCAACTATCACACTTTTATTCATATATAATCGTTTAATGTTTAATATTCGCGTCATGTTGTTTTGAAATCCGTAGTGTGATCATTATTAATTCTTATGTATGAAGGAACACATATATAGCAGTGTGGCTAACCGTAGCGGCCCAGCCCACACAACATGCACGTTAATTTCTGCAAGAGTCACGTTACTTCAGAATTACGTAATAAGAAATAGAAGTACATTTAATGGTCTTACCTAATGAGTCCTATAATTCATGCGTTACATTTTCGGAAAAGACAATCCAAAGTACGCAGTTTCGTTTTAAACATAAACAACTTGACATTATTACGCGCGCCTGCTGTAGATGTAGAACTTGGCGCTTTTTCCACGATTGAGACTCCCTGCTACTGCCTGAACAAAATGAGATGGTCGAATAAATTGTGTGAGATTAAAGAATGAGCGCACCGCGAATTTTACAATTTATTTTTGTTTTTGTTTGTGAAAATATATATTTTTCAAAACCATGAATAAAAATCTAAATTAGTTTTCTGGCATCATTTTGGACTACTACATCGTGTTGTCTGTTAGTCCATGGTTGTCTGACAAGCTTAAAGAATGCCATTTTAAGCCGATCTGAGATCAGTAACGCGCAGGTTTGTAATTGTGTTGCGGATGGAGTTTGTGAATAGGAGGCTAAATCTGGATCAGCTTAAAAGGGAGCTTCACAGGTAACCGTCTGCACGGTAAATAAATCAATTTCTTTTTGTAAAATATTCTAAATTAAGTTTTTTTTTTTTTTTTTTTTTTTTTTTTTTTTAAGATCATCCTAACTGCATGCTTTTGTATGTTCATTTGAATGCATTTAGGGCGCAGCCAACAATATAGGCTTCTGTTATTCGTATGTCAAATTTAAAAACGTGAGTTGCAAGAAATTGTAAGTTTTTTAGCCAAAACATTAAATGAAACACATTTTTAACAAAATAAATAAAATAAAACATCAGATTTCAATTTGCTTAAAAAATACTAAAATAACACGATTTTTTTTCATACTAAATGTAGGCCTACAAAAAGTATTTTTTACCTTTCACCAGCAGATGGCCATCAAGAGTAATGCATGAGGAAAGCTAAATGGGACATTCAAGTAGCTACAAACCATCTACATCTAGGCTGCTTCTTTATTTCTGGTTCCTATACTCAAACTGTAGCCTATTTTGACACCTAGCATGGGACATGAACTTTCCCTCCAACATTGAAATTTTATTTATAATTGTGAATTTAATTAACTGTTTATATGAATTACATGGGAAAGTGTAGGCATAATAGATGCTGTAATTGGGCACTTATTTGGGTTTTTCATAATTTTTACGATCGTTTTGCAATGTTTTTAAATGTTAAACACTGCATGCAAGAAAATGCTGTGTAGAATAGTGTTATATGGAGCATATAACTTTACACAACCTGCCAATGAACATATTATACAGAGGCATCTAGGCTAATTCAAATCACATCAGCATCTGCTTACTTAGAACTCCCTTGTCAGGAAAATGTATGAGGAAGACAAAAACAGAACATTATTTTCTTTTGTGTTAGTGCGTGTGAGACTGAGGCTAGTTGTCAAAAGGGCTATATATCTAACCACACTGGCATGCATTCAGGAAAATGCCATTTGTGGTTGAACTGTTTTATGACAAGAATATTTGAGGTTGATGTTGTCACATGCGTTATCTTACAATTTTATGCAATGTATTATTAAATGTCTTAAAATTAATCTAATAATGATTGTTATTTATCATAATAATATAATGTTATATAATTATTGTAATGTATTAATTTATAATTAATTAAACAAATTTACTGTATTTACAATATTTGTTTGGCCAAAACAATAGTTTGATATTTTTGTAAATTACTTAAAATCTGTTTAATAATTGTTTTTCCATTTAAATTTACAAACAGAAACTACCCCAATAACATTATGTGTTAATATAATGCATATGTATTACTACATATTAACTATCCATTGGAGTGTGACAACTAGCCCTGGTCTCCCCCATAAGCCAAATATAAATTATTGTATTAAAATGTATAATATCTGTGCTTACAAGAAATGCGCCTCTTTTTATTCCCCTACAGTGTTAACCATGAAGCCTTGTAGAATACAGTTACTGTCAGAGGCAAAACAGCCCTGGGATGAAGCTTTTGAGTCTGGAATCACAGAGAAATAGAGCAGCGCGCTCAAAGAATGAGAGGCATGTCCTGCACTCTTTCAGCCCCAGCTGAGCGGTGTGCTGTTTTTTAAATCACTTTACCACACTACCTCAGTGTCAGTGACACACACACCATACACACCGGCTGGATCACACACACACACAGATGTCAATTCTTGATGCAGAGCTCAAGCAGCATATAGGCAATATGGCTAAACACCAGTTTAATCTTTTAGCAGCCATGCTCTACTACTTTAATCCTATAGCATTTGAATGTGATGGGGAAGCTGGATGGGGGGGGGGTGTTGACTACTGATGTGTGTGTGTGTGTGTGTGTGCTTGTGTGTGTCTGACCCTGCTATTGGATGAGCTCTGTGGGAGGGGTGTGTTCAGGCTCACAGTATAGCGCTTGTTATGAGAGCATTCTGCCGTCCCCTTCCACAAATCTCAATAACAACAGTATCACAGCCTCAGATTGTGAGTGTGTGTGTAGGGGAGTGAGGAGTGCCTCTACCGCCGTCGCAGCTGCTTGCGGCTTCCTCCTTGTGCTGGATTTCCTTGAAGGTCTGCCTTACCTCTGCAGTGCCTGTAGGAAAAACATAAGGGTCCCCCAGAGACTGAGGTAAGTGATGTGAGATAATGCATTCCTCTTCTGTCAGCTTCATTATTCAACTTTTTACATGTTTACCTCTGGAAAATACAGCACACCTCTATACAGTAGATCCCACACACCCTCCCTTAAATCCACCCTTTCATTTCTTGTTGAGCATTTCAGGAAGCCTTAGTGTGTGCTGTTTTTCTACTAATGATTTAATTATTTAGATTGGTTGTCCAGAAACTAGATCCCTTATTTCAGACCTGGCTATTTTTATAGTGAGCTGGCCACCTTGACAGCATTGGTCATTTGGCCATTATTAATGCTGCCTATGTGGGAAGCCCATGTCTCATTGCACAAATAGTCTCATCTCGCGCTTGGCTGTGATGTTTCAGTTTACCTCCCCGCTGGGTTGTCGTAATGTCGACCAGCTGGCTGTTACTATGTGTCAATCTGGAAGAGATGCGAGACCGTTTGATTGTGCCGTAGTGCAGCACTGCGCTCGTGACGCTGGGCTGCTAGATCTCGCGCGTCTGCAGTCAATAGCTCAGGCTTGGTTATTTCGCGATGGAGGCTTGCTCATTTGCTGGCTCATTTTGCCATCCAGAGACGGTGAGCTCAGCTGGTAGAGATCTCTCTAATATCCTACGATGCACGAGGCGAGATCCTAGCTGTCATGCAGAAAGGTTCCCTGTTTGATCTGTGTGCAGAGCGCGCTTTCCTGCCAGTTTCAGTCGCAACCGAGAGAGTGTTTTTCTATTCAGATGCTATGGGTTGGTCAGTGTGCATATATTATTTTGTACATAACACATGTAGCTTTATTAAGCAGTGCATTTTCTAAACTGCACATTGACTGTAGCAACACGATTTGATTATTTGAAGCACATGATGACTGGGAAAGTGTCCCAATTAACCTGAAATTCACCCACAATCAGTTTATGCAGGAACAAAACTGATATTGATATGAACAAAATAAAACAAAATATTATCTCATTACAGAGTACAGACGGTCATTTCCTTTGCAAAGGGTGCAGATTATGAGGCATTCGGGGTGGGGGGACAAATCCCCCTAATTAAGGCCATGTACCCCATTAAAGGAAGTCAAAACAACCGGTTTGGGGGTCTTCAGGGGTTTCAAAAGTTTAAATAAAGGTAAAATCTAGATTAGAAGTTAGTCACAGCGGATGTTTTGACCTGTAGCCGAATAGACGCTAATGAACAGGCCTGCATTCTTCAGATGAGGTAACCATATAGCAACACTGCCAATGGGCGCTTTTTATTGCATTTATTAAAGATATATAATTTAAAAGATAATAGAACTAGGATTTATTTTTTAAGTTTTTGAAAATCTGACAAAAATAAAAAGTTACAAGTCTGTGTACTTATTGGTTATATTAAGGGGACAAAATCCCAATCCCATGAAGCATTGCAAACAACATCGAATTAAAAACGAGAAATTGCCATGTATTTATCTACAAGGTTGACGAAGAGAAACATAGGAGATTTTTATTAAATAACACAGAAGAAGGTAATCCAAAATTATAAAACACAACGAAACAGCGTGCCATGCACAAACAATACTGGACAATGAACTGAATGAACTGAGGGACTTAAATACATAAGGATAAATAACTCAAAGATGAACAGGTGTGCTAACATTTAATCCCACCGGTCACAAAAGTGACCGTAAAAAAATGTTTCATTTCTAAGGCTATAAAAATTTTACTAAATGATCTATCAATGCATTTCCAGCAGATATTGAAATAATAAAGGGTCTCAATGAAATATGTGCAGTGTCGCATGTTTACTGTAAATTGTCACATGACCAGAGCTGTTTACTTCCTGTTTGTGCCAAGAGAAGAGGATGGCAGCAAGAAAGCTCCCAAAGAATATGTTAGTAAAGTATGTTAACATAAAGATAGGACATAGATTTTTGGTACACATCATGTTTAAGGTGTCTAGTATTGATATATGCATTTGCAATTACTCAACTTTTTTTAATGTGGTCATAGCACTCACAAACATGTCAACGGTCACAGTAGTGACCGGTAGTATAACCCATTGTATCTACATACTAATACATATAGGCTAACTGCCTACCTTACTTTCTGCTGCTACCTAACTTTCTACCTAATTTTACACACAGACACACACACACACACACACACACACACACACACAAACACACACACAAACACACTGCACAGGTCAAATAGACCTATATTCAGACTGTCCAATGGTTGATACAACACACACAAACACACACACACACACACACACACAGACACAGACACACACACACACAAAAACACACACACTGCACAGTTCAAATAGACCTATATTCAGTCTGTCCAATGGTTGATACAAACACACACACACACAAACACAAACACACACACACACACACACACACACACACACACACACACACACACACACACACACACACACACACAGAAACACACACACACATACACACACACACACACACACACACACACACACACAAACACACTGCACAGGTCAAATAGACCTATATTCAGTCTGTCCAATGGTTGTTAACACAGTATCCCACCGGTCACAATTGTGACCGATCATATAACACACTTTTTCACACACTTTTCCATGAAAATTTCAAAAAATTATGATTGATTGTTACAAAGGGATACTAATGACACATGATTTGGATATTTTTGTGTCTGGGAAAAATTTGGGATTAAACGGGTTAATCAAAAACCATACAAACCAACAAAGAGCGGGAAAATGAAACGAAGGAAACAACTAAGAGAAGCAAAAAAGTCCTTGAAAACGAAAGTAAAATTTAAATAACCTGTACTAGGTACTCATTTAAAAATGTTTATTTATGTATATGTATATGTATATATATATATATATATATATATATATATATATATATAGGCTATACAGTTATCCAAGCCCCATTGCAAATCAGGTTTATTGGCAAAATGTACAGACTTTCAGCTGTTTGCAATGAACAAATTAAACAAAAGTAATTGAAATAGCTCAACACTATACAATTTTCAAGTGGTTTCCCAAAATGCAACTGAAATTTGCCACTTTTAATGTCTTCTGCAGTCTCAAAATTATTCAACCCCTTAATGGCAAGCATCTTTAGTTCTTAGTAGAACACCCTTTTGATGTTATGATTCTGGCAGCGTTTCTGAGGAATCTTAGCCCAATGGCCTCCAGTTCAGTAATATTCTTGGGTTTGCGTGCTGCAACCACCTTTTTTCAAATCCCACCAGAGATTTAAGGTGACTGTGATGGTCACTGTAGAATCTTCCAGGACTTCTTCTGCAACCAAGCCTTGGTGGAATTTGAGGTATGCTTGGGATCATTGTCCTGTTGGAAGATCCAATGACACACAAGCTTCAGCTTCCTCACTGATGGCATGACGTTTTCTCCTAGGATTTCATGATGCTTCAATTAATCAATCTTGCCTTCCACACGCGGCAGGTTTCCAGTGCCAGAGGATGCAAAGCAGCCCCAGAGCATCACCAAGCCGCCACCATGCTTAACTGTAGACAGAGGGTTCTTTTCAGCATATGCTTCATTCTTCTTCCTCCAGACATACCACTGATCCATAGGACCAAAACTGATGAGACCAGTTTTGTCTCATCGCTCCACAGAACAGAATCCCAAAACTTCTGTGGCTTATTTATATGATTTTGAGCACATTTCTTTTGCTTTTGGGTCAGTAGTGGTGTAGTCTTGGAGTTCTGGCATGGAAACTGTCTGCGTTTAGTACAAGCCTTACTGTGCAAGCTGAAACCTCAGTGCCTGTTGCCACCAAGTCTTGCTGCAGGTCTTTTGCAGTCACTCAAGGGTTTCTCTGAACCTGCCTTCACTGCAGCCATGATAGCTTCCTTTTTCTGCCCCGTCCAGATAGTGTAACCACTGTTCCTTTAACTTTGAACTCGCAAACTATGCTTCCAATGGTGTCTCTAGGTACATTTAGTGCCTTCGCTAAATGTTTGTATCCTGTTCTTTGTTTGTGAAGGGCGATGACTTTTTGGAACATTGTTTTGACTTAGCCATATTTCTAAAATGTAGTCAAACGTGACAAACCAACAAACCTAGCAAGTTCAGATATTTTATGTGTTCTAGCTCAATCACACCTGGTGCAACTAATGATCCCTTGATTGTTGAACACAACACATGTTTTGCAGATTTGTGGTGTTGTGAGGGATTCTATTCAGGGGGTTGAATAATTTTGAGACTGCAGGGTCATTAAAAGTTGCATTTTCAGTTGAATTTGTGGAAACCACTTGAAAAATTTGTTGTGTTGTGCAAAACAATTACTTTTGTTTGATTTGTTCATTGCAAACAGCTGAAAGTCTGTAAATTTTGCCAACAAACCTGATTTGCAATGGGTCTTGAATAATTTTGATTACAACTGTATATGTTTAAGTTTATTGCAAAATATGCATCTATATTAGGCCTACTATACAAATAAGTATTTTTACAGCGTAGGGACAAAACGTAATTCGCAGTGCTACTTGGGAGTGGATGGAGCTATAGAGCTCCACTTTCTGATTCATGTAATTTTCTGAACAGCATCATGGTTAATGTAAGTTTTCACTAAAATTCTGATGTTAAACTAAATTATTCTAAAAATAAGTTGAAACAATGTGGGCACAGCTTCAACAGAAGCTAATACCATCAATTAACAACCTCATATAGCTCACCGTAGGGCTGTCTTTAAAGGTTTAAGTTTTGTTATGGAGAAAATAGTTTATATTTTCGGAACCCGAATTGTACTTTATTCATGTTCGGCTTCTGTGAACAGTAAAGCCTCAACTTCTTTGATTTGATCGGACATCTTAATCATTTTGACACTAATGGTAATTTTTTTTAAATAATTACATTCCAGAAGGCACTGAAAACAAATAAATATCAAACGCAGCTGAACATCACAACATGCGTCTAAACACAGAAACAGAATAATTTATCATTGCAGAGCTGCAATTTTAACCACCCTTATGTAGGCTATCTTGACAAACCTCATTCTTTACATGGCTGGGAGGGAAAAAAAACACTATCAATGGTTAAACTATGGTGTTTATGTAAGATAAAAAATAAAAGAAAAATTCCAAAGTGTTGATTTCCCCTCCCTGAGTCCTGGTGGGCCCATATGCCTGACATACTCAGCAAACATAATAGACAAAATAGATATTTATTTAGCTAATTGTGCTAACTGCTAATTGTGTAAAATTACAATTTGTGTTGCAACAGGAACTTCGAAAGATTGCTCGCTAAAAATTGCCTTTACATTTTCATAGTTTTCCAGAGTTAAAGAAGAAAGATTAAATGCCTTTAAAATTGCCAACCCCCTTGAAAGTCATTGTATAATTGGCTCACTGCCTTTCTTTGCACATGTAATGTCTTCCTGATAGCCTACAGGCTGTTTGATGTTCTCAGGAATGCAGAGGTACATTAAACATGTGACCTAAGGGCCACCCAGGAGCTCTGACTCCCTAAAGATTTTCTTCAAGTTTACCATCATTCTAAGACTCAGAAATACCGAGCCTTTCTATGTGATTTTGCTGACCCTGTGTTGTTGTAGCCCAAGCATCCATCCATCCATCCATCCATCCATCCATCCATCCATCCATCCATCCATCCATCCATCCATCCATCCATCCATCCATCCATCCATCCATCCATGTCTATAATTTATGCATGTATTTATTTATTTGTTTATTTATTTATTAATAGTAATTATGATAGATTTGTATATTTATGTTTTATAGATTTTTATCCGTGCATGCATTTATTTATTTTATTATTCTCATCTTATAGTAAAATCTTGTAAAGCCAGTGGACATTAGATAAATAAACAGACATGTTTTTGCTCTTGTGATCAGTCATGTGGGCTTCTTGCACCAGTGACTGTAATTCCATGGCCTGGTTGATCTCTGAAACAGGCCTTTAATGGAAACAACAGAGAGACATATTGCGGTACTTATACCTGATATGTTTTAAGTCTCTCGACTATTACTGTTACGCTAAAATATTGCACATTCCTTAGTTTCTTGGATGTCTGAGGTGGTGGGCACTAGAAAGCTCTCTGTGGAGGTTATGGAATTTGGCATAGGGAGGTCTCTTGGGGCTTCACATGTGAGGCTTTGTGAGGGCGATTCCTTGTCCATTGTTTTCTGCTGAAGGACATTTCTCATAACGGAGATGGAAACAATGGCTAATATAATCGGCTCCTGCCCTTTAAATGTATTCCTCATATGTGCATAAAAAAAAAAAAGTAGTATGAGACCATGTGAACACAGAAAGATCTGTCTAAGAAAGGAAAATTGAAAACTCAAAGGAAAATCTTCTGACAAGTTAATTGTAGTTGCATATTGGCTACTCCATGGATCTCATATTCTCAATGTAAACTTTGATTTGTATAAGAACCACAAGAGCTGACCGGACTTTTACTCTTATTGTGTTTTCATGTGTGGAAATCCCTGAGGGTCCAGTGGATGTGAATGTGTAGATGGTAGAAACACTTTGACCTCAAAGAGGCCCCAAGTCTGTTTCACACCATGATTTTGTTAAGCATAAAACTCATAATAAAGGTATAGTTCACCCACAAATGAAAATATTTTCATAATTTACTCTCATGAGTTTTGAAACCTGTAAGAATTTCTTTTTACTTCTTTCTATACACTGAAAGTGAATGGTGACCACAGCTGTCAAGCAAGATTTTCAAGGGAAGATTTTCAACGAATGAGGACTTTCATTCTTTTACTCGCACAAAGCTCTCATATTACTTTAGAAGACTTGGAATTTAATGCATGCGTTTTACAGACATTTCTATGATGCTTTTAAGGTGTTTTTTTGTTTTGTTTGACAGTCGCTGTTCCAAATATACTTGAACGTATTTTGACATATTTCAAAGCACATTTTATTATTATTATTATTATTAAAAATAAGATTTATTTTCTTGAGGACAAAATCGGCATATTAGAATAATTTCTGAATGATCATGTGACACTGAAGACTGGAGTAATGATGCTGATAATCCAGCTTTGCCATCACAGGAATAAAATTACATTTTACGTTTTACTGTATTTTAATTAAATAAATGCAGTCTTGCTTTTAAAAAACAAATTTAAAAATCTTACCCACCCCAATCTTTTGAACGGTAGTTTAAAGTGCATTAACTCTGTATTGAGAGCTGAGAGAGTTTGTGGAATTGAGGGGTTGTGGATGTTAAGCTCTGAGCTGTCATCCTATTTTCTCTTGCTGTCTATCAGTGAGGGCAGCACAAAATGGGTCGAATTGAGAGTTAGGAATGTAAATAAGCTTTGCTGCATATCAGTGAATCGAGTGCAATATCAGTAAATCAGTTCCACTGTGAGCATGAGTACCCGCGTACTGCTGTGTGTAAGAGTGCATGTGAATGTTCAAAGAAAAATGCTGGTTTTAAGTATGTTCTTGTGGTTGATCTCTTGAACAAATGTTCAGTTCAATTTGTGGGATCTATCCAGGCACATACTGTCTTCTGATTGTGTCCTAGACCAGTGAAAGACACATGGCCCTTTGGGTTGCACTAAATTACACTAAAAAAAATAACTCTTTGAATGAACATAAAAAAATCATGGAAATGATTTCCACATGATTAACTTGCTTTATTTCAGCATTATGCAATTCTGTTATTCCAATTTAATGTACTTACGTTGGGTCAACTTAATTTATTAAGGTTGATTCAACTTATTTACTATGGTTGGACACAGCTTAATTTAATAGTGTCAGCCCAACTAATTTACTTAATTTGCATTCAACTTATGTGTTTGTTATTTTCATTCACCCATTCATATTTTATTTATTTTAGTGACACATAATTAAATGAATAGGCTATAGCTAGCTATTTGCTAGCAGTAGCACATATTAGCATCTTAAATGCTAAGATTTACATGCTCCTTCAATCAAAGCAGTTAAAAGTAATCAAATCAGTCCACAGCCAAACAAAATGCTCCACACTTCTCCACAATGGTAACCCACTGTATTTTAAATGGTTCTAATAATTCCAACGTAATTGAACATTAAACACAATTACACACTATCAAGTATTCCCCTTTTCTCATTTTCTCAAAAAAACATAAAATAACACTTAATTTTAACATTTATTCTCTCTTAATTCAACCATATGCAAAACATGCTGGGAACTAACAAGCACTGCCCAGTTTCAGTTAATGCAACACAAATCATTCATATAATCCAACACAAACAGATTAAGTAAACTTAAATTTTACATATTAAGCAGATTGAACACAATCAAATTAAGTTAGGGCAAAATGGCAGTTGGCGTCGCACTATACTGCCACCCTCTGGATGTAAGAATTTTTTTACTTAACATAAATGGTTTGTGTTTAGACAACACGTTAGGATTTTGTACTGTTAAGTTGAGACATAATTACGTGGACCTTAATAGAAAAAAACATTTCAAGTCAACAAACACAATTATTATAAGTAAACTAAATATAAATATATTATGTAAAGTCTACAACCTTCCTAGTTAATTTTTTTTAGTGTACCATACCACCATTTTTTTTTCCAAACTCTTAAGTCTGACAGCTCCTCAGCTTCTATAGACTCATGGGATAGCAGATTGTCTACTGGTGGCACACTTCAGAATCTCAGCAGATGAAGTGTGTCATCTGGGTATTTTTTGCCTACTGTATTGGTAATACTGACGAATACTGAATATTTAGAAGAGCAAATGCATGTTGTATTTTTCCTCATCTTCAGCCCGTAGAGAACCTGCAGATAGAGAAGCTTGGAAAAGAGGTCTACACAGATGCTGAATGGAGGAGTTGAAACCTTCTGACCTCTTTAGGCAATAATTTCTGTTTGCGTCTGCTTTTGGATGTTTTTGTCTGAATTCTTTTCTGTTTTAAGCAATAGAAAGACACTTGCGCAACTGTCAAAACATACTCTTCCTACATATTTCATGATCATTTCATAACAATTTATGTTGTCATAAAGATTTACACTTTGGATTAGAAAGACACAGTTAGTGCTACATGAGTTGGGTTTTACCATAAATGTATACATTTATTAATGGGCTCAAATCATCTTTTTTTACATTCGCCTTCATTCTCGTTCACATTTGCACAGCTTGGGCTGCATATAGAGGTCTTTATAGATATAATCTGTCCCATACTGTGAAATCTTGCATTCCTTGCACTCTCAGATATGCAGTGACATCAGCAGTCTCCAGGAGAGCTAATGTTGCTGTACGTAACGTGATCATGTGATTGTCTTTTAGTTATACCACAAGTTTTGAAGCGTATCTTCTGATCTTGTATCCATGACTAGCAGACTTTTATTTTCCAAGTCAACAAAGAATCGCATTTCGTTCAGTCTTCTTACATCATAATCCTCTTGTGCAACAACCTTCTTTTAACAACTGAGATATATATATATATATATATATATATATATACTTAATAACCACTTATGCTATTTTACAAAACTATACACGGTTAAAAGCTTTGTGTTCTCCCACTGTGCATCTGAACTTTTTACAAATGTGTCAATAACTTTCCACATGCGCTACAAAAATTATGTCACTGAACATGAGCAGTAAGAATATAAACCAAAGAAATAAATTCCACCGTAATTATTATAACAAATTTACATAATTAAAATATGAAAATATATATTCTGAAGTATGAAATATGGCTCTTACAGTAGAAGTCAGCTGAAGTGCTTTCAGATACAGAGAAAAAAAGAATAAATAACACATTGAACAACCATCTTACAAATGCTGAAATTTTAGTATGCACATTCTAATGTGGTGTGTAGAAACAGCCCTGTTAGAGCCATACTATTTCTCAGTGGGCTCCAATAATGTATCCAGACTGTTGGGGGTGTTGTAGTGTCAGAGATGTAGGTCATATGTAAATATGTTTTTAAGTAGGCTAATCCTTTTTTATTAATGTCCTGTCTGGCACCAAGCTTCTCTGTATATGTCTTTGTTATGAGAGTATGTAACTTAGTAAAATGCTGGCATGCTGGCAACAGCCAGAAACTAAAGTTTTGTAACAGATGTTATGAGCTTTCATATTGTCAGATGTTTAAAGCTTCTTGTCAGATGATTTGCTGCTTGCCAACATAGTAGATTTGTCAGTCATGAGGTGTTGAACATTAATATATACACGATGAACGTCTTTTGCTGTGTTGCATCTTACAGCTTTTTCTTATTTCATTTGTCTTTGATGTCTACACCTGCTACTTGTATTTTTGATTGAGGAATGGGTTATTGGCATGAAAAAGTGCAGTTGACAGCTTATAATATTAACAATTCAGAATAACAAAATATATTGGATTTGTGTCATTTCATCAAATCTTTAAAAGCTACAGTAAGAAATTTTTAACTGGTTAACTGTAAATTACCTTATCATATGGTGAAAAACTGTGAATGGTTTATATTTCATTTTAATGTAAAATACTGTAAAAAAAATGTTTAAATGACATTCCCAGAAGTCTCTGCATGACACATCACATATGATTATATTTTATTAAAATAGTCTTGGTTATTTTTTTGTTGTTGTTATTAGTAATGTAAATTAAGGTGTTTTGGGTTATTTTGTTAATGCTTATTGCATGTTACCCTGATGGTTTTTTGTCTTTGCATGTATGAACCTGTGACCCACTTACAATGAATTTGTTATGTGGCTTTCTGTTTTTCCAGCTGTATTATCATGGTGGTTATCAGTAAATTTTAAGGTATATAAAAAACAACATTTTTGGTAGTTTGGGTAGCTTGGTATACTATCACTTAATGCAATATGGTTATAAGTTGTAAATACACAATCAAAATGCCATCTCGTAATACCGTAAACATTGTCACAATATGTTTTACGGTGAATTTCTGCCAACCACGGCTGCCAGTGTTTTGGTTTGTTTTTACACTTTATTTTACAGTGTCCTTTTACAGTGTTACCTGTACTTACTGTAGTAATAACAGTAAATTCTGCATAATTACAAGGAACTACCCCTAAACAAACCCTATTCCTTAACCCTTACCCTATAGTAAGTACATGTTAATTGATATTACTCAGTAAGTAAATGTATAATTACACTGTAACAAGGACACCTTAAAATAAAGTGTAACCTTTTTTAACAGGAAATTTAATTTAATTTATTTATTTATTTTTTACATTGATTTAGTTGCATTACATTTGAGGCAATTCAGGAAAAAGCCTTAAAATGTAAATGTAAAATGTCAAAAATTCAATAATTTCAATGATTAATTGAAATAAAAAGATTAACTGTTTGATTAGCCGTTTAACATATAGTTTGCTCTTGGCTTCACTGAAATTGAATCTGAGGAACTGTAAAATCAGCTGATAACATGCATTAATCCATGGTATAAATTAAAAGCTTGTTTGACGATATGTGATTCATACCTGTGGGCAAGATTTAAAAAAATATTGAGAAAATTGGCATGATCATCTTTGAAGTTGGTCACAATGTCTTAAATGTTGCCCTCCACATCCTGTTGTTTCTCATTCTTTCTAATTTACCATAGCAGACTTAGTCATTTCTTTCCCCATTCTTCCAATTTTTTCAACCTCTTAATTATTATTGCACCCTGGAGTAACTTCCAGTGCCGGCCTTGTAAATACACACCTGAAATATGTTTCATATTAATAAAGCAATCAAATGCAGCAAAAATGTTTCTTTTAATTTAAGAAAACCTTTTATGGTGGTTATTCTTGTGATCTGTTTAAGTATAATCCCCATACCGAGAGCAGCAACAAACTCTTTGCCAGATGTGACAGATGTGCAGTAGATGAGACAAAATGAGAGCCATTTTATTTTTCCACAGCAACTTTTTTGCCAATCTTTCCTTGGACTGTAGCATTGGTCTTACTTTCGTTCTTATAACCTGCATATCCGATGACATGATGTGTATGTAGTACATCTTCGTGAGTCAATTGTATTGTGACTGCTATTTTGAAGAGGAAGTCTGGACTGTTGTGTAATGACATAATGTGTGGAGAACAGAAGTGATGAGTAAACAAGATGGATGAAGTTCTCTCCTCCTGTCTTAATAACTCCTAACAGACACCACAACATATCGCTATTACTGTTTTATGTGTAACATCACCCACTGAGCAGTACTTGAACACAAACCTTGTGTTTCTGCAGCCTGATATTTTGCATTGATAGTACTTTAATGAAGAGACGTAAATTGCTCCGCAAAGCAGAAAGCTTGACTGAGAGTGGTCTCATCCTGCTAAATGAATGCAGAGGAAAGCACTGAAACTGATTAGACACTAATCCTAAGGGATAGTCATAATTTACAGCTGTGCAGATGGAACCAACACTTCCAAAGCTGATCATGTTCTCACATCTATTAATCTTTATCTTTTAAAATGCATTGTTTCATTTCGAGATGTTATTGTTTCCTAAAACTTGTTTTCTTTGCTCATTTCATTTAAAATACACTGTAAAAAATTATCGTAATTTTAACGGTAAAAGACTGTAAGAATGCTACAGTGAAAAACTGTTAATTGGTTAACAGAAAGTTTCCGTACTATTTACGGTAAATAACTGTGATAGATCTAACGGTACATTTAATGTAATTTTACTGTAACATACCGTTAAATTTACAGTTTTTGAAAGTGAAAAAACAACTCATTGTATAATTTACAGTGAAAAACCGTAAATTGACATTCCCACAATTCCCTGTGACACTTCACATTTGATGTATTTTTGTTGAAATAACTATGTTTGTTTCTTCATAGTTTTCTTCGTTTTTTCAAATCAGTTATGTACATTAGGGGTTTATGTTACATTTAATGTTGTTAAATTAATGTTTATTGCATTTTTAAAATTTCATGTGTTACCATGATGATGTTTAATGTTTGTGTGAATGACACTGTGCAGCTTCTATATATATTAGTATTAACTTTCTTGTGGAAGAACTGCTTGTGTTGAGCTTTGATTGATCATGTGACTTTCATCACTGCTGTGATTGGTGGTTATCAGTGTACAAAACAGATATTAATATTTCAATAGGATGGTAAATTAACATTATATCATATTACTGAAATCCAATGTTAAATATACAGTTTTTTTCCGTAAAAACAACGGGAAGAAATTACCATTTTTTTACAGTATTTTTCCATTTTTTAACAGAAATTTTCTGGCGCCCCTGCTGCCAGAAAATTGCCGTTTTTTTACGTTTTTTTTTTTTACAGTGTACTGTATTTTTGTATTGTTTATTTGAATGGGATTATAAGAATTGTTAGTTCTGGTTGTCTAATTTGAAATAGACCAGTGGTGTTCCAAGATTGCCAATATTTTTGATAACACTTTTATATCACGTCTGGAACATTTCTAACACTCTATCTGTGTTTGCAGCTTTCCAAACAGACTTTTGCAGCTTTTAGCTATTTTAGTATTATTTATATACCATTAAAATATGTATTCATATTTTGAATTACTTTTATCTTTATATATTCATTTATATTTTAATCCAAGTTTTACTTTTGTAATTTATATATATATATAGTTATTTATTTCTATTTCAGTTTTAGGAATGTTATTTCTTAAACTTATTTTATTTCTACTAGGCACCATTTTTATTTAAGTTTTGTAAGTTTTAAGTTTTTCATCTAATATTTGTGCTTTATGTTTTTTAGGTAAATCTAACAGTATTCAGGTACAGAAATGGAATATTCTAATGTAAAATAACAGTCTTCACTGTATAAATGAAATATAACTATTAATACAATTTTTTCTTTGTTAAAGCTACAAGTCATTTTCTCTTTCTCTTTTGTTGTTTGATCACCATTGGTGACACAAACAGCTGCATGTGCATTACACTCTAAAAAACACTGGGATAAAAAACAATCGTGAAATAGATATCGTTCCTGGCGTGGCAGGTGCATTAGAGCTACAATTAGCATCAAGCTACATAACATAATTTAAAAGATTAATATTACACTTTTACTCAAAATTCACTTTAAACCACCAATGAGTGTTTGTAATAACTTCCGATTGCGATTTTGGTCATATAATGTTGTTGAAATTTGTTATTTTACAGCATTTTATATGGAGCTAAGCGCAACACCTGCTTAGCATGTATCCTGTAAACATTCTTTATTCAGATGAATATACAGCAAATTGCATGAAAATCACACACAAACCATCGCAATCGTGTGTTTATTCTCTTCATTTTTGACGTGTAGAAACATTTCTTTGGCTTTGTTTTTCACGGAGCTGCGAAGGAGGAAGTTTACACAGCCACATCTTAGATACAATATGTGCCCTTTCTCACGATCTAACAGCAAAAACCTTGTAGAAAAGGAATTCGAGCTATAATTTAGGAAAACAAATCTGTTTTTCATTCAGATAAGTCAGAGTTTTGGTAACCACCACAGAGAAAGTATTTGGCCACCTGCTTTTCTCCTGCGGTTCCAACCATCCAGTTGCTCTATTTAGATTACAAATCTTTCCTGTCTGAAATAAAACCCTCATCCAACCTGTGCTATCTAGAACAACAGATTGAGACGGTTTGAGAATCAAAATGGATTTGACACAGAAGGAAAGAACAGTAAGAAAACAGATAGCGACATGAGTGGGGAACTGAAATTGCTTCAGAGAGCAGCTCTGATAAGAATAAGATGGCATCACTGGATTTAAGAGCACGCGAAAGACAGAGTGATAAAGAAAAATAGATATAGATGCAATGTGCTGCATTGCCTCTAGCTATGCTTTGGCCTTTTGAAAAGGTATCAGATTTTTCACTATGGAAGATCCTCAGGGTGCCAGATGCTTCCTGTTGCAGATTACTGCTAACTGAACTCCAGACCACAAAGTGAGAACAAATAGACATTTCTCTCGTTCTCATTTTCTATGCTAATTATAGAATCAATTTGTTAATAGTTAAGAGGAAGCTTAAGAGGAAAAAATGAATGGGAGAAATTGTTATGAGTAAAATGGAGCCTTTAAGTTAAAAGAGCCAAATGCCTTTATGATATATAGGGATCTCCTCTTTGTTTGTGCACTAGCTGGACCCGTTTTCTAAAAGAGGACACATTTATCATTGTTATTAAAAGTTCATATTGATTAAAAATAACATTTTGTTGAATTATTAATGTTTTAGAATGTTCTTGTTGAATGTCCTGATCTCTCACTGTCTAAGCTACGTAAATTCAATACCATAAAGTAAATGCACTTCAGACATCTGACCTACTTATGACTCAGAATATTCCATTTAAGTTCAGAAAAAGGGCAGTGTTACGCCTACAGGTTAGGAGCATGATGATAGTTTCTATTTTAGGCACTGTGTAATTGTGAAATTAGAAACAAGCTGCTTTCCCAGGGCTTGATCCATGCTGGTTAAAACAGTGTCAATTAGAAAACCACTGACAATGCCAGTACATGAAGCATTTATGGTTCACACTCACAGCATGTGGACATTTGCTTTCCTCTGTGGCTGAGAAAGAATAGTAACTCTTCATTTGAACAAAATGATCCCCTATAGATTTTATTGCTATTCAGTACCAGAATCGCAGTCCTCCTTATTAAAATGTAAAAAAAATATATATATTCATGATTTTACAAGTATGTTTGGTCATATTTCTAAGTATAGCCTATCATCGCAGGCTTTCTCCCGTTGTAGATCACAGTCATTGTTTTGTGTTTTCCTTAAAAGATATTAGCAGGTGCAATTAGATATTGTTGCAACAAATGTTATTTTTTATTCCTTCTAGAGTCAACAGCGTGCCTGTATGTTTACTGCATATGCATTTTTACATGAAATCTGCTGTGTAGGTTCATCCTTATAGTCTTAAAAGACACAGTTCAGTGTTGGCTTAGATGGGATTGTCCTCAGTGGTTCTTATTTTGTCCTTTAGAGACGTAACGATCAGATGTTTCACCATCAGCGGAAATGGAATAGGAGCCTTGCCCACAGTTCCTTAGAGACGAACCGAACTACACGAATGTGACCTTGGGAACTCTGTACTGTGTTATTTCCTCTTAGAAGGAGCTGGAGAAGTTTTGCATTTCAAATGGCCTTTCTTTTTTTCTTCTTCCTTCTACTTTCTTTTTTTATCTATCCTCAGGAGCTATAAGAGGACGAACAGTGTTTTCCATTAAATGCTGATTTGGAAAGCAATAGTGATTGCTTTCAAAACAGCTTCTCTTGATTACATAATATCTTGCATATGATATACTGAATGGCTACATCTAGGAGACTAATCCATAAGCAGAATCAGTAGCAGTAGCGATTTGTCATTTCTTGAAGCAATAAATAGCTAAATCAATGGCACTTCCATGTCAAAATGTCAAATATTTTCAGATATGTTCAATGCATGGATTATCAAGACTTTTTTCCAGCAAGTATGTTATCACATTTCCAGATATCCTCTAAAACAAAAAACAAAAAAACTAAAAAAGACAGCACAGCACATGCAGTTACTGATAACAGAGGGCACTTCAAGTTCAAGTTGTAAGTGAAATGTTGCCAGGTGTGGGAGAAGATTCCTTTAAAAACGGGATCTGTTTTTCCAAGCTGTAACTTCTTAAACATTCTCATGCCTCTGATCTGAGAGATTCACTTCTGGAAGCTTCCAGCCTTTGGAAAAATGAGGATAGCCAAGATGGAAAAAGAGGGAAAGAAAGAAAAAAAAGGAGAAAGATGAAGTAGGCAGATCAAAGAACAACACAATGCTGCTTGTCTGCTCGAGTAGGAGGAAGCCAAAGCCTGTGAGCTGTGGGTCAAAGAGGGAAAGTTATCGTTCCAACTTTGAAATCTGTTGAAATTCCAAACATCATTTTTCAAGAAGTAACATTAAAATATGTCTAGAAGCATATTTATATACAAATAGTCATTGCACTTTCCCAAGAACTTGTGAGCAATTTGTGTCAGAAAAGTGGTGGAGGCGCTATAGGCTTTAATTAATTTGAAAACTTTAACAAACCTCTGTAGACAGGAAAAACTTTTTCGGGTTTATTATTAAATTGTCTTTGCAAAAGAAGAAAACATAAAGCTGGAGCTCTCACCATTAAAATATTTTAGGTCCCCCGAGAGGTCTTGTGTACTGCCTACTGAAATGTAACCAGGTTCTTATTTCCCACAATGCTAGAAGGTAAAAAGCTGTACTCTCTTTGTGAGCACCCATAATAATATACCTAACCTGAGTGGCAAGATCTACCATATTAAGCATTTAAGCATTCACATCCAATGCATGTTTTATTAGGAATTTAATTATTTGTGTTGAAACACCCTGTGTGTAGATTGTATATCAGGTATGCTGATGTTGCATGCTGATGTTGCTCTGGTAGAAGTAAAAAGTAAGGATTTACATGTATGCTTTTGTCAGACACTTCGATCCTTTACATGCGCCACTAGCAGTGCAAACGTCCACTGGCAACCACCAAAACGAGATAAATGACCCCCACTAGCAAAGAGTGAAAAATCAATTCACTTTCTCTGTCACTCTTTCTCTCTCTCATAATTGCGAGAAGCAAACGGGAGAGCATGCAGCGTTTTAAGATTGATTCTGTTGACAGCAAATGTGCAATTCTGAAAAGTTGCATGAAAGTGCATACAAGTTCCCAATCGATTAGACAGCCTATTAAATAGAGCATATACAGTATTGGCTTTTAAACGAATCATTGTTTTGCATTCTGTTGGCATATTTTTTTGAACTGTTGTATTTTTCAAAACTGCCATCAAAGTGCTGAATGAAGCATTTCAAAAATACAGTACGACATTGTCATAAATATTTTTTTTATGAGTGTATGTGCAGCCCTGTCAGCATTTTTTGCTAAAGCCTGTCAGTTTGTATTGTTTATATATATATATATATATATATATATATATATATATATAGTTTGTATTTCTTCTTAGTTGCCTGGGGTTAGAAATACATGTTGCTACAGCTTATGTGAACTAGCGGCACTGGGCTTTGCTTGTCTGTCATCGCATTTCTATATGAGCATTCTTGCTTGTTTGCAGCTGCTTGTTTGTGTGTGTGTGTATATAAGTTCATGTTTCTATTAGGAAAAGGTAGGATGATACAATGACAGCATAAAGGGGGCATTCTTTACTCTTTACATCTCTTTACATGAGCAGCAGACTAGCTTTCTAGCTATGAGTGTTTAAAAGATTGTGCATGTGTTACTATTTAACCAATGATTTCTATTTGTATGCTTTAAAAAAAATTGTGTATACACTACCGTTGAAAAGTTTAGGGTCGGTATGATTTTTAAATGTTTTTGAAAGGTCTCTTGTGCTCCCCAAGGCTGCATTTTTTTTTTTTTTTTTTTTTATTAAAACAGCAATTTGCGAATTATTATTAAAAAGTAAATTATTATTATTATTATTATTTTATTCATTTATGTAATGGCAAAGCTGAATTTTCAGCAGTCGTTGCTCCAGGTTTTAGTGTCACATGATCCTTCAGAAATCATTCTAATATGCTGATTTGGTGCTCAGGAAACATTTCTTATTATTATCAATCTTACTGACCCCATGCTTTTGATTTATGTTTGTTTTTCAGAGGATATGGGATTTTTCACACACACACACACACACACACACACACACACACACACACACACACACAAATAAAAATAAAAAATAAAACAAACCCTGAGCCATTTCTCAAAATATCATTTTTGGGTGAACTATCCCTTTACTATTCCATTTTCAGTTTGTATACCCAAAGTGAAATTGTGAATGTAAGTAATGGAGAGACTGTAAGGGTTTGAGAGGAGCAGAGAGATTGACATTTCCAGCACGAGGGAAAGAGTGACAGTAAGTTATTGGGGAATGGCCCGAAAACAGCAGTATGATGTCAAGAAGTAAATCAAGCAGGAAGGATGGAAAAATGGCCCAAACAACATATGAGTTTGCCCTCACACATATACACCTCTCTTCATCTGTTGACATCAGGTCACATTTCCTGAGAGCATCTTTATCTCAGCAGAGTGACAGCCCTATTTCTCACACACGTTCATTATCCCACCGTCACCCCTGTGTGTGCGGCCCAAAGCATCTCTCCATGGTGACTCGCACACTACTACAAATCTACCTGCCATAGTTTGGTATGAGGGCTAATATAAAGTCATCCAGTCTATATTGCATTATTTTTACTTGACGGTTGAATCAACGGTTTACTTGATGGTTGAACCTGACGGTTCATTAACCAGTGTATTCCACCGTTACATAGATAAATAGATATTCACATGAACATGAAGTATTTTTTTTACTTACAGTCTTCCTCTTAAAGGAATAGTTTAACCTTGTTTCTGTTATCATGTACTCGCCCTCATGTCATTCCAAACCTGTATAACTTTCACAATGGAAGTAAGTGGTAACCAAAACCGTTTGGTTATCAACATTCTTCAAAATATCTTTTCTTTTGTTCTTTCTTTTTTTGTAAACCATCCCTTTAAATTGCCCCTGCCTCACCTTGATGACATGAATAAAAATCAATGGAGGCCAGAAATAGCATGCGTAACATGAGGGAGTTCTGCTTAGACAGCTGCACATCCATTCTGTAAGACAAGACACTTTTTTTGCTTTGCATATGCTTTTAAATTTGTTTTTGGATCCATTTTCAAACTTGCTTTTGACTACTCATCATTTTGTCTGTTTGTTTGTTTGTCTGTCTGTCTTTCTAAGACATGATTAGAGGACTATGGTTTCTGTTTATGCTGAGCAACCTGCATCCCATCAGCCTGTGTATGTTTTTCATCTGAAAAAATAAATACAATAAAAACACATTTTTGTTTACCCATGTGGGATCCATTAAATAGTTATGCTCTAAACACAATATTTTGTTACTGCTCAAGATTAATTCATTCAGCGCTCTTTTTCCATAGAAAAAAAACATTGCATAAACAAAAAAGGAATTCCCTAAAGGGTGGATAAGTCCTTATCTGTTTAGGGTTATTTTGTTTTACTAAACTCTTTAACAACTTTAAAAAAAAAAATACTGCATAGTCATTTGCTGCTCAGGGAATTGGTAACTTTATTATTAAATAAAATAATGATTTGACAGATAATTATTTGAATAGTCACTGTAAGGGTTGTACAGTACACTGAATCCCTTTATTTTACATTATGTATTTGCTAACCAAAATCTTGTTCACACTAAAGAAAGTCGTACCGATTTGTGCTTGCCCCTATTAAAACCATGTATCATGGATCAAAACCGTGTACATTTACTAATTTATCACAAATAAAACATATGCCAAGAATAACTGCAAAGCTGTTATTCAAATACTGCAATATGTTTTTTTTTTCAGGAACATGTTAATTAGAATTTGATATTTCTATTATATGGGTTATGTTTTAATTAGGTTTTAATTTGAAATGAAATGCACTGTAAAATAATCTTCACAGAAAGAAAAATTAAAAAATCTAATCGTGCATGTAGAGAACAGGAAAGAAAAGGGAAGCAAAAATAGGGTTAATCCACTGAACATATTTTGAGCTCTTGTTCTCAGAGCCCCACACACACACATGCCTGGCTGGGAACCTCATGATTATTGATAGTGGGAGCCATTTGGCCACATCCTCAGCAGCAGAGCACAAACAGCCCCCAGCAGCAGATCTGCAGAGTTCCAGAATGTGCCTTGTACACACAAAACAGATCTTGTCCATTTAGGAGACAACGAAAAGAGCTTGTCTTTCTCTTTTGCCTTCTCTCTTGTTCATTCAAACACACAGTGGTGCATTGACTAAATTACTCAACATTGGTGAAATTTTTCAAAAAAAAAAAAAAAGGTCCATTGTCTATAGCGATGCATGAAGCCACTTTCACACAAAAGCCACTTTCAAACCAAGCAGCTTTCTGTTGGTCAATGTGGCGAATTTGAATAAGCAACTTGAACATGAGCTAAATCTTTGCGGTGCACTTTTCCGCTTTCATGCATAAATCTGAGAAACAAGTGACCCCAACTTTACACACCTGCAATCTAGTTTATCCCAGCACAATTTGCTCTGGTATTTTAGTGCACTATATATATCTTACATTCTTTTCTATGTAATGTAAGTTTATTGTTAAAGGGATAGTTCTACCAGAAAGGCTCGGGAGATAGAATGATATAACAAAGCATATATTTATTAACAGCCCAGCAAGCAAATATTTATAAAGTTCTTTGGCGTAGGCCCCGTCTGTAGCGCGCAATCTGAGGGTAGCGGAAACTGCATTTCTTGCTTGAAGAAGAAGGCAGGGGCGCAGCCGACCCCCGGGAGGTATGGGAAGGGACCATCCTGGTGGTGGTGGGGAAGATGGAGGGGAAGGGACCATCTTGGTGGAGGTGGGGAGGATGGAGGTAATTGGTAATACAAGTACCAGTCTTTTATACTGCAAGTATTAGCACATGATTGGTTAGATGTGGAGGTAATAAGTGACGCAACGATTGAGTCTTCCTAACAGAACTTACTCTAAAGCCAAGTTGTTTCATTTCACCCAAAACAACACAAAAATGAGCCTAATTGGTTCTTGCGGAAGCTCAAACGAGCTGCGTAACACAAGGAACCTCATTGGTTCTTGCAGAAGCTCAAACGTGCTGCGTAATACGTAACACACGACATACAAGAATGAACCTCATTGGTTCTTGCTGAAGCTCAAATGTGCTGCGTAACACGAGAATGAGCCTCATTGTTTCTTGCAGAGAATGAACCTCATTGGTTCTTGCTGAAGCTCAAACGTGCTGCGTAACACGAGAATGAACCTCATTGGTTCTTGCAGAAGCTCAAACGTGCTTCGTAACACGAGAATGAACCTCACTGGTTCTTGCGGAAGCTCAAACGAGCTGCGTAACACAAGAATGAACCTCACTGGTTCTTGCAGAGAATGAACCTCATTGGTTCTTGCGGAAGCTCAAACGTGCTGCGTAACACAAGAATGAACTGTCGAGAGACAGAAATCTCTCAAATTTTATTAAAAATATCTTCATTTGTGTTTCAAAGATGAACTAAATTCTTACGAGTTTGGATTAGTAAATGATGACAGAATTTTGGGTGAACTAACCCTTTAAGATATAGAAAGCACTCAGAACCACCATGAAAGTTGAAGAATCATGCCACACAAATTGTGTACAGTATGTTTTCTTAGCAGTAATTTTGCTGTTAATTTTGTATAATACCTTTAGTGAATGAGCTGCGAAAACAAGCCAGACAGTACGTGTATATAAGCATTGCAGTCAGAGGGCACAGTTCACATACGGTCATGTATTTTCATTTCTCACTGTGGTCTTATTTGCTTGTAGACTAATGGTGAAATGATATGCTACAGAATGGCATCACCGCCATTTTAAATGTGGGTTGGTGGGGGATGTTAGAGCTCATTTTTGGAGAGAAAATCAATACCCATGCCTTAATGTGCCTCCTTTGCCCATAGTGGACCTAGACTGGATTCTAGTTTCCAGCCATTTTGTCTTCCAAGTATGGAGATTTTAGTATGAGGTTCGAGGATCATGCAAATTTGATGAGATTGATTTCCCAAAAGTAAAGTCTGTGGCACAGTCAAAACATTGCTCTTTTTCAGCATCCCGACCGGCCCAAAACAGTAACCTTGACCTATCTAATTGGCATGAATTTGGTGGTGGCTCTATCTGTTTGACTGACCAATCTTTTTTCCTTTTAAAACCCGTTTTAAAATTGTTAAAACATATTATAATTATTTATAATATTAATAATATAATATTTTACCAGTATATAATTATTTTTGTAATCTATCAATATGAATAACAATGATACATTTCCATTTGAAACAAAGAAATTAAGTAAGAAATGTAATTCCTGTCAATGTTTATGTATTGTCAAAATGAGTAATACTATAATAATTTTCCATAATATAATTTTCGAACTTTATATAATTATTTTTGCAATGTTAAAATTAATGATAGAATTATTATTTTTATTAGTATAACATTTTTAACAACATATCATTTTTGCAATAACAATTTAATCTGTCTCGACTTTGTGTTTGTATAATTAATTTCAATTGAACTTTAACTACTTTTGACTTCACTGAAGTATCATGCAGAGCAATTATATATTTTTCATGACTGTGTGAATTTGAACCATCCCACATTTCTGTGTAACTGCCGGCTTCTTTTCCATGGCAGTTACTTATGACTAAATCTATGCGAGATACTCTTGACAGGGCCACATAGTTTTATTGTTGTGGTCTCTCTCTCGTTCTCAGACTTCCCCATTAGTCTGTATTCTAGTCTGGTCCAGACATGGCAGTTTGAACACAAACAGCCTGAGGTTCTTATCTGTCTTTCTCACACTGCACTCTTCCCCAGGAAACCCATTCAAACCTCACTTTATCACAAGTTCAGCTCTCCACTCCTCCCTCAGCTCCAGTCATTGCCAAAAGCATACTTTTTACATTCCTTCTTGCTCCCCTCTTCATTTAAGATGTTACCTAAGAATTGCACATCTTTCTCTTACCATCTAAATCTCTTTTACCAGAAGCAATGTCTGTCTCTCTCCTCTCTCAACAGCTCTCTCGCTCTAAGTCATTCATAGTTATTCCGGTTCATATCTCTCTGCCTTTTTTCTCTTTTTGTGTAAGTCTGTGTTAGTCACATGCTAGAGTTCCTTTCTTTCCTCCCTCTCTTTGAGGGTCTTGAAATTCCACAGTCTCAAGAGTTCATCCCAGTATCAGTTCATCCCAAGTTTGCAAGCATTTCATCTTGGAATCTTTGGGAAAGCTGTCCCCTTTATGTTAGAAATAATTTTAATAATTGATCATTTTTAAAGTCAGGATGAAACGGAAATTACAATTGATTTTTCTTCCCTATTGTGATGTATATCAGAGTGAAACGGCTTCTCAAATAAGAAAAAACTGTAGGCCGTGACCTGATTTTGTATTCTGGAATTGATTGGATCATTGTTCCAAGAGGGAGGGGAAGTTATTTTGATAAAAAATTACAAGGGCACATAAAAAAAGAAAAAAAGAAAAAGATAAACCATTTATAATAAATACTGCAAAAAAATGTGTGTGTATATATATATATATATATATATATATATATATATATATATATATATATATATATATATATATATATCATGTGAACACTTTTTGTACAAAAGGTAATCTAGCTTCTAATCAAGATCTAATTCGAGCAAGATGCCAGATTTACAATCCCAGTAAATAGAAACACATTTGATGCCATTTTTGATGTGGTAGCACTTGATCTGTTAAATATTTTGGTCACCCTCACTCCAGTCAAGGGGGGTTTTGAGGTTTACAGAAGATGATGAGTAATGCCATATAATTCATAATCTAATCTACAACGATGCTCACATAGCTCACTTCACATTGTGTGAGCATTAGCATCAGTTCCTCTCATGCCTTTAGAGAGCCGCATGACACAGATGCCAGTGTGCAGTGAAGCTTTAAGGAGAGAGCAGAATTTGATACAGGATTGTGGTTAAAGCCAGCGGAGGGCATTCACGGCTCACTGTGTTGTCACTGTAGTTAACGCGTTTTTCACTTTCTACAGAGAGTTGAGTCACTTGAAGTTGGTTACTTGATTTATATAAATAATTTTGTATGAAACAATAATGAAACAAAGTGTTAATGTATTCACTATCGCTGAGCAGGATGGGTGTTGATCGTGTGCATTTGATTGATGACTACCTCTTTCCACTTTACTGTGGTAGATAACAATTTCTACATAAATGTAGACTAAGTGGAAATTGTCAAATTAATCGTGAGGTTGGCACCCCACCCACTGTCCGTCCGGCCCTCCCTCAATCTTACAGTACATCTTACATCTCAGAACTGGAGTTGGACCTGCAAATCCCCCACCCCTTGCATGTTCATTTTTTTTTTTTTTAAATGGTAAATTTGATAATGTTTTCAGCCACCAATGGTACTCTCAGATCCAATTAACATGTTTTACCATCTTTTATACAATTCCGAATTCCGTAGATTCAAAATAAGCACAGAAAATTCACTGGGCCTATAGTCATAGCTGAATAGTCATATATGTCTTTGCTACTTTACTTAAAGGAGTAGTTCACTTAAAAATGAAAATTACCCCATGATTTACTCACCCTCAAGCCATCCTAGGTGCATATGACTTTCTTCTTTCAGACGAATACAATCGGAGTTATATTAAACACCCTGACGCTTCCGAGCTTGATAATGGCAGACAGTGAATTGCATCCATCAGTTTGAAGCTCAAAAAAGTGCATCCATCCATCATAAAAGAACTCTGGGGGGTTAATAAAGGCCTTCTGAAGCAAAGCGATGAGTTTGTGTAAGAAAAATATTCATATTTAACACATTACAAATTAAAATTCTAGCTTTCAGCCAAACGGTACATACGCAGTCAACGTGTGGAGTTATTTTATGATGGATGGATGCACTTTTTTGTGCTTCAGACTGATGGTTGCAATTCACTGCCATTATAAAGCTCGAAAGCATCAGGGTGTTTATTATATATATCTCAGATTGTATTTGTCTCAAAGAAGAAAGTTGTATACACCTAGGATGGCTTGAGGGTGAGTAATTTTACTATACTCCTATAAGCAACAGACTTAGCATTTAGCATGCTAACGTGCTACTCGACCAAACCGGCATCGATTCAAACCGGCGTCTCCGGCATGGGAGGCGGGCACACTAACAAGGACGCTAAAGACCGCAGCTTTTAGCGTCAGTCGCTACCGTGCCTCTTGAGGCCAGGGGAGTGAAGTTTAGACGCACAGCTCTTCCTTCAAGACAATCTGATTGACACATTATACAAAGCAACTAATCATTATTTGGTTTGTTTTTGAATGCCTTTTATGGGTGGGTTATATTATATCTATATATTATGTCTATTACTTATACTAAAATAATAGACACACATGGGAAACATTTTTTTTTTTTTTACTTGAACACTGAAAAAAGGCAGCAGCAAATGTGATCATAGTTTCTCATTGTGATTATTTCGCAGCCATAACTGAATGAACAGCCTCTGGGCGGTCCGTGAGCATTCCGACTGAAGCTGAGACCTGTTAACACTATACATGGAAAAATATGCAGTAAAATGTGCAAATATGTGAGTCTGACATATGTTAGGGCAGATATGATATCCTGCAGCTTTACTGGACCTTGAAATAATAGATAGGGCCATAAGTTTCTCAAGTGTGTGTACACAGCCCTGTACTGTGTAAAGTTGTCGGCTTTTATGGCTGATAAAGATGGCTATGTTTTGGCATGGGGTATTTATGTGACCTGTTTTATGAACATTACTGATATAGATTGCTTATATGCTCACTCTCACTCTTTCCTTTAGACCCACAGCCGACAACCACGCTAATGAGCGTGTTCGTGTTCAAGTGCCTGCTCGCGTGTAAAATGTAGGGGGTCTGAGTATGTTTACACACGTTTTCCTCTAATTCAGCCAAGAGACAGTCAGATGAACAGTAGGAGTACATTCAGACTGTTAAAGATTAAAGTAACCATGAAATCAAAATTGACAATTCTTATTTTTATGGAATATTGCAGTATTTAATATAAATGATTTATCCATGCATCACATTTACAGCATGCCTGTGTTTTTAGAAGTGTGAATGATTGTCGGTGTGCATCAGAGAGATTGAGAATACATGAGTGAGTGTTTTGTATGCATGTTTGAATTTTCGCTTTTATTAGTGTCTGCAAGGCCACTGCCGACTGAAGTAGGAAGAGCACTTTATGGCTACAGGGTGCATTTCACTGCCAGTGTACACTAGATATGCTGAGCACAAAACACCTCCACCTCTCTTCAAGTCTGCTTTTAATCTGGGCTCTGACACTGGACGATGACTCACTCTGGACACAAGTGAAATATAGTCATGGCAGGGGCATCTCAATTCTGTGATTAGACAGACCTCTCAAGCACATTGCAGAGTTGAATAGCTTCCTCCTTAAGGGGCCACTTCAATTTGTTTGCTCCAAATGAAAAAGGCAAAAGGAGCACTCCATAGCAGAATCTGTGACAAGAATACAAGCTGGCTTATCTGTGGGATCATCTCAGGCACATACAAATAAATACCATGTTTTTTAGACCTTTATAAAGTACATCATGGTATTCAGAGCCATGTTTCTAGTGACTTGATCATGCAATGAAAAATATAAAGATGTGAGTGGACATAATAATTTTGCATCTCCTGTCAGTCTAATCTTTTCTCTTTTTTTCTGTTTCTTTTGTCACATACACATACCAAACTAAGGATGATAAAAATTACATCGCTCACCGTCATGCCATTCCAAACCAATAAAACTATCATTCATGTTTATTTGTGTTCCAAAAATGAACGAAAGTCTTGTTGGTTGGAATGACATTTGAGTGAGGAAAGGACAACAAAATTGTCTGTTTTGGGAGAATTATCCTTTTATTTGCTTAAAATTATCCCTTTCTGTGGACTGATATTAACTGTAGCAACTGAATTATTGTGTTTGCAAGTTGAGAACTGAATCTGTCCTGTTTGTAAATGGATCAACCACTGTTTTTGTGAGGCAAAACATCCGCTAGAATATTTAGTTCAAGAACTGGACATTGCTGTTTCTTTCTTGAACTCTTATGAATGTGCCAAAGAGAACTAGGGTGAATGTTATAATTTCCAGTGAATAACTAGCCTGGAAATCCAGACCCAAATCTGAAAGATTAAGGGTCTGGCATCGACTAATGAAAATCGGGGCGGCACCAAGCATGCATTTGAAAATCTCACTGCATGCAATTGGATAACACAACGACCGATCACAACAATAAGCCCCATACGCTTAGCTACCAGCGGAGCTTACTGGTAGATAAGACTCTTGCCGTATCCGGTCGGCCAAACAGCAAAAACGCCCTTCTTGCAAAGGAAGGATTCGAGCGCCGTCTTCTGTTCTTCTTTTAGATAAAAAGCCAAGTCTAACTCGTTCATTGTAGCGGCCAAAGCCGTTTCAAACAACTGGTGCTCATCCATAGCCATCTTGCAATGTTTACTAATGATTTCGACGTCACAGCGCTGTCGTCATCTGTTTAGCTCGCCTCTGGCCCGCCTATATCAGATAACCCGATGTGATTGGTGCAGCTCGGATACAAGGGCATATTTAATGAGCATCATTACTCGACGCCAGAGTAAACTCGCTGAGCTAATTCAATTTGTGCTCTCGCGAGAACTCTGGATTTCCAGGGTAGTGAATAACAACTTAAATTTCAGTCTGCTCCTCACAAAACATTGTTTCAAAAGAATCATAGAGACCAAAGTCATAGAGACCACTTTTATGTATTTTTATGATGCATTTTTGTTATTTTGGCTTCATTAAATAAAATTACATCAAAAAGAGTGACCAGGTTATTCTTTTCTTAAAATTTTCATGTTTCAGTTAACTATTTAAGGCCATTATTGTAAAGCCCTGAATGTTAATGTGGCTTGCACCTCAACAAATGAGCAGCTGCACTCCTGGCTGAGGCGCAAGTGTTATGAGAAGATAAGCTGTGGTGGAGATCTGGTGCATTGTTAATGGTTAACCTCCACCCATTGGCGGGACCCATGCCACAAAATTTTGACATATTCCTGGGGTTACAGGGAGGGAGGAAAGTTAACTTCAGCAATAAAACACACTTTTTAAGAACAGAGTATTAAGTTATTGAGGGAGAGAGAGTTATTGAAGTGGAGAGGGAATGTAAGGAAAAAAAAATACACAAGAGAAAGAGGGTGAGAAAGGAAGAGAGCTCCCCTCCATGGGTCATTTGATCTGAGGCACCGGCCGTCGTCAGTTCAATGCTCAGATGGTCTGTGTCAAAAGGAGGGCAGAGGGAGTTACTGCAGTGGACTGAACCTTCAAAAGAGTGAGGACTGTTTTCTCACTTTTCTTACTCATCTTTGATGCCTTTTCTTTCTCGTGTTATGTGTTTTTCTTTTCCTCCAGGACCAATATCTCGCCATAGCAGAATAAATTGCCAGTCCAGTATCAATGCACTGTAAAACTCATTTTCTTCAGTATTTTTGTCTTGTTTTCCAGTAAAATATCTAAACATCCTCAACAATATACGTTTAATTTCATATTTCTTATCATGCAGAGAATATATCTTGAATTAAGATTATTTTTAATATAGTTTAAGCATGGGCGTCGGAACCATTGTATATGGGTGGGACAAGACCCACCCACTTTTTAAGACCAATGCTATTGGACCCACTTACTTTTACCGTCTCTAATTCAGCGCATTTGTCTTTTCATAGTGCTGTCAGTCAAATCCAATTATTAGGGAATTCCCTAATAAATTAAACTACATTATATTTCTCAACGAGCCGCAACTGACGAAAGTAACCGCCCGTTGTACCTTTCCAGTCAAATATTGCGTTGCAAACATCAATAACAGCTTTAAATTGTCATTGCTGGCAGATGACCATGGTATTAGCGGGATAATCCACGGATAGCTGTGCATTTAATGCACGACTTGGAGGCAAAGAACCGCCCGACGTGAAGTGGAGTTTAGTTTTAGTAGTTGTATTAAAAATGCATTAAAGTATATTTGTATTGTACTAAAAACATACTCAAGTACATTTTTTATATATTTAATAGTATGTCTTTTTCACCTGGGTTGTTTTAATTAAAAGGCACCAGAATAGCCTGTGGGCCATTCCACCGAATGGGTGACATTTGCTTGTTGTAACTCTTCAAAATTAAACTTAATTTTTTTTTTTTTTTTCAACACTGAATCTAATACTCAAATATTTATCTATTTAAAATGTGTATTGGTCAATCTCAGGCAACTTTATTTAATTTTTTACAAGGTTTCTAAGCAGAAGATGGACGCATGTTTTCTCAGTCCTGTTAACGAAACTCATGTGACATTTAAAAAGCATGTCAATTAATTCCTTTGTTTTCCCCACAAGAAAGTGTTTATTTTAAAGAAATTGTTGGTTATATTTTCAAATAACTGATATTTGTGACAAAAAAAATCACTATATATTAAGGCAAGGTGTATGCCTTAAGCCATTTTTTCATTTTAAAGAAGACTGAAGCCTCAAGTTTATATATTTTTTTATAATTTAATTTATTAAACAATTGTATAAATGATGGAACAAACAAAACTGATAGAAACAGTGGTTTAACTTTATTTTTTTAGAAAATAAATAAATTAATGTAACAGGAATGAACACTTGGTAACAGGAATGAACTATTTCATAACAGGAATGAGGAACAGGTAACAGGAATGAGTGTCCATATGTGTGTGCATGAGAGAGGGTGTACATGACTGTGTGTGCATAAGATTTCTATGTTGAAGTGATGTACTATATGCTAGTAGTACTTCACAGCAAAGGAGGTGGAAAGAGAAATAAGGAGAGAGAAGAAGAGAGAGGGAGGGAGTAAGAGGGAAGGTAAGACAAAAAAGGGAGAAAAGAGAGGGTGGCGGGTGTGTTTCACTCCTTCCATTGCAATATGCCATAGGTGGGTGTTTCTGGCACCAGCATAGTATGGGTTTTCTTCGTCTTCTACAAAATATAAGGAAGACAAAGACAAAACGTTCAAGTCACTTTGTGGTGGCCTGGCTTCCTGGAAGTACGGTGTTCACATTGTAAAACTAATGCTAATGTCTACAATACAAGTAATTGCAACCTTAAAATTCATAATTCAGGTGAATAGTATTATATCAACTAATATTTACAGTATTAAATCAACAAAACAGAGGTCTTTACTCACTCCTGTTACTTTAACTCACTCCTGTTATTTTTCATATACGTAACAGGACTGAAAGTAACAGGATTGAGTTTTTAAGCAAAAAGTTATCAAATACATGACATATGGCAACATAGCATACATGCTAATAGCATGAAGACACTGAGAAAATTGTAGTAACTTAACAAAAGTTAATATTTTTAAAATAAACAAAATAAATTCTAAGAAATCATTTAGGTAACAGGACAGTGTTGAGATTGACCTTCTCAGTCATAGTTACAATTTCATCAAATATACAGAAATTCAAATGAGAGGACTTACTTATGGTCTTCCCATTGCCTTTAGAATAGTGATGGGTCGTTCGCGAATGAGCCGGATCTAAGAGCCGGCTCTTGTAGGTGAACGACGGGAGCCGGCTCGCATATCTGAAGAGCCGACTCTATTTTTAAAAATATAGCCTATAGAAATTAAATCATTATGTAGGCTAATAATGAAATAATGAATGATTTTAAATGCATTTAAAATAATTGACTAATTCAAAAACCAACAAAAACAATTATATAGGCCTAAAGGCGCACACACATTTGTTTCGACTGTCTGATCAGCCTCACATTCTGTTCCTGTCAATCATACACGCGATGTCAACCAATTAAACTGCATGAGGGAGGGCCGAGCAAACTCTCTCACACACACACACACACACACAGAGAGATGCGGATAAACCGCGGATCAGGCGGATGACGTGACGAAAAATAATATTTTAATTAAATTCGGGCGGGTGGCGGTTGAACCAATCAAATGAAAAAAGTTTGCCACTAAGCAAACCTGCAAGCTATGCCCAGCTGTCAGTACTATTGGAGGAGGCCTAAACTTATCTTAGATGAGACCGCCTGGGTTATTTTGTTATTTTGTTTCGATATTAATTATATTTTACAGCCAATCGTAGCCTACTACCACTGTGGAATATGCATTTAAAAGAGAGACAGATTACGGTCTGATATGACTCAGAAATGACATCGGGCAATTGCAGAGCAAGATGTTCAGAAGAACGCAAGAGCTAAACTTCTACAAGCTCAATAATATCCACATTAAAAAGTAAAAAAAGAAGGTAAGAAAAATAGTCAGTCATAACTTTGCCCATTAATTAGATGTGCAAGGTAAGCAGGCTAGTTTTTGGGTTGTTATGGACAATTAAAAATGTGAATATTCACGTTGCACAGTTGTGTGATGGACTTTCAGCGAGTTAAAACATATATTTTTTAAAGAGCCGTTTGTGAGTCAAAAAGAGCCGGCTCTTTTCAGTGAGCCGAGTCAAATGAGCCGGCTCACGAAAAAGAGCCGGAATGCCCATCACTACTTTAGAAGATCCAGATGATGCAACTTCCTGTTGAAAATGTGTCTTGTGGAATATTCCAAGTTTTTCAGAGGGGGGAATGTGTTAGGGTAACAGCACTGAGTGAAAACCCGGGGACATGACTAAAATGTGTATTTTATCTAAAATATTAGCTAAAATATTTTTTTCTCATAAAAACAAACAAACATTTTAAATCGATTGGATATAAAGTCACACAACAATCCCCAAAACTTAAGGTTTCTGAAGGATTTTTATATTTCATGGCAAAGTTTAGAGACAGAGAGTGGGGACATGCAGAAAATGCTATTTTTTGTGTTCTATGTAGTTTTTATTAATGTTTTTAATTATAAATGTTAAAATTTGTAGTTAGCTTAATATGCAGGACATTTTGCTTAATAATAAAATGTATTTTAGAGTTAATTTTCATGCAATTTTATACATATGATGTTCTAGGGACAGAAATGTCACCCATTCGGTGGAATGGCTCCTGTAATGGTATTTACTTCAGTAACATTTTTCTGGGGGAGGACCCACCCACTTTTTTTTTTTCTTTTTTGTCATAGTAAAATTGTTTACATAATTCATGCATAAACACTAAACTTAAGTCAAGCCATATTCTCTGAAAACAATTATTATTATCTTATTTCTGCTTCATCAGATTTATTTTGTTTGAAGAATGTTTAGATATTTTACTGGAAAACAACATATTTTTTTTCATTTTGGGATCAGTAGGATAAAAAAAAGAAATTAATACTTTTATTCAGCAAGGATGCATGAAATTAATCGAAAGTGAAAGTAAAGATATTTACAATGTTACAGAAGATTTATATTTCAAATCAGTGCTTTTGAACTTTCTATTCATCAATACATCCTGAAAAAATGATCAAATATATTAAGCAGCACAACTGTTTTCACCATTTGTAATAATAAGAAATGTTACTTTTTGCACTAAATCAGCATATTAGAATGATTTCTGAAGGATCATGTGACACTGAAGACTGGAGTAATGATGCTGAAAATTTCAGCTTTGCCATCAATTAATTAAATTTCATATAAGTGCAGCCTTGGTGAGCATAAGAGACTTTTTTCAAAAGCATTATGCAATCTTACCAACCCCAAATTTTTTAACGGTATAGCAAATACATACATATATTCTTCCTTTACATGTTTCCTTAGCAATCAAATATCAAATCCATCTCCCCTCTTTTTTCCTTCTTGCGTGATCAGGTTGAAGTTCAAAGAAAGGAAGGGAGGGATGTTGCATGTTTTTGGTAGACAGGAGGGGAGCAGCATTCACGGCACATGCTAGGTGAGAGGAATTCCTTTCCTCCCCCACCTCTCTCTGTCACTCTGGAGCTGTCTCTGTTTCTCCCTCTCCCTATCTGTCTTCCTTTCTTTCTCCTTCTGTCTCTCTATCATTTTCCATCTCACACGATGATGCGCACACACTTACAATCTCTGGGATGCATGTAGCACGTTAGTACAGGTGAGAATCTCAGCCTGTCATTGTCTTTTCATGTGCGTGCATGCGTCAGTACATACATGTGTGCTTGGATGTGTCGCTGGGTTTTTTAAAGACTCTATTGCTGATATTACTGCAGTGCAGGAATAACTGCCGGGCTCTTTTTTTTTCTTGCGTATAGCCAGCTCATCTCCTCTCCATTATTTGTGTGTGTGTGTGTGTATAAGACCTTGCTTAATGTAATTCTTTGGGTACATAGTGAGGAGCGCTTCCTGATACATTTAAATAGTGCTGTTTTTCTGGAGCCCCCTGGAAGACGGAAGGAAGGCAGCATCTAATGAGAGTATTGTGCATTTTTTATGTGTGTGTGTGCATATGTGCGTGTTTGTTGAGTGCGAATGCAAAAACAAGAGAGCCACTAGGTGTTTTATATATGTATACAATGTGGATTAGACTGGCTCTCACCATGTGTTTGACTCTCACAGCTAGAACATGTTTGGCATTTGTAAATGATTATCAATGTGGGGCATCGGTCTTATCTCTGTTGGAATCTGGCTGTACATATGTGTCTGCTGTTGTGGATCCCGTGGGATGTGAATGATCCACACAGACAGAGCTAGCACCTGGCTGTCACTTGCTAGAGCTCAATAACCCCCCTCCTCTCTGTCGCCACCAACCCCTCTCTCTGTCATCTCCCTGTATCCATCCATCCCTTCCCCCTTCACTTCCGTGTTCTCTGTGTGCACCTCAAGAAAACACCTTTGCATTTCTGAATGGTTAGACTTTTTTCTGTCTTCCTCTCAGCCTTATATATTGCTTTCTCGCTCTGTAATCCAGAGTACTAATGAGAACCTCGGACTCGTCTGCTTGTGGCGTTACAAACAGGGTACCACTGAATAATTGATAGTCATTTGCTTCACATCCTTAATGAAAGCTCTATCTCTCGCACATTCTCTTTCTGTTATTTGCTCTCACTTAGTTACCCAACCAAACACGATTATGGTTGAGGGATAAACCAAAGCCCCTATTTCTATCTTTTCAAACAAGAAGTAATTAAATTAAATGTGTGCGTATTTGTGAATATGCATTTATTGTTCAAATTAGAACTGTCAGGTTAACAAGCTAATTCGTAAAATTAATAATATAATATAATATAATATAGAGCATGGCACTGTCAATGTCATGGTTATGGGTTTGATTTTCAGAGAATGCATGAACCTGATGAAATATATTCATGTCAAAATCAATATAAAAGTGTCTGCTAAATGCATAAATAAAATGTAAATGTAAAATCATATATTAAAATTAAAATTCAAAAAATTATATAAAATAAAACATTAAACATTTTAAGTTTTTGATCATACCTCCTGACCTGTATGTAATTTATGGATGTTTTCCTACCATTTTCATACAGTTACCATAAATTTGATCAATTAATTGGCACACCATATTCCGTAACTCATTCAAATGACTTTTATTATTATTATTATTATTATTGTTTGACAGCCATTATTAAAATATAAGAGTCTTGTTACCATGTGTAAAAGAGTGTCTATGTCACTCATCATTGGTAAGTTTACACTGAATAGAACAGTAATACATACACATTTTCTCACTGGTGGTCCAACCTTTATTCCAGCGCTGTTCTCTCCAGGCCTCTTCTCATCTCAGTGGGACAGATGCTGTGTGTTCTCTACCTCCTCCAGATGTTTGAAGCTTTGCAGAGCCATTTCTGTAGATAGAACCATCAAGGAGGGGAAGTGTAGCGAGCTTTTGTTTCCTGTCAGACAGCCCACTTGCTATCTGTTTATTGTCATTAGATGGGAGCAGTAAAGCTTGGAACAGTGTTGAGCTACTGGGAAAAGAAAAGAGTGGGAGATGATCGTGTCCGTTAGAGAGGAAATCAGAGCAAATTTCTGGCATAGACATAAATGTGAGGGAAATGATTGTGTGTGATACTGCGTTTGCTAACAGTTCTATAAACAAGAAGTAAATAATTGAATAGTTTACATTTTAGACGAATAATTGCTTGTTTTTTGTGTGTTTGTGCTGTACTACAGAAAATAGTTCCAAATGAAGTCAAAGCAGAATTATCCGCTGGACATCTTAGAGCAAACACACCGCAGTGTTGTTTCGTTGCTGATTAAATCGATGTTTTGAATGAATAATTTTGTGCGAATGATTCAACGACTCACTCATAAAGACAGCTGCATCCTAAATTGCATACTGTCTAGCTAGCAGGTACTAGATTTGGTTTGAAACTTACTTCGTGACAAATTATTTGCCATGTTGTCAGTTCAGTCACTTCACTGCATTCTGCAATTCACAACTCCTCTCCTGTGGCTTCATGGGATAGTAAATCGTCCATCAAATGCGCACTCCAGGATCTCGGCGAAAGTAGTAGTTACTCTTCACCTATGTTATTCAAATACTGTGAATTTGGACATACTACTCTCCAATTTTTCAAATACTAAAGGAAGTAGGCATATTCGGCCTCAGCGAGTCACTTGACGCCACCTACTGGCAATAGCTGTGTCTCATTTCAAAAGCTGCGCCGTGTACGTCTTTGAGGATGTCTCATTTCAGAAAAGTAACCATTAGAAAATTGACTGTTATTCCTCTTGAGGCGTAAATTATTATAATTTCTTTTTTAATTTGAAATGCAATGGTTACTTTTCTGAAATGAGGCAGCATCAATAGCGTATGTGGCCATTAAATGAGACCTCTGGAGGGCGCAGCCTTCGAAGTAAGACACTGCAAATTTAACATGACAGTTTGTGTAGAATCAGATTCGAGGAACGGAACTAACTGTTGTAGAAAATACAATTATATTAAAGTAAGAGTTAATTTGGTACCTGAGTCTGAGTGCTATTCTTCGGAGCCATGCACATGACATGCAGAAGAAAAAATATGTTGTGAACACAAATTAACAATTAGAATTGGCTTTCAAACGCTCACGAGCCTATAACGATCAATTTAACGTCTTGGTCGAAATGCCTGTCCTGGTGAGGTATTAATGTAAACACAGTTGATTATCTCTTAAATAAATGTAAACAGGCGGGATTACCCCCCACCCCCAGAATGCGATTTCGCCCCTGCCCCAGCGGATGTCTGTGTGTGCATCCTCAGACCTGAAATCACAGGGTTATAGGCATGTGGAATATTAACAATCTTTCCCTGCGTGTCCAGCTGGCATGCCTGAGAATGCCCACAGATGTTGTTTTGTTGGCTGTTCAGGCAGTTTCTGCTTTCTTTGGCTCCGTTTGGTTCGATTTCTTTTCAAGGCTTCAGCACTCCTAATCAGCAGTAGATGCTGAGCTTGTAAGGTTGCAGGTGGATTGTGTGTTTGTGTGTCTGAATTTTGCCCCTACATGGTTACACAGACAGCAAATGAGATTGATCTCCTTTCCTCACTTCCGCTCCTTTACTGCAATTTGATTAGTTACATTGAATTAAATCAGCTGTGAATGGCTAAATAAACAGTGAATTTCCATTATAGCTCACCAGTACATGGTCCATTGGGCCATCTGTAAACAGATGATTCTAAACATTAGGTTTACAACAAACTATCTTTCATAGGAAAGGCGATTTTGAGACAAACTGGAAACATGAAGTCTTAAGATATACTGTACTCAAATAGCCTAATATCACCCCTGATAAGTTGAAACAGGTTCCTGCAAATGAGGCCAAAAAAGATTGCATGAATGTCTTCTTATTAAAGTAATTTCTCTCCAGTGGCCATGATTTGCCATCTCTTTTTTCTCTCTCTCCCACTTGCTTCCTCACTTATTCACACTCTCTCTCTCTCTCTCTCTCTCTCTCTCTCTCTCTCTCTCTCTCTCTCTCTCTCTCTCTCTCTCTCTATCTTTTTCTCTCTCGCGCGCACTCTCTTTTTTTTGTATCTAATTAAATAGGCAGAGTTGTGTTCTTTGGTTTCATGTGGATAATTGACAAGCGGCTAGGCCTCACTTTACTCAGAAATTACAAGCTGCATTCCAGCTCTGGCTAATTAAGACTCAACGACAGACAGTGTATTTGAATCGCATTAAACATTTCTTAGGTTGGGGATGCACCTTATCCCTTCCGTCCCTGCCTTGTTCCTTTATTCTCCAGGAGGACTTAAGAAGCTGTACATTTTCCATGCTGTGTGTGTCGGATTTTGGGGATTCAGCTGTCAGTCAAGCTTAGACTCACACTATTATGGGGTTTTTGCCTTGAAACCTGGGGATAAATGCAAGCTGTTTGTACACTCGAGTAGTCTAATTAAGATGCTCAATATTTCCTTAACTACCATTATAGCAGCAAAGTTTTAGCATTTTAGCATTATGACCTCTGACAATGAGTTTCTTAATAGCTGTCCAATCAAACTCTGTATTTTGATGCAAATTCGTCTGTAAAATTAGGCAAGTGCCAACATGTCATAGAACATGCTCTCATCCTCAAAACCCATGAACAAACCTATATAATCGGTCTTACTCAACCTGCTCTGAGCGGGATTCGAACCAGCGTCTATGACATGCGGACGCGTTAACAAGTACGCTAAAGAACGCAGTCTCTAGCACACCTCATGGGGCCAGGGCAGTGAGGTTTTCACATACTACTCTTGCTAGCTGGTCTCTGTTACACTCACCCCCCTAAACATCACTCCCATCCAGGTCACAGCACCAAATGAAACCGGTCCTACTTGACGTGCTTCGAGCGGGATTTGAACCAATGTCTCTGGCATGGGATGCGGACACGCTAACAAGGATGCTAAAAACCACAGTCTCTAGTGCACCTCATGAGGCCAGGGCAGTGTGGTTTACACGCTTGCCTCCGTTACACAACAAACAAATAAAAATGAAAAAAGTTGTATTTTTGTTTTCATTTTTCATTTTCATTTTAGTTTGTAGCAATATATTTTAAATGTCTCTTTATAGCTTTAGTTTTTTATTTATTTATTTCAGTTTTAGTTTTATTAATTTTAGTACTTCAACAAGCTCAACTAATACATTATGATACATAGACATACATAGACATTTTCTGAATTGTCATTTATGTTTTCATTTAATATTTATATTTTATTGTATCTTATTTTATGCCACTCTTATCCTAATGTACTTTACAGTGCACTGACTAAAGGGAAAAGGTCATGGTCTTTGTGGTGACCAAACCAGTAACCTTCTGATTACATCCCCAAAGCTTTAAGAATCAATTTTAAAACATTATTTTCTAAAGTAAATGTGCTGTGAAAGGAAATCATGGAAGCTAGTTGATTGATGGTCTGATCACCAAATGCTGTGTTGGCATGCTATTATACCACTCTGCTTCAGAATGCATAGAGCTTGTTTTCTCAACCAAACCATGGCTCAGACCCCATTTCTAAAAAGCAACCAAAGCATATTTCTATCCTTGCTTGCACTTGGTGAAATAAATATTTCAAACAGGTACAAACAACTTCATCAGAAGGCTGTGGTCATGATGATGAATAGTGAAAATGTTGTTGTGCCTTTTTTTTTTTTATATACTGAGCATGTCAGAATCTAACTCTTTTTTTCTATACCAGTCTGTCCAGAATCTGGACATCCAGCAGCCAACTCATGATCCAGATTTCATGAAACATAGTCAAATTGCACCTTTGAAGAATATCCTTTTCCAAACTGTCCAAATTCCAAGCCTCTGGCTCAGATTGCAACATTGAAATCAGAGCCAGATGACACATCTTTCAGTAATCTTTTCCCATCTTTTCCAATCTTTTCAGTACATAGTTAAGATCTGCAAACATGCCTTGAGGGGTTTGACCATAGTTCCATTAAAGCAAAAGGTTTGAGAAGGATCATCTTCACCAGCAGAAGGTCCACATTTCATGTATCATTTGACTATATATATCTCAAGGGCTCCAATAAATAAGTTGTGTGAAGTGGCATCCAACAGCATTTCAGTGCTAAATACACTGTATTCATTTAGAAAAGGCACAGTAATCATGAACATAGCTTATATGATTGTTGTAAAGCTCAGATATCAACCTACATTATGGTGCTGCTTTAGAATAACAAAAATTTGAGGGTGTCTTTAGTGACCGCTGAAAAGTAAGTGTTCTCATGCTAAAACAAAAACATCAGTTTAGCTGTTTAGTGAGATTGTTTTTATTGTTTTTTTAGTTTTTTTGCAACATTTATGTAGGTTAGGGTGACTTCAAGATAGGACAGTGAGAACGTTCGGGAAGTAGATCTCCAGACCTGAAGCCTGAGGGTGTATTTAGTTTGTATTAACATGATGTATTTTGATCAGTGGCCTTACGTAAGCCCCTGAAGAATCTTAAATCTAAAATGGCAAAATTGTTTTCCATTGCCTAAATCAACCCCACATAAACTGTGAGCCATCTGGAGTAAATTAAACAGAATGAACTACAATGTCACTGTGGTTTGAATAGAGGTGCAGGGTTTTAAAATGGTACAAAACAACTTATGTAAAATCATGTACATCTGTACATCTTTATTTGATCTGTCTACAGGTTTCCAGTGTTTACACCCATGATACTGCAAAAACAGAAATAATGGACAAGAAAAATGGTAAGAACACCATCCAGACTGTTTGTCATATCCAGTTTCAAATGTGTAAATATATTCCTTCCACTTGCATCTCCATGCAATAGTTAATAGTTAAACTTCTTTATATAATGCATTATAAAAGTATTTTAATGCATTAAATATGCTTTGTAATGCACCTTGTAATGTATTGTCTCATACATACATGTATCCACAGTTATAATACATTCTATATACTTATCTATTAATTAAATACACCTTTAGAAGGTATAATGCGTTAAAAAAAACAGGACAAATCCAATTTCAGATGTAACAAAGAATCTGCAAATATTATAATGCATTTTAACTTTGGTTACAATTAGTTATAAAAATATATAAGGCATTATGCATTATATACCTTATGAATACATTTATAATGCATTATACATAAAGTATTTTTTGCTTTTCATGTCTTCTAAATCCTTGCACATTAATAACCTTGATTAATTATGCTCCATATGCTTAATAATACAATGGCTGCTTGAGCTGGAATTACAATAAGAGAATGCAAAATGTGTAACAATGTATCTTATATTTCAGCAAATGGCTTTCCTTCCAAAGCCTCTGAGAGTGGAGTACAGCGGAAACAGCTGCCATATTCTGTAGAGACCCCCTATGGGTTTCACCTGGATCTGGACTTCTTGAAGTATGTTGATGACATAGAGAAAGGAAACACAATCAAGAGGGTACACATTCAACGCAAGAACAGGGGCCCAAAGTGCAGCACACTGCCACGCAACTTCAGCCTTCCTGGACATGGCGCTCGACCTTTAGCCAAAGATACGTGGGCCAATACTTCCACTTTAGGGTCCAAGCCTAAGTCACGTGTTACTGAAGTCCAGAAGCTTTTTGAGTTCAGAGCCAGTGATGCCACTAGTGGTAGCAGTAGCAAGAGTGGAAGCTCCCTGGCCAGCCAGTCAAAGATGCCTGGGAGTGGTTACCCCCCCTCGCCGAAGGCTGCAGAAGAGTCTCAAGTACAGACCTCTTCTCAGAATGAACAGTCCATGGGCCTTACTGTTAGGCCTCACCTGTTAAGAGCCTCAAGCATGCCTGTTAATGTCCCACGCAGGAAAGGTTCAGACTCAACTGATGAGCAGAGTGCCCAGTCGCAGAATGGCTCAGCTGAGAAGCTTTTTCGACCGGCGGATGGAGGCGACAGGAGAGGCAGTGTTCCCCAGGACAGGGCCAGCTTGCATCAACAGATTACAGCTGCGCTGAAAAGGGTGCGTGAGTTAGAAGAGCAAGTCAGGACCATCCCTGAGTTGAAGGCTCAAATATGCTCTCTTAGAACAGAGAGGGAACAACTGCTTCAAAGAATTCAGCAACACCAGTCTGAACAGAAGAGCTCTTTGCAGTTGAACGAGACTGAGGTTCCTCATATTGATTCGCAAGACAGTGCTGTTCCTCCAGTTATCAGTGAGAAGAAAGATACTTGTTCCCTTTCCACAGTTTCTGCAGCTGATGATGAAATGGTTCAAGCAACACAGTCTGACAAAACCACAGAACAGCAGTCAGAGGAACAAAATATTGTTGTGCAGGTTATTGTAGAACAGGAGTCTGAAAAAAACGAACCAGTAACTGATACAGAGTCAGAGAAGGAACAAGTGCCAGCTCCAATGTCTGTCCCGGTGATACTCATAGACAAAGCAGAAACTCCAACTGATCCAGATGAAGCAGAGGGACTTTTGCAGGAGTCTACACTTCAAGAAGAAGCATCGAAGAGTCTTTCAGAGCAAGTAGAAAAGCAGGAGACTTTGTTAGAAGATAAAAAGTCAACGCTGGAATCAGAGGAATCAGGTGCTACATCCGAATGTACACCCGCTCGAGAAGATACTACAACTTTTGAGGGACCAAGTGTAATGATAATTGAGGAAAATACAATAGCTCAACCTGCCGAACAGAAACTTCTCACTAACCTGGAGCTGGAAGCAAAACTGAAAACTTTGGAAGAGAGTCTAAGCAAGGCCAGTTGTGAATTGGAAAAGACAAATTCCTTACTTGGGGAACAGATATACAAGAATAGACAAAAAGATGAGAGAATACAGGAACTGACTGACCAAGTGAAAGAGCGGAAACTTCAAAGTCCTATCGAGACAGAGCCGCTTTCTGTACCAGTTGTCACATGTGATGCATCAGTCAGTACAGACAGCAAAAGTGTCATGGAGAGAGGAGTCTCGACAGAACCTCTACCAGCTGAGGGTCCCAAAGAAACAGATTCTAAATGCTCAAGCACTCAGACAAATATAGTAGAAGCTCGAGACATTGAAGTCTTAGCACAAGTCACTACAGCAGAGAAAATTGTAGGGGTAGAGATTGTCATGTGTGACCGGGCAATGGAGACTGAGGTCCAGGATAATCTAGAAGATAACATTAGTCAGGAAGTCTCTGAAGTGCTAGAGAAGACCGACTCTGTAAAAGACAAAGAACAAGAGGGTGATATCAAAGATAGTGTGTCAAGCCAGATTATAGATACCAAAGTCAGTGAAAATGTTGTTGCAGAGAGTGACACTGAGGAATATGTCATGGTAGAAAGTGCCATGGTTGAGTCTATGGCGAGTGAAAATGAAATCCCTAAGCTCACAGTCCAAGAAATAGAATCTGCTGAGAATAAGGGGGTTGAAAGCTCAGTAACAGACGAAGCAAGAGGAGAAAGAAGTTCAGGTTTGCAAACACAGCAGGAACCGAGAGAAATGCAAGGACAGGATCCTCACCTTCAGTCTCAAAGGGCAGCTGAAGCCACAGCTTCTCCTGCTGCAATCGGTCAGGTTGTTAATCGTATACAGGGGCTTCTTAACGAGCAGTGGGCCAGTTTGGGAAGTGGGGGCCAGGACGCAAAAGGAGAGAGCTCCCAGAAACCTCATTCTTCCAAAATAAGCTCTATTCAAAGCCACCTGAGAGGGTCCCTCAGTGCCCTGTCTGCCTTTTACTCACCTGTTCAGAAAGGAGGGGCTACACGACAATCAGGTAGGTTCTTATTCAGTATAGTCATGCGCCTTCTTAGCAAGCTCATTAAATGTACAGTAATGACTGATGCGACCGTCTCTTTGAGTCAGGTGCAACAGTCTTTGGTATTGGTGTCAATTACTTGCATTAGGCCTGTTTCACAAAGCTTGAGTCTTGCATATTGAGCTATCAACATTTTTTTAATTTCTGTATTCAATGAACCTCATGCATTTGTTATTCTACAAACCTCAAAGGATTTATAAATATGTGTATAGTTCCAAAATAAAAAGGTTTACGATTTTTAGATGCTGTCAATGCATTAATATTGTCCAAAATGTGCATGCTATAAATACACTTTACATACACATTACCTACAAATACTAATGACATCACACCGTCATACACACTGCTTACAAGCTTCATATGTGCAATGTGTGAAACAGGCCTCACTGAGTTTGAAGTGAAGGTTTTGAGAGCCAGAGCTGGAACAAACGTAAAAGTCAACTTGAAATAAGACATTCTAATATGCATATTTTTGCCTGATTGTAAATGCGTGTGGCACAGAAAGCCGTCTGTTGCGATGCAGAGACCCAGTTGCAATGCACTTTCATACTGAAGGTCCTAGCTGTATGCCAAGGTAATTTAGGATTTTGTGTTGACAGTTTAAAAACATCTGGCTATATTGCAGTGCTTGCAATATTATGCAGTCTCATAAATTCTGGCATCTATTGTTATTTGTGCAGCCACAGTTAATTATTCTTTTCTGTGCTAATTATGTTCTTGTACAATTCCACTGAATATAATATAATATTATGGTAATTTAAAAGTTAACTGTTTTACTAAAATAAGAATTTCCTGGTTATTTTTGATTCAGACTTATCTTGTTGTGTCCTTGGAAATGCACACAGTCTTTATGGGACTTTTGAGCTTTTTCCTAGTTCCTGGAAGCATTCCAATCTCTTTGATGTGTTGTGTTTTGTTGTAATTGCATCCACTGGCTCCTTTAGTTGTATTCATCTCTGTTCTTCGCAACAATCAAACAAACACTAGGGAACAAATCTCTGTAAATGTCTGTGGTATAATCTCCTTTAAAATCACATGACTGATGAGAATTTTTATGGCAGGTAAGAATGGTTTTCACTGTTTAGAGCATTTCATTTAAAATATCAGTTCCTTTGTGACTGTAACAGTTGTTTTGACAGTTTGTGTGATGCATTATGAATGAGTACAACTGGCTTACCCACTCTGTGGAGCACAGCAAGTGTACAGTTCAGCATTTTGTTGGTCATATTACTTCTGGTAAAGGAATTCAAAAGTACTATCTCATATACTGTGCTTTATTTTTTTTAGGTTGGACAAATGGACTGAATATTGCATAGATTTAACTTATTGCTAGGGATGAAGAACAGGTGCAGACTTGGCTTTCGTTTTCACATATCTGACCATCTATCCTATATTAGGCCTCAAATCCATCATGAAGAAGAATGACTGTCCTGACAAGCAGGGCAATGGGGGAGCGAAGAAGAACTTGAAGTTTGTTGGCGTAAATGGGGGGTATGTTGTTTTTTTTATTTGCATATCAGACTTTTTGCGCATATTTATCTGCATGCAGCAATACAGTTTATGGTAATGCTTTTCATAAAATCACCTGCCATCTGTTTAGAAGTTATAAAATATAGTTTAAAGTGAAGTTAAGAAACTCCTAAAAATCTAAAGGGGGACCTAAATGCCTTCATGCATTTATGCCTTACATTTACCAACTGCCCCAGAATCACAGTTGCTGGTGTTTTCATATGAAGTGTTAATGGATGAGTCTATTTCATCAACATCCATGACATCAGATGTCTGGCCTGTCCTTTTGCATCCCTTAATCTGTTTCATCCTTCATCAAGGTGCTCTGTTAAAAATGGGCCATGAGGTGTCTGTATTGTTTTCTGTGAGATCTGTTGCATGATGAGTGAGGCCTAGTGAGATGACACGAAAAACAAGGTCCTCTCTCTATCTCTCTCTCTCTTGCTGTGTCTTTGTCTGTCTGCCTGTCACTGTGTGCGGTGAATGATTTGTTAAGCTTGGCAGCAGAGATGGTTCTGTCTCAGCTGTATTTGACCAGCCGTCAACAATAAGATAATTATCCTGATAGACTTGGGCAAACAGCTGGCCTTTCGAATGCCTGATCAGAAAGGAATAATTCTATATCAGCTAAACCGATCTCTTTCTTTAGCCCAGAGAGAGTATTTGAAAGTTGGAGAACGCTCCGGTTACGACTGTAACCTCGGTTCCCTGAAGAGGGAACGAGCGTTGCGTCGAGTTTGACGCTATGGGAACGCTTTGCGTGATGACGTCTTGAAGCACATGTAAAATCAGTCCAATGGCGTGGCGGAACGTCAGAGGCGGGTGACGTCACGTACCAGGAAGCTATAAAAACCGGCCCGAAACAGAAAATGACAGCTTAATAAAGTCTGAAGTCGTGCTGACAGGCATGAAGGAGATATGGCAAGGTGACGCAACGCTCGTTCCCTCTTCAGGGAACCGAGGTTACAGTCGTAACCGGAGCGTTCCCTTTCAAGGGAACTCGCGTTGCGTCGAGTTTGACGCTATGGGAACGTCTATACCAACGCCTCCATAGCTACAAATGTCTGTCCTGTGTGAAATCTAGTAGAGCAGCACTAGGATGACAAAACATGAGACCCTGGAGCAGAGTCTAGATCCAGAGAGTAGAACCTGAAGAAAGTGTGCGGTGAGGACCAGCCTGCCGCATCACAAACGTCCTGTAAAGAAACTCCTGAAATAAGGGTCTGGGATGAAGAAAAGCTTTCACCATACCCGGAGCAAACTCTAAGCATGACGGAGCAACCGACAATGCTTGCAGATCCCCTATTCTCTTAAGAGAAGAAATAGCCAGAAGAAAAAGAGCTTTCAGAGTTAGAAATTTCTCAGGAACCTCCTCAATGGGCTCAAAGGGGGCCAGGGACAGGCCTTGTAGTACAATGGACAAGTCCCATGGTGGCACCCTAGAGCGAACTGCAGGCCTCAGCCTCCAAGTGCCACGAAGGAAACGAGATATTAAAGGGTCTTTCCCCACAGACATTCCACCCAAAGGAATGTGGTAAGCACCTATGGCCGCCACATAAACCTTTAAGGTGGACGGGGTCAGACCTGCAGTGAACCGGTCCTGCAGGAACTCCAGCACTGTACCAATTGGGCAGTTAACTGGGTCCAACCGACGGTCACTACACCAAGAAGTGAAGACTCTCCACTTCAGGGCATAAAGTTTCCTCGTGGAGGGAGCTCTGGATTGTAGAATGGTCTCAACAACCTCAGTTGAGAGACCTGACTCTATGAGCTGGGCCCCCTCAGAGGCCAAGCCCACAGGTTCCACAGTTCTGGGCGGGGGTGAAATATTGAGCCCCCTGCCTGGGAAAGAAGGTCTCTCCTGACGGGTAACTCCAGAGGATGCCCGTCGAGGAGGGAGACCAGATCGGGAAACCATACTCTGCCCGGCCAACGCGGGGCTATAAGAAGCAGGCAAACCCGGTCCCTGCGAACTCTCTCCAGAACTCCCGGGAGCAGAGCAACTGGGGGAAAGGCGTACAGACGTAGCCTCGGCCACGTCTGAACCATAGCATCCAGTCCCAGAGGAGCTGGATGCGTGAGGGAGAACCAAAGTGGACAGTGAGACGTCTCTCGAGACGCAAACAGATCCACTTGTGCTTGGCCGAACTCCCTCCATATCAGCTCCACCACCTCGGGGTGGAGCCTCCATTCCCCGGGCCTCGGCCCCTGCCTCGACAGAGTGTCTGCTCCTATATTCTGGACCCCGGGGATGTAGGCTGCTCTGAGTGACAGCAACTTCCCCTGGGACCACAAGAGGATATGGCGCGCCAGATTGGATAATGGGCGCGAGCGCAGACCCCCTTGGTGGTTGATATAGGCGACTACCGACGTGTTGTCCGTATGCACTAACACATGGTGTCCCCTGAGATCTGTGATAAAGCTCCTCAGAGCCCGGAAGACGGCTAACATCTCTAGGCGATTGATATGCCAGGAACGATGATGGTCTTCCCACAGACCTTGAGATGAGCGACCCTCCAGGATCGCTCCCCAACCCGTGAGGGAAGCATCCGTCGTTAGCAGTTTGCGACGACAAGGAGCTCCCAACACTGGGCCCTGGGACAGGAACCAAGGTTTCTTCCACATAACCAAGGCACGTAGGCATCGCCGCGTGACCTTGATTGTGCGAAATGGGTTGCCCCTCGGGGAAAACCCCCTGGTCCTGAGCCACCACTGCAGGGGCCTCATGTGCAGCAGTCCAAAAGGTATCACGTTGGAAGCTGCCGCCATGAGACCCAACAGTCTCTGGAACTGTTTGACAGTGAGTAGCTGGCCTAGCTTTACACTTTTCACAGCTGCAAGGATGGACTCTATACGTGGCGGTGACAGGCGCGCCTGCATCGACACTGAGTCCCAAACCACGCCTAAAAAAGTGGTCCTCTGGAGTGGAGAAAGCACACTCTTCTTGGCGTTCAGCCGTAACCCCAGCTCTTTCATGTGGGCGAGAACAACATCTCGATGTTGAACCGCCAACTGATGCGACTGAGCTAAAATCAACCAATCGTCGATGTAGTTCATTATGCGAATACCCTGGAGGCGCAGCGGCGCCAGAGCTGCATCCATGCATTTGGTGAAAGTGCGGGGTGATAAAGCTAGGCCGAATGGAAGAACACGATATTGGTAAGCTTTGCCCCCAAAAGCAAACCTCAGGAACTTCCAATGACACGGACGGATGGAAATGTGGAAATATGCGTCCTTGAGATCTATCGTGACAAACCAGTCCTCGGATCTGATCTGTGGCACGATCTGTCTCAATGTTAACATTTTGAACTTGAGCTGCATGACTGAATCGTTCAGAACTCGAAGATCTAAAATGGGACGCAATCCCCCGTCCTTTTTTGGAACTATGAAGTACCGGCTGTAAAACCCGGTTTCCCTGTCGGAGGGAGGTACATATTCTATGGCCCCTTTCTCTAACAGAGTGTTCACTTCCTGTTCCATAACCAGAACCTGCTCGGGGGCCACCACTGTGGGCAGGACCCCCATAAACCGAGGAGGGCGTTTCTTGAATTGTATCAGATACCCTCTTTCCACGGTCTGCAGGACCCAACGAGAAACATTTGACAGTAGTTTCCACGCTGTCAAAGATTCTACTAGAGGTACCAGCCTCTCGAGACTGGTTTCTGGATTTTGTTGTTGTTGAGCAGTCAATTCGACGCCCTGTAACGGCGCACCGGCAGGGAGCGACCGAACAGACTGCTCTAACACCCTCCTCGGAGGGGGCGGGCATCCCGAGGCCACTACGTTTCCGGGTGGTCCTTGAGATATGTGCTCGCCGGAGACCGCTGCGCCCTGTAACACCGGAGGCGGCAGGGTTAGCAGAACGGTCCCCTGAGGGTACCGAAGAGAGACGGGCACCGTAAAAAGAGGTGTTAACCGCTCTGCTTCGGGGGGGACTACCCTCATTAGTCCTGAGCCCTCGGACGTCAGGATTTCTTCCCAGCAGCCTTCTTGGCGGTAATAACGGTCCGCAGATCCGCTTTACCCCTCGAAGACTGCTGGGTTTGAGCGCGCCCTCCGTGTCCCCGAGATTTTTGTGGGGGAGCACGGGAGGACACGCTCTGCTTCTGAGTGGCACGGTGCTCAGCGCCCTTTTTAGAGGAGTGAGGCTGCTCCCGCTCAGCAGCCTCATAGAAAGAACGGCGGGGAAGAAGCTTTTGGAGAGCAGCTGCTTGTTTAGCGGCTTCTTGAGATTTTGCAACCGCAATATTCACTGCATCCCCAAATAACCCGGCAGTGGAAACCGGAGCATCTAAAAGAACATGTTTCTCTTTGTCCTTTATATCGCTTAGATTGAGCCACAGATGCCTCTCAGTGGCCACCAGGGCTGCCATAGACCGCCCGATAGATTTAGCGGTCTCCTTGGTGGCCCTGAGAGAAACATCTGTGGCTCTGCGAAGTTCAGCCACAGTGTCGGGACCAATTCCCCCGCCCTCCTCTAAATCCCCCAATAATTCTGCCTGATATGCTTGCAGGATGGACATCGTATGCAGACACGCTGCAGCTTGACCAGCGGCTGCATACGATTTATGTACCAGGGACGAAGTCATTTTTACTGGCTTAGAGGGAAGTGTAGGAGCCTTCAGGGAAGATGCCGTTGCTGGAGAGAGATAGCCCGCGAGCGTCTCTTCCACCCTCGGCATCTCCCCATAACCATACTCTTTATACTTTGAAATAGAGGAATAGAGAGAAGTGTGTGGTGTGTATACTCTGTGAGACACTGGTTTCCCCCACGATCTCGACACCTCGGTGTGGAGATCGGGGAAAAACGGCAGGCTCCTGCGCTGGGGCTGAGCACGAGATGGCAGGAAGCGTTCGTCGAGCTTACTTTTCGAACGAACGTCCTGCCGATCCTCTGGCCACTCAATAGATAGTCTGTCAACCGCTCTAGTAATGACATCGAGCAGTTCCTCAAACGCATGAGACTGAGGTGGCGAATCCTCAGACTCAGCTTCAATACTCACAACATCCAACTCCTCAGAGCTGGATAGTTGCAGTACTGGTACCTCTATCGGGGGGGAAGTAACCGCAGCGCATGCTTCCACACCCTGATAAGAGGCACTGGATCTATCAGAAGGATGCTGAGATAAGGCAGAGCCCGTCTCAACATCCACTGATAAATCCATTTGTGAACCCCAGGACTGAGATTGACGCCGTGCCTCGGCAGCGGCGGGACCCGAGCCCTGGGGAACGTGGTCGGGATAGAACCGAGCCAGGCGGGATCGGAGTGTACGCAAAGGAAGCGCACAGCAATGCTCACAGTCACCACCCTCGAGTGCTGACTGGGCATGCTCCTCTCCCAAACAAACAACACAAAGAGTGTGTGTGTCACCTCCCGTTAAATAACGCGGGCAGGGATGGACACACACTCTAAACTGCTGCTTGCTCGCCATACTGAATAATATAAATATATATACAGACAACACCAAATAAGACAGACCGATTTCAACACAGAGCGCAACTGAAGACTCAGAAAGCTGTCATTTTCTGTTTCGGGCCGGTTTTTATAGCTTCCTGGTACGTGACGTCACCCGCCTCTGACGTTCCGCCACGCCATTGGACTGATTTTACATGTGCTTCAAGACGTCATCACGCAAAGCGTTCCCATAGCGTCAAACTCGACGCAACGCGAGTTCCCTTGAAAGGGAACTGTAAGTAAGCCAGTGGGGTGTGGTGGACTTCTGAAATGAGGTGGCCACATCCTCGCTATGTGTTTGTTTTTTTTAGTCAAATGTAAATTCATGTTTCTGTTGATGTTTTCTGGGCATATAACACTAGTTACCTTAAACTATTAATAGTGCTAAAATAGTTTTATATTAATTGATATTTAATATAAGTATATTATATTAATTAAGTTAGAGAGCAATGAGCTCAAGGAATGCAAAAGAGTAACTTTATCTGCTTATTTTGGACAGTCATATTTAGACCCTTGAGCAGGAAGGTTTCAAAATTAATGAATTTGCATTACTGATGACCAAAACACAAGTTAGTACCTTATCTTATCAGTATGTCAAAACATCGTGAATTATATCAAGTGACATACATGTGTTACCTTTAATTTATATTGCTGTTTTGAAATATTCTTTGAAAAGACTGTGTGGGACTGTTGGCAGATTTGGCTCGTGTCTTAGTCTGATAGACTGTGATTATCCTGAGAGAGGCCTTGCACTGCTGTTGTTCGATGACAGCTGGTGATTTTAGAATTTGCACACAGTTTTGACCCAAACCACCATGATATAATTTCATTCTGTTATTTAGCTCTGTCAGCCAAGCGCAAACAGCAGTATCAAAGTCGCTGAATCCTCGCCTTTGGCTGCCCAGCATATTCATTTTCTGTCCAATTCTCTTTTTTTATAAGCCGTATACAAAGCTATTGCATTAATCACATTTGGAAATCTTAATTACTAAGATGTTAGCAGCATAATAAACCGATGCATGGCCCTCTTGTCTCTAATATGAAGTACTCAAAAGAGGCCCTCATACTCAACACCCTAATAAATGTAGAGTCACCTGACCTGCAGCTATAGGCCTCCATTCACCCATGTCCTTGTGGAAATGCCATTCCTCTTGCCTATCTGAAAACATCCATGAAGGAGCAGCATTCTTCAGACAAGCTCGACACATAAGAACCCCTCAGACCCCACAGAGGTCTCTCTCATTTGAACAACTTGTATAAACACTTGGATTGTGCATGGCCATTCACAACAGACAGATTACATTAGTTTTCCATTAGCGGTAAGGACTGTGTCGAAATCAAAAATAGATTTAAAGGCTTTTTTTAAATATAAACCAGAGCATTTAAAAATATATATGGTGCTTACACATAAAATAAAATAAATGAAAATACATGGTATAACAAAATGGCAAAGTATTATTATTACACTGTAAAAAGTGAGGAAACTCGTTGCCTTAAAATTATTAAGTAATAAACTTCATGCGTAATTAAAAAAAATAAGTTATGTGAACTTAACGATTCCACGTAACTTAATTTTTTCAATTACGCATGAATTTTATTTACTTCATAACTTTATTTACTTCATACTTCCTCACTTTTTTTTAAGTGTCAACTGATCACTTTTTACAGTGTATTATTATTATTATTATTATTATAAACATTATGGTCATAGGTAATTAAATAAAATACAAGAAAAGAACTAATTAACAAAACAAAAACAAAAAATTAAAATGGCAAACATTATTATCATTATTATATATTGTGAAGCACACATGGTCAGGTGGTATTTGTCATAACTAAACACAGGCTTGTCTGATTTCAAATCCTGATAATAGAAAGTTTGCAAATGCAAGATGGGTTACAATCAAAAGAACCCCCTTGATTTAAATGATCTGTGTGTCCAGCTATGAGACCACCTCCAGTGAGGACTCCAGTGGGGAGGAGGATCAGGACGAGGTTGAGGAGGTGGATAGCTCGGAGCCTGAGGTGGAGCAGGGAGAGGAGAGTGGAACGGCCCAGGAGGAGGCTGCTGCTACTGGGGAGCAAGGTGATGGGGTTCAGGCAGAGGGCTCTGAAGAGCCTGATGCAGGCCAGGCCGCCATGAGTCCCCAGGAGGAGCAGCCTGTCAGGTGAGATGGAGGGCCGTGGTAAAAAGAGTTACAACTGCAATATAGGTTTTTTTTACAAAATTAAAAAGTCCCTATGGCTTAAGTCATCAGTTGGTAGTTTTATGGGAGTTATATATTATGCAGTCAACACAACCTTCAAAGAGTATTTTAGGATGATCCACATGACTTATTCTGTGCTAGTCCCCTTTACTTTTTCAACCTGTTGTGAAAAGCTCATTAGCTCATAATATGAGCTGGCTTAACACATGAAAGTGTGCAGTGACCATGTTTCCCAAGGCAGGTGCCTCTGTTATGAATAGGACACAATCCTGCCTTTTGTTCTGCCCTTCATCTGGCAGGAAAGTACAAGCATTGAGTGACAGGTTTAATATGACTGCGGTCCACTTAAAGAACTGCATCACAACAAAAGGCTGAACCATAAACCACATGAACATATGGGGAAAGCAAATGGTATGGTCTTCTTTTATGATGATCTAAACACTATTTCATTAGAATATATATCATTTTGGAGTAGGGAAATGTTATTTCAGATTTTTTGGGTAAGTTGGCAGACAAATAAATGGCTGATGATGTTGAAATTCTTCTGCATGCATCCTCACACACCAGATACAAAGATATATTTATATCACGCTTTAGTTCTAATTTTATATACAGTAAATAAATCCATATTAAATTCCCCTGAGATACATAATGGATATTCTTGTGCAACTAGTTACGACCAATAATTTCTAATATGGTTTATGAAAAACAGGAAAGTGTCAAAGTTTGGGGTTAGCAATAAAAACATTATTTTGAAAGAAATTATTTTATTCAGCAAGGATACATTAAATTGATAAATCATATCAGTAAATACATTTATAATGTTACCAAAGAATATTTCAAATAAATGCTGTCCTTTTAAACTTTCTTTGAATGTCCACGGTTTTCACCAAAATATTAAGCAGCACTACTGTTTCCACCACTGATAATAATACGTTTCTTGAGCACCAAATCAGCATCTTAGAATGATTTTTTGAAGGATCATGTGACACTGAAGACTGAAGGAATACATTACATTGTAAAATATATTAAAATATAAAACTGTTATTTTAAAATGTAATAATATTCCACACTATTACTGTTTTTACTTTATTTTTGACCAAATAAATGCAGCCTTGGTGAATATAAGAGACTTCTTTCAAAAATATTCAAATCTAACCGACCCCAAACTTTTGAATGTTAGTGTAGGTAGGCCCACCACTACACAAGGGTCTGAAACACATATACTGAAATCTGTAGAAATATAAACACAATTCATACTCCTCAAGGGACAGAACTTTTCCAGACTCTGCATGTGCCAAAAGATGTTTAAGCCATTCAGATATTGGTAACCATTTGCTTGAGAGGCCAGTCCAATATGAGCCACTCACAACTAATGTTACCAAGATTCAAATTACCAAAATGCATTGTATTTCATAATATGTATCAAATACAGATTTCTGTTGAGGCTCAGGTGTGCAGCCAATCTGTATTTGAAAATGATTTTACATAAATGTTTGAACTTGAAAAACTGATGCATGATTTGATATATTTTTTGATATTAGCTTCTATTTGTCTCTCTCTGTAAACAGTTAGACATTTTCTTAAACTGAAAAGACACAATGTTATAGCTTGTTCATGAGTTTAATGTGCCCCTTTGATTTAAATTACAGCTCAATCTGTGTCGTTGCAGTGAGTTAGTTGATAAGAACTTCATGGCTGCTTGTCATTTCCTGAAGGATCGCATGGCTGAGGTTGCTGCCCCAAATAAAGACATGGTAAGCAATATATATATATATTGATTCATTGCCTTTAATGTACACTGGAAAGTTATTTTTAATTGGACTTATTACACTTTAGTGAGCTGACTCTTGACTGTGTGAATCTCAGAGGCAGGTTCTGATGGTGTTATATCAGGAGTGGTTCCGTGTGTCCAGTCAGAAGGAGTCACAGGCTGAAACAGTCACGCTCCACCTGAGAGAGGTGGGCTTCCACACTCCCACTCTGCTGCGCTATATAGTGAACCTGGCTGATGGGAATGGCAACATGGCACTGCACTACAGTGTGTCCCATTCCAACTTCTCTGTGGTCAAGCTGTTACTAGACACAGGTGAGAGACTTGCATGTTTAGACCTGCGGCAAGATGAACCTGAGCATATCTATCTATCTATCTATCTATCTATCTATCTATCTATCTATCTATCTATCTATCTATCTATCTATCTATCTATCTATCTATCTATCTATCTATCTATCTATCTATCTATCTATCTATCTATCTCCGTCTGTCCGTCCGTCCGTCCGTTTGTCAGTCTATCTGTGTGTTTGTCAATCTATATATCTGATATATATCTGATATAGATAAGTAACGATTTGTTACTTATGTAGGCCACTTGTTATACCAGACAGACAATTCTCAATGGTTTAACTTGGAGAAATTCTCTGAGTTTTTATAAAGAAAAAAGACAAGACTATATATATATATATATATATATACACACACACATATATATATATATATATATATATATATATAGTCTTGTCTTTTTTCTTTATAACCCAATTTACATCTGAAAATACTGACAGAGTACACTAAGCATTGTGTAACATGACTAAGCATTTTGACTATCTTGTTTGTGAGCAATGACACAAGGACTTGCCATTCTGATGGCACTGCTATGTTCATACACATATACGTATATTTACTTGGAGAGATGAACTAAAGATTTTGAGCAAGTTACAGGCTTTTTCAGGTAATCCATTGTGTGGTGCTGTTTGTACGGATTGTTTTGAGAAATGCACTTTCTGGTGTGCAAAGGATGATTCGAGAAATGTACCAAAGCAACTGAGATTTTAACTATGATTTGTGACCCTGGACCACAAAACCAGTCACATGGGTACATTTTTTGAAATTGAGATTTATACATCTGAATAAATCCATTGATGTATGGTTTGTTAGGATAGGACAATATTTGGCAGAGATAGAACTATTTGAAAATCTGGAATCTGAGGGGAAAAAAATCGATACATTGAGAAAATCTTCTTTAAAATTGTCCATTTATGTTCTGCATTCACTCACAAAAATAAATGTTTTATATATTTACAGTTGGAAATTTATAAAATATCTTCATGGAACATGATCTTTACTTAATATCCTAATGATTTTTGGCATAAAAGAAAAATCGATAATTTTGACCCATACAATGTATTGTTGGCTATTGCCACAAATATAACCGTGTGACTTATGACTGGTTTTGTTATCCAGGGTCACATTTACATTTCTAGCAGCAGTTTCCACTCTTATCATATGTGTGTATCAATACATTTATATTTTGGCATGAAAACAGTTTTAATCTCAAGTTCTATTTCTCACTCTCTCTTTAACTTCAGACCTTTGAATATACCAACATTTTCTTTAATTTGCTGTCCATCAGGACTGTGTGAGGTGGATCACCAGAACAAGGCCGGCTACACTGCTATAATGTTGGCAGCTCTTACTGCGGCAGAAAGCCCTGAGGACATGGAGGTGGCTCAGCAGCTACTGAGAATGGGCAAAATCAATGCACGAGCCAGCCAGGTACACACAGCAAGACGCCACAACATCCGGTGCTGAAAGAACACACATATGATTTGTTACTTATATAGGCCACTTGTTATACCAGACAGACAATTCTCAATGGTTTAACTTGTACAAATTCTCTATGAGTACAGCAATGAGTTATTTAGCACATCATTTCTTTGATTATAGGGTATGATAAAGGTTGTTTTATATAAATAAGAGTGTTTTTCATTACTCCCCACTAGTCAGGGCAAACAGCACTGATGCTTGCAGTTAGTCATGGGCGGACAATGATGGTGCAGGTTCTTCTGGACTGCGGGGCTGATGTGAACATACAGGACCGGGATGGCTCCACTGCTCTTATGTGTGCCTGTGAGCACGGTCATACTGAGATAGCCAAAATGCTGCTGGAGAGACCAGAGTGTGACATGTCACTCATAGATAAGGTGAGAGAGACACTGATATATTAAACCTTACACCAATTCAGTTGCTATTTAAAATCAAGACATCTGCTAACAAAAACCAACATTTTAGGCCACCAAATTTCAAAGCTATTCATGAAAAGAGGAACTTAATTTTTTTTACTCCTAACTAGAAATGTGATATGTACTAATTTGCATTTCTCTGCTTCTTTTTTCCCATATGCATGTCAGCAAAATAGTTGCCAAGTCAAAATAGTTTTGACAAGTGTGCAACACTTAAAAATGCAAGACCTAAAATAAATTCTGACAAATCTGAATTTGAATAACACTGTGGGGAAAACAGGAAACTTTGATCCTCAGTGCTGTCATAATAGAGCTATGTGAAGCCATGGGTTGATTCATTTTAAAGGGATAGTTCGCCCAAAAATGATATTTAAGCCATGATTTACTCACCCTCAAGCCGTTCGAGATGCATATTTCAATCTTTTTTCAGACGAACACATTTTCAGTTATTTTAGAAAATGTCTTAGATCTTTCAGTGGTTATAATGTGAAGCAATGGGGTCCAGCAGATTCAAGTCGCAAAATGTGCATGCATCCTTCACAAAAATAATCCATCCGGCTCCAGGGGGATAAACGAAGGCCTTCTGAGGGTAATCCGTGCAGTTTTGTCGTAAAAATATACATATTTAAAACTTTATAAACGAAAATAACTGGCTTCCGGTGGCGGTCGGCACGCGTTCATGGAGATGAATGACGTCGTGACGTAGAGCGAACGTAGAGTTGGCTGCGCTGTCACGTTCGCTCTACGTCACGACGCTTCCTGCGTTACGTCCTACGTCATATGCCAGCAACCATCTCCATGAACGCGCACCGACCGCCACCGGAAGCCAGTTATTTTCGTTTATAAAGTTTTAAATATGTATATTTTTACGACAAAACTGCACGGATTACCCTCAGAAGGCCTTCGTTTATCCCCCTGGAGCCGGATGGATTATTTTTGTGAAGGATGCATGCACATTTTGCGACTTGAATCTGCTGGACCCCATTGCTTCACATTATAACCACTGAAAGATCTAAGACATTTTCTAAAATAACTGAAAATGTGTTCGTCTGAAAAAAGATTGAAATATGCATCTCGAACGGCTTGAGGGTGAGTAAATCATGGCTTAAATATCATTTTTGGGCGAACTATCCCTTTAAGAAAATACAACACTGCCACTTAGTGGTAAAAAGTAGTTACTTCAGGTTTTATTTGGTAAAGTTAGTTCATTACTATTCATTGGTCTAGATTTTACATTTATTATAATTAGGAAAAATGTTTTCTTATATTATTAATAGGAAAAATATTTTAACATATATGCAGTAAGATAATTAAGCAATAATTATAAAATATACACTCATCCTATCCAAAGGTTTGGGGTCAGTAAGATTTTTTAACGAATTTCTAAATACTTTTATTCAGCAAGGACACATTACATTGACAGTAAAGACATGTATAGCGTTACAAAGATTTATATTACAAATGCTATTCTTTTGAGCTTTCTATTCATCAAAGAAGCCTGGAAAAATTCACAGACAAATATTTAGCAGCACAACTGTTTTCAACATTAATAGTTATAAGAAATGTTACTTGAGAACCAAATCAACATATTAAAATGATTTCTGAAGGATCATGTGACTGAAGACTGGAGTAATGATGCTGAAAATTCAGCTTTGCCATCACAGGAATAAATTACATCTAAAAAAAAAAAAAAGAAAAAAAAAAGAAAACCGTTCTTTTAAATTGTAATATTACTGTATTTATTTATTTAGTTAGTTAGTTCATTTTTGTTTTGATTAAATAAATGCAGCCTTGGTGGACATAAGACACTTTTTTTCAAAACACAATTAAAATATCTTACCAAACCCAAACTTTTGAATGGTATTGTATATATTTGTATAAGAGTAGTTAACAGCATAAAATAATAATAACAATTAAGTAGTTATTTTTTAATTATTATTTAATTACTTATTATTAAGTTCTTTGCTTAATTATTAAGTAAAAAAAAAAAACTACTTAATACTTCCTGCTTCATATACTTATCCCAATATTGTTTGACTTTTTTTTTTTTTTTTTTTTTTTTTGAGGTTTTGGAGGCTTTGGCGTGTCTGATGGAGCCATAACAAGTTATCTTTTATAATTTTATCAAAATATTCACATCAAAGTCTGTGTCCATTTGAAACTCTTTAATCACTTGGTAAGATCTACACAAATAGGCAGATACTAACGTGGGCAGGTTGCATGTCATGCCGTCATCCTCAAAAACCACAAACATGCCTTTCAAAATCATTTACATGTCATTTCTTTCCCTCTATCCCTCTACTAGGACGGACACACAGCTTTGTCAGTAGCCATGAAGGCGTCCCACTCTGAGATTGTTGATCTTCTGAAAGCTCGTGCTGATCCAGCCACAGTTACAGATCCCACAGCTCCGCTCTGAATCCAGTGGACTTGTCTTCATGTCCAACTGACTCGTCTTTCTTCTGCCTCAACCTGACTCGCTGGCCAGGCCAACAGTCAACAATAGAGAGACAGCTCTTGCCGGTAATTCGCAGATTCTCTGTTTGAGAAACGGCCATTGAGAAATGTACTTCCGTACGCCAATCAAAGATGCCATGGAGGGAGGGCTTCCCTAAACTCCCCAGAAGGTCCCCATTTGTCCTGAAGCACAGCTACTGTAGCTATTTAGCAGGCATGGTACATTGTTACATGTTTTAGCCTTCTATTTTCAGGTAATGTGACTATATTTTTGTCAGGCGATGAAGAGTAATCTATGAATGTTATTAAAGAAGTGATCAGATACACACTATATTTATTTTTTATTGCACTTTTCTGTAATATTTCCCCCCAGAAGTATCCAAGGCCTGTCTTAGTATAACTTGATGTGTCTTCCTATATAGGCTATATATATATATGAGGGTGTTTTGGGTCAGGCCCAGTACCAAACCATTCCTTGCCTTTCCAGAGGGAACATTGAAAGGAGTTTTACAGTCAAACACTTGTGTTGCCAGTTTGTCTCTCATCATAGTATTCTTTAATTCCCAACAGAGAGCCAATCACTAAAAAAGCCTTGCTTTCATTGTTAATTATTTTTTGGTAATATATCATTTATCTGAATGGTTTAAAATCTTGTTTTTGTCCTATTGTTCTCCTCACCCAAAGAAAAAATAAGGGTGTGCAATATATCATAACTTCAATGACAAATAATTACAGCAAACAGTCCCGAATTATAATCAGTCCATTATGATTTATTCACTGTCAAAGTTTACCATATACTCTAACCTTCTGCAATATTAACTCTACAACGTATTTTAAAAAGTGTATATTTAACAAAGATTTACAGATGCGAGTTTTAAAGTTCCCCTGCATACAGATTTAAGCAGCACATTATAATGGACTGTCACTGGGCTATAGTTGTATTCTCTGTACATTGTGCCTGCTTAAAATTAAGACATCAGAATTTGTGATGAAGAGATATGTTTAACGACAAATCAGTAACCCAGCTGGACAAAGTATGAATCTATATGTGTATACTGTGCAACAGTATCTTGTGGAGGGCGCTGTGAATTAATACCCTGAAATGTAATGACTATTTATTTCCAATTCTATATTTTTGAGTATATACAAGTATATGCATGGATAAAATATTGACTTAATAAAAACATGCATTTTGTATTTGTCTTTTCTGTGTGGTTTGAAAAAAATATTTACTTACTTAATACAGTTTATCAAGAGTAAGAAGCAGATCACAAATTAAATCCTTGAAAGTTCTAAAATATCTAGAGCAGATATCCAGTGAAATCTAAGATTATATTTCAAATAAATGTTGTTCTTTTGAAATTTCTATTCAAGCAATTCTGAAAGAAAAAGAAAAAAACTTTTCCACAAATGTATTAAGCAGCACAACTGTTTTCAACATTGATAATAATAAAATAATAATAAATGTTTCTTGAGCACCAAATCAGCATTTTTAGAATGGTTTCTGGAGGATCATGTGACTGAAGACTGGAGTAATGATGCTGGAAAATCAGCTTTGTCATCACAGAAATAAATTACATATTATAAATTATATACATTACTGTGAAAAAAGTCTTAGACATGTTAATATTATTTTTGATAAAATAAATGCAGCCTTAGTGAGTATAAGAGACTTCTTTCACATTAAAAATAAAATAAAATAAAACTTCCTTTCAAACTGTATTGTATTTTAAAGGAATACATTTCCAAGGGGATTTTACGAGAGTCACAGAAGCCTTTAATGACCTTGCTTATCTGACATATTTTTGGAAAGTTATTCTCAGTTCACAGGAAGTCAAAACAAAAACAAAGGTCTAGTTATGTAAATTAGAGATTTACAAAAAAATAAATAATACAGAGCCACCTTGTCTTTGAAACATCATGTAGCACAAAGAAACTATGACATATTTAAATAAGTTAAAAACATATCATACATCACTTGTTCAACCACAATTTAATGCTATATATGTGTTAAATCCATAGGAGGTTTAGGGAATTATATTACATCATCCATTTAAAGGTGTGCTAAAATTTGCTATAGGCAAAATTTCTCTAGGCAAATGAGCTTTCAGCCCTCCCACCCATACACTTCATTATCTTGTCGACTACTGTATATATACAGTTAAGTGTAATCTCATAGTGTCTGCTGTTACACTTTTTCTTCTTGCTCAACGTCTTTCTCCATGATGTGGCTGATATTGGGACTCTTCCAAACCTTTTCACTCATCCTCTCAGGTAATGCAATATAAGACATGCATTCATGTGAATGCTTAAGCAATACATTTTTATGTCCTACAGTGTATGCAAAGTCTTAATATGTCCCTTTAAAATATTATTTTATGTGTATAATTTAAATTCTCTTAAACAGTTGAAATGCTGCAGTGTCTTAAGAGTCCAACCTGTGTGAGAGAGGTTTCCACTTCTGGTACTGGAGAAGTTTGTGCTGTTCTAAGGACTGATGAAAAGGTTTCAGGTTAGCTATAGATTGTTACTGTTTCTTGGTTTATCTGGAAAAAAAAATAGTTTATGAATAATCAGATATTATCGGTTATAATTTAAAAGACATTAAACTCGCCATTATGTTTTTTGTGTTTCTTTTTTTTTTTTTATGTGAAGCAAACTTCAGTACTTCATGTGCCATGAGGACTTCTCTGCCCAAAGCATATTGTTTGGGGCGGGAAGCAGATAGTTCACCTGCCACTGCATCAATTGGTTTAGGTTTTGTAAATGTAGCTGTCAGTGTTTCCTGCTGCTCCACTGATAACTGTAATAGTGCCAATCTTTCTGGTGAGTAAAACCCTTCCAAAATGAAAGATTCTATTCACATTATGATAGATCATTGTCAAATCACATATATTTTATCAATTAATTTTATTAAATATATAATCAATTATACATGCTTACTTTATAGAACCCAACAATGCCCCGAATGGATTAAAATGTGTTTCATGCAACACAGATAAACAGTGTCAAACTACAGTGTCCTGTGTAGGAATCCAGGACCGCTGCTTTGATCATACAGGTGCAGTGTCTTAAATTACTGTTCCTTTTCTGTCGGCCACTTTAAACGTTGTGTCGAAATGGCAGTAGCTGTCACTCTTGGGAGCCCCAAATGCCACTGACATATTTAGAAAAGGCCAATGGAATTGGTGGATTTTGCATGCCTGGTCATGCCCCCGGACATACAGGTATGTAAGGAGGCCAGCGTGCATCACACACTTAAGTTTTGCTCTTCAGAGGCGAAGCATTGCGTCTCTTATGTAAAGTAAGAAAATCAAATTTCCATTCAATATCCCCTGGGTGCATAAGTGGTGGATAACAGAGATATTTTGGCTAAGGCGAGCTATTACGGCTACTACGGCTCAGGATGAGTCTGATAATGAGTTGGCAGCTCTGCTCTCCCAGGCAGCCGTGAGCATCGGGCGGGAGTGAAACCCTCCACCCTGTCCCAGACGCGGCCGGATGATTGGTTTCTGGGCTTGAAGCATGGCACGCCGCTTTGCCCAGCCCAAGTTCCATTCTTCCCGGAAGTGCATGATGAGCTCAGTCATGGAAGGCCCCTTTTTCTGCAAGAATATGGCTTGCTGGCTCATCAGCCCTCACTACCTTCGAAGGAGCATCAGCCTGGGGGTACTCAGGGGTCCCACGGGTGGAGCGTGCAGTTGAGGTAAAACGCTGCTACCTGGTTGAATAGCCCACAGCTCCCATCCAGGGCCTATAAGTTTTCCTCGTCTCTTACAGTGGGGTTTACAGTGCTGCTGGCCATGCTGCCTTGCATTTGCATGCTATGGCCATCCTGCAGGTCTATCAGGCCAAAGAGTTAGAAGAACTGCAAGAGGGTAGTGCTGATCCAGAGCTTACAGTATGTAGGAACTGCTCTTGGTGACCAACTTCGCCCTTCAGGCCACGAAGGTCACAGCAAATGCTCTGGGTCAGATGATATCCACACTTGTGGACCAGGAGCACCACCTATGGCTCAACCTTGCAGAGATGTGCGAGGCCGAGAAAGTGTGCTTTCTTGATGCCCCCATCTCGCAAGGTGGCCTGTTCGGCGACATTGTTGAGGACTTCACACAGCAGTTCTCAGCAGTGAAGAAGCAGATGTAGACCATCAGTCACATCTTGCCTCAGCCCGGGTTGACCACCAGATCCCCGAGGCCTCAGCCCCCACCTGCTCATCGCTAAGGGCAGCCCACTGTGAAGGCTGCACTGGCCCTACCCGCCAAGAAGCCTGAGTCAGCAGCTAGACTGTGACAATCTTCTCACAGGAAGTCAGCTCCACCTGCCCGTAGCCAGGTGGCTAAGAACTAGGCTTGGGTATCGTTTGGGTTTTTTATGATATTGGTGCCAAATCGATACTTTTAAAATGGGGTGCCTAAATGGAGCCTGAACCGATACTTAAAAAAAAAAGCCACAAAACAATGGTGGATGACATTAAAGAATTTATTTTTTATTTATAATTCCATTGGCGTGTGATATATATAGGCAGTCATGGCCTAGTGGTTAGGGAGTTGGACTGGTAACCCAAAGGTTGCTGGTTCGATTCCAGAACCGGTGGGAAATGACTGATGCAAAGGCACCTCATGACTTGAGCAAGGCACCTAACCCCTAATCGCTCCCCGGGCGCCACACAAAGGCTGCCCGCTGCTCTGGGTGTGTGTATCCACGTTTGCAGTGTGTGTGTTAACTACTCACTACTCTGCTCCTAATGTGTATTAACTTGGATGGGTTAAATGGATGGGTTAAATGCAGAGGTTACCATACTTGGCCGTCACGTGTCACTTTCACTTTCACTTTCACTTTCATTGGCCTTTCCTGATTTCGTCAGAGGTGTTTGGGACTCCCAAGAGTGACCTACTGTTGCAATTTTGACACAAAGTCTCCGTTCTCTCCATCAGGGAATGAGGATTAAATTAGTAACTGAGACATTTTCCTATTTAACTGCTGTTCTCTTACGAGAGTTCTCTCGTACTGCGTTTTAACCAAAACGCTACGGGAAAAGTCTCTTATCACGAAACACTGAAGCAAAAAATTATCCTTTAATTTTCATATATGTAAAATGCGTTGCGGCAGCAGTCAGCTATGGCGAGACGGCTTGCTCGCTCATTGGCTGCTCTGCGGCAACTGCATAAGCCTATCGAGCGAGGCCTGAGGTGACGTCAGGCCAATGAGGGCGCTTCGCGCCCTCCTCGCCACTTCCCGCCGAGACGGGCGTGGCTTACCTCTATAAAAGGAGCTCGAGAAGGCTGATTCACTTGATTTTAATCTCTTCAGCGAAGCGCACGCATCGCTGGATCACGAGGAAGCACGCGTCGTCTGATGCAAGCACTTCAGCGGGACGAGCCCTTGAAGCCGCTGGCCAACGCCGCCTTCTACCGCCGTACCTGCTGCGCTTTCCGACGCCATATCCTTTACATTCTTTGTTCTTGTGTATGTGTGTGTGTGTGTGTGTTCGCTTTGCAACACACACCCCTAAAAGAGCTGCGTCTTTTTCAAGACGCCTTCTCATGCAGCGCTCGCGCTCGCTGACGGCGAACGCCTTCACTCCGAGCAAATTGCCTACGGTGACTCTGAGGACTCGCCGGGCATCCTTTCCGAGGCTGCCCTTCCTGGAAGCGGATGGCGGGATTAGTTTTTCTTTACGTTACAAGAAAAGCTACCCTGCCTCTGCACGCGTCATTCACCGGCGAAGGAGAAAAGAGTGTTCTTAGTCCCACCGTTGGTCGGTCTGACCTCTTTTCTCTCACATTTCTCAGTTCCCTGTTCGGCGACTGGAAATATTATTGCAGCAAGTGAGTCTGTTACACGCTTGCCTGCCAGCAAACGCCGAAGAATACATGTTGACGCCGCTTTCAAAAGCCTGTATCCCCCTGTGGCTCAGTGGTGGAATTATAGGTTTTTCACACGGGAGGCCGGGGTTCGGATCCCGGTCTAGCGGCATATATATTTATGCCGCCAATGCTTTGCTCTGTCAGTCCCCTGAAGGCGACTGCAGAGATGCATTTTGCAGCCAGCGAGCGCGTAGTACCCGCTTGCCTGCAACCGAACACCGTTTCTACGGTTCCCGTGCGTCACTGGCGAAAGGAGAATGGAGTATTTTCAGCCCCGCTGAAACTGGGCAATATCCACTCTTCTCACATTCTGGCATTTTGCAGGCGTCTGAAAATGCAAATCACTCTGTCTGTTCCCCGAGAGGCAACTGCAGACGTGTTTTTTTTTTTTTTTGCTGCCCACGAGCACGTGGTACATGCCTGCAAGCAAACGCCAGTGTGGATAATACTCGCGCTGACTTTGTCTATGTATCTTCACTGTGGTCCAGTGGTAGATTCTTAGACTTGCGCGCGGGGGATCGGAGGTTCGAACCCCAGGCCTGCCGGCAGAAAATATTTATGCCGCCGAATGCAAATCACTCTGTTTGTTCCCCGAGAGGCAACTGCAGACGTGTTTTTTGCAGCCCATGAGCACGTGGTACATGGCCGGACTTCTACCGAAGTCCCGGCCACGGCCGATGATGCTATATGTGTAGAGAAGATGCCCACTGCTAGTGCCCATCCCTACACACTAGCACAGCCCTTCACACAGGGCCCGCGCTCATATATTCGACTCGGGTCGATCACGCACACAACATAGTGAACGTGCCCACTGCCTAGTGCCCACAAACACTATGTTCTGCATGCCTTGTGGTTTCTGTAAAGACGAAACCTGTGTGCATTCACTCTGCTCAGACAGACAGTGCACTCATTGCAGTAACTGTGCCCGCTCTCCCGCGCCCACACTTACTCACGGTATTTTCTGGTGTCCCGGCCACGGCCGATGGTGCTATAAGTGTAGTGTCGATGCCCACTCCTCAGTGCCCATCTCTACACACAAGCACAGCCCTACACTTAGGGCTCGCGCACATAAAATCGACTCAGGTCGATTGCGCTTCCAACATAGTGAAAGTGCCCGCACAAACACTATGTCTCACAGACCACAGGCTCTCTGTAAAAACGAGATCTGTGCGCGCTCGCTCTGCTCAGTCAGACAGCGCGCCCAAAGCAGTGAATGTGCCCGCTTCCCGCCCACATTTACTCGCAGACATGAGTCCCGCGGGACCCGCTCAGCCCTCCCTCACTCAGTCAAGCGCTGTAGTAAGGTCGAGGACGAGCGCTCTGCCCGCTGTAATAAGCGCGCCCCCCGCCTCGAATGCCACAGGTATAACGCCTACGTTATTGCGCCCCGAAGCGCCTCTGTCGCACGGCGAACAGAGCGCGCTTCGCATCCAGCCCTTAGCCAACCATGCAGAAGCATGGGCAGCGCTTCCAGGGGTTTCGGACTGGGTGCTAGGCATTATAAGAGAGGCGATAGAGCGTGTTCCCCAAGCTCTAAGCGAAGGGGGGCTATACAGCAGATACTTTCTAGTCCCCAAAAAGGACAGCGGTATCAGACCCATTCTGGATCTAAGACGGCTAAACAGAGTATTAGTGAAACGCAGTTTCAAAATGCTCACGACCACCAAAATTCTCGCGCATGTTTGCCGAGAAGACTGGTTCATGTCGATAGATCTGAAGGACGCGTATTTTCAAATACAGATAGCGTCACATCACAGGCGATACTTCACAGGCGATACTGTTTCGACTTCCTGTTTCGAATGCGCATGCGTCGCGTCTGAACGCGTTGTTGTCTTTGGAGCTCCATCGATTGATTTATAATTCTTGATTTCTCTTTAAACTCACTTACAACGAACATTTTCTATTTTTCCTCACCTCATAGTTACAACGCGGACTGTTGAGCAGACGCGTCTCAAGCCTAGTGATCCAACGCTGGATACTCTTATAGGTTACTCCTGTGGATCACGGCTGAACGCGTCTTCTCCACACTCACTTACAAACAAACATTTTTTTCGCCTATCGTGCGTCTACTCTACACCTGTACCACTAAAAAGATGGATTATATCCAAGACTTCAGTCATAAATTAGTATTAATATTGATAGCATCACTGGTAGCGTCGTTGCTAACTTAACTTACTGTCCATCTGTTAAAATGGCGAATATATCAGATGTAAGTAGTCTACCTTTTGGTGCAGGTGAGGACACATTTGAGCTACACACGGTACAGTCTGAGCTGGAAGCTGTTGAGAAACAGATCCACGACCTTTTAGTGAGAAAAGCCGAGCTGATAGACCGGCGGTTAGCTCTTGAAACATCACGCGCCGATGCACACAAATCAGTGATCAACGTTACTAACCCGCTGACTCCGACCTCGTCTACTCCGTGCGTTACTCAGCATCGGTCACGAGCGTCGAGGCCGCGATCAGCCATGGTCTCGTTTACGCCGGCTCCAACATGCCACCACGAAGCCTGGATATTTCCGCAGCGGAAGACGCGAGTCAGGTCTAGACCAAGAAAACTCTCTCCGACCCTCCCGGTTTTCGAGATATCCACACAAAACCGCTTCTCCCCTCTTCGCGAAACAGAACGCGATGCTGTGATCATCGGTGATTCCATCGTTCGACACGTACAAGCTACGTTAAATAAAAGTAAGGTGCATAGTCACTGCTTTCCTGGTGCTCGTGTTTCTGAAATCGCTGCTCACGTTCCCGAGATTCTGAACGAGCGCGTCGGAACTGTGGTCCTGCACGCGGGAGGGGCTGACATCAGGCTGCGACAGACAGAGGTTCTGAAGAAAGACTTCAGGAATCTGATCGATACGGTACGCAGCACATCGCCTGATATAACGATCATTGTGTCAGGACCGCTTCCCACGTACCGACTAGGTCATGAAAAGTTTAGTAGATTATTCGCGCTAAATGAATGGTTAATGTCATGGTGCAATGAGCAGAAACTGCTCTTTGTAAATAATTGGAATCTGTTTTGGGAGCGTCCTAGGCTTTACCGTGCCGATGGCTTACACCCAAGCAGATTCGGATCGGATCTTCTGTCAGATAACATCTCCAAAATGTTAAATACCTTTTGACTAGTAACCAAAAGTTCAAATCATAGTCTCTGCTGCACCAAATTAACTGATATAAATAGTGTAGAACATTGCATAGAAACTGTGTCTATTCCTCGTTTAGTGAGATCAAATAATAAATCTACTGCAGGATCTAGAAAAAATCTAATTGTTATTAAACCAGAAAATGTTGCTATTAGTAAACAAAAACAATTTCTAAAGCTAGGTCTTCTAAACATTAGATCACTCACACCTAAGGCAGTTATTGTAAATGAAATAGTCACGGATAATAGCTTCGATGTCCTTTGCCTTACTGAAACTTGGCTTAAACCTAATGATTATTTCGGTCTAAATGAGTCTACTCCATCAGGATACTCCTATAAGCACGAACCCCGTCTGATTGGTCGTGGCGGCGGTGTTGCAGCGGTCTATAGAGATATTCTCAATTTTACTCAGAAAACGGGTTATAAGTTTATTTCGTTTGAAATACTTGTACTAAATGTTACGCTCTTAGATGTTAGAAAAAAATCCATATTATCTCTAGCCTTGGCTACCGTATATAGACCGCCTGGGCCTTACGCTGATTTCCTAAAAGAGTTTGCAGATTTTCTCTCAGATCTATTGGTCAATGTAGATAAAGCATTAATTGTTGGAGATTTTAACATACACGTAGATAATCCAAATGATGCGTTAGGGGCTGCGTTTATAGATTTATTAAATTCCTTTGGGGTCAAACAAAACGTCACCGGACCAACTCATCGTCTTAATCACACACTCGATTTAATTATATCATATGGAACCGATCCAACCGATATAGATATCATTCCACAAAGTGATGATGTCACTGACCATTACTTGGTAACTTGCATATTACGTACTGCTGTAATATGTCATGCGGCGCCGCGTTTTCGACCAGGCAGAACAATCCTTCCATCCACCATAGATAATTTCTCGAGTTGCTTGTCTGATCTGTCTCAGCTGCTGCCTGAACCCAAACAAACAGATGAACTAGAAGAACTAACTAGCACTATGAGCACCATTCTCTCTAGAACATTGGATGTTGTTGCACCCGTTAGATTAAAAAAGGTCACAGAGAAAATTAAAGCACCATGGTACAATAATACTACGCATGTTCTAAAGAGAGAAACCCGTAATTTAGAGCGTAAATGGAAACAAACTAATTTAGAGGTCTTTAGAATCGCGTGGAAAGACAGTATGTCACGTTATAAAAAGGCCCTAAAAGCGGCCAGGGCTGAGCATCTCCGCAAACTAATAGAAAACAACCAAAACAATCCTAGGTTTTTATTTAACACCGTGGCTAGACTAACAAATAAACAGACGTCACCCGAACAAAATATCCCGTTACAGTTTAGTAGTAATGATTTCATGAACTTCTTCACTGAGAAAATAGAAAACATCAGAACCACAATTGTAAACGTTCAATCCTCAATCGCACCTTATAATTCAGCCTCAATTTTCCCCCCGCAAGAACAATTACAGTGCTTACAACTATAGAACAAGAAGAGTTAAATAAACTTATCACTTCATCTAAAACAACAACATGTTTATTAGATCCTATACCAACTAAACTACTGAAAGAAGTGTTACCTGTAGTAGAAGAGCCTCTCCTCAATATTATTAACTCGTCTTTATCTTTGGGTCATGTTCCAAGAACATTTAAACTGGCAGTGATAAAACCTCTCATTAAGAAACCACAATTAGACCCGCATAATCTAGCAAATTATAGACTCATTTCAAATCTACCTTTTATGTCTAAAATACTAGAAAAAGTTGTGTCCGCTCAACTGGGCTCTTTCTTGCAAGAAAATGATATCTATGAAAAGTTTCAGTCAGGATTCAGGCCGCATCATAGCACTGAAACTGCGCTCGTTAAAATCACAAATGATTTACTTTTAGCTTCTGACCAAGGCTGTTTCTCAATACTAGTTTTACTTGATCTAAGTGCTGCGTTCGGTACTATAGATCATACAATACTCTTAGATCGACTACAAAATTATACTGGTGTTCAAGGACAAGCATTAAGCTGGTTTAGATCATACTTATCAGACCGCTACCATTTTGTCTATTTAAATGGAGAAAAATCGATCATAATTCCAGTAAACTATGGAGTGCCGCAGGGATCTGTGTTGGGCCCTCTGTTATTCTCAATATATATGCTGCCACTTGGAAATATTATAAGGAAACATGGAATTAGTTTCCATTGTTATGCTGATGACACTCAAATATATATTTCATCACGGCCGGATGAAAACGCTAAATTATCCAAATTGACAGAGTGTGTTAAAGATATAAAAGATTGGATGACGCGTAATTTTCTATTATTAAATCCAGACAAGACAGAGGTAATACTTATCGGTTCAAAAAACCGCCCACAGAACCTCTCACAATACAACTTTGACATCGTAGGATGTCCTGTTACTTTATCCTCTACAGTAAAAGACCTGGGTGTTATACTCGATTGTAACCTGTCTTTTGAAAATCATATTTCGTATGTTACAAAAACAGCCTTTTTCCACCTTAGAAACATTGCTAAGCTACGTAATATGCTATCAGTTTCTGATGCAGAAAAGTTAGTTCATGCATTCATGACCTCGAGACTAGATTACTGTAATGCTTTATTAGCCGGTTGTCCTGCATCCTCAATAAACAAGCTACAGTTAGTCCAAAATGCAGCCGCTAGAGTTCTTACTAGATCAAGAAAATATGATCATATAACACCGATTTTATCATCACTACATTGGTTACCTATAAAGTTCCGTATTAATTACAAGGTATTGCTACTGACTTATAAAGCCCTAAACGGCTTAGCTCCAGTCTATTTAACGGATCTTCTATCACCCTATAATCCATCGCGCTCTTTAAGATCAATAAATTCAAGGCTTTTGGTCATACCTAGGATATCCAGATCCACCAAAGGAGGGGGAGCATTTTCACATTTGGCTCCAAAACTCTGGAATAGCCTTCCTGATACTGTTCGTTGCTCGGACTCACTCTCCCAGTTTAAAACTAGATTAAAGACGCATCTTTTCAGCCAGGCATTCATATAATATTGTTAATCTCACAGTTTCAAACTACAATCCGGCCTCTAGTTCATAAATGCCAGAGGAGAACTGGCCCCCGACTGAGCCTGGGTTCTCCCAAGGTTTTTTTTTCTCCATTAGGTCACCTGATGGAGTTTTAGGACACCATTAGGCCGCTTGATGGAGTTTTTTCGGTTCCTTGCCACTGTTGCCTTTGGCTTGCTCAGTTGGGGATATTTTGGGGATATTTAATTTTATTCTATCAATCAATAAATTGCACTAGAAACAAACTTTGTTGTATTATTTTATTTTAATACTGTGAAGCTGCTTTGATACAATCTGTATTGTGAAAAGTGCTATACAAATATACTTGATTTGATTTGATTTGATTTGATACTTGAGATTCGCCTTCGGGGGTCAGACATACCAGTATACAGTCCTGCCGTTCGGTTTGTCCCTGGCACCTCGTACATTTACGAAATGCATGGACGCAGCGCTCGCTCCTCTCAGAGGCATGCGAGTGCTGAACTATTTGGACGACTGGTTGATCCTAGCCCAATCACGATCTCAGCTCGTGGAGCACAGAACCATTTTACTCGATCACCTCGAGAATCTTGGTATCACGGCCAATTGGGCGAAGAGTTCACTGAACCCCAGTCAAACGATTTCGTTTCTGGGTATCGTTCTGGACTCGCAGTCTATGACAGCGCGGCTGTTGCCACAGCGCGTGCTGCACATTCAACGCGCGGCGAAGTCTTTCCGCCGCGGCGCTTTCACCCCGCTCAGGAAGTTTCAAAGGATGCTGGGTCTCATGGCCTCAGCATCATCAGTTCTCCGGCTGGGCTTGCTCCGCATGCGCCCGCTGCAGTTCTGGTTGAAAGCGCGGGTACCCGGTCGATTACGCCTCAAGGTCGATCAGAACTGTGTTACAGCCCTGGTGCCTTGGATGGCGGACGACTGGTACCGATCAGGTGTAAGCCTGGGGACTTCCTCGGGAGTGAGGATGGTGTCGACAGACGCATCCACCTCGGGATGGGGAGCGCTGCTCGAGGGCAGACCGTTCTTCGGCCTGGGGTCGGAACGAGAAAAGCTCCAACACATAAACTGCCTAGAAATGCTGGCAGTGCACAACGCGCTGACGCGTTTTTGTCCCCACATCAAGGACCAACACGTCATAGTCCGTTCGGACAACATGGCTGTGGTGTCCTACATAAATCGCCAAGGTGGTCTGAAATCCACATCCCTGTACAGGCTGGCGAAACGCCTCCTAATATGGGCTCAGCACAACTTACGCTCGCCGAGAGCAGTGCATGTACCTGGGCGTCAGAATGTGGGCCCAGACAGACTGTCCAGGAACAACGTTCCCCCGGGCGAATGGTCTCTACACCCACAAACAGTCCGGCTGTTGTGGGAGAGATTCGGCAGAGCGGAGGTGGACCTATTCGCGTCCCACGAAAACGCTCACTGCCCCGCGTTCTCTTCAAAGAGCGACAGCGCGCTGTCCCGAAGGTGGCCGCGCTGCCCGCTATACGCTTTTCCCCCCGTCTCCCTCCTGCCACAGGTGTTGGAACGGGTCAGGGAAACAAAATGCCCAGTGCTGCTTGTAGCACCGTTCTGGGAGAACCAAGCATGGTTCCCAGTCCTGATGCAGTTAGCAGACATCGCTCCATGGCCAGTGCCGTTGAGGAGAGATCTCCTCTCGCAGGCCGGGGGCTCGATTTGGCACCCACACCCGGAACTGTGGTCCCTTCATGTGTGGGCGCTCAACGGATACCCGTTGGTCTCGCAGAGGGAGTCATGAATACCATCACTCAGGCTAGAGCACCGTCGACTTGGCGGCTTTATGCTTCGAAGTGGTCGGTTTTCTCCGGCTGGTGTACAGCTCGGAGCCTTTCACCCCTCGAATGCGAGGTAACGGAGGTTCTCTCCTTCCTACAAGAGCTGTTGGATAAGGGCAGATCCCCTTCCACGCTCAAAGTGTATGTGGCGGCTATTTCAGCGTTCTCCGGTTCAACGCTGGGTCAGTCACTGGGAAGGAACGATTTAGTCATCCGCTTCCTCAGGAGAGCTAGGAGACTGAATCCACCCAGACCTCCTTCAGTCCCTATGTGGGACCTTTCTACGGTCTTGGCGGCCATGAAAGGTGCCCCTTTCGAGCCTATCCAGTCTATTAGCCTCAAACATTTGTCTTTCAAAAGAGTGTTTTTGATGGCTCTCGCTTCAGTGAAGCGCATAGGCGATCTGCACGCGCTCTCTGTGAGCCCGGCGTGCTTGGAGTTTGGTCCTATGACTCTAAAGTCATACTCAAACCTAAGCACGGCTATGTGCCGAAATCCCTCAACACGCCTTTTCGGGCTCAGGTTATTTCCCTGTCTGCCCTGCCGGCATCGAGTGAGGAGGGGGACTCGAGTTTTCTTTGCCCTGTTAGGGCTTTAAGAGCTTATATGTCCCGCTCTGCTGTCTTCAGACAGACAGAGCAGCTCTTTGTCTCGTTCAGCGGACGTTCCAAAGGAATGGCTGTTTCGAAACAAAGTCTATCCAGATGGATAGTTGACGCCATAGCGCTGGCTTATACTGTCAAGGGCATTCAATGCCCGTTGGGAGTTAGAGCGCATTCTACGAGAGGCGTTGCCTCCTCGTGGGCTTGGTCCAGCGGGATTTCCCTACAGGATATATGTACGGCGGCAGGCTGGGCCTCTCCGTCTACATTTATCAGGTTTTATAACCTAGAGGTTCCCGCCTTACAGGCTAAGCTTTTGTCGGTGTAATCTATTCAGCTGTCTAGCCAGACCTCTGAAATCGCAGGCGCAATGCGCTACCGACTATCTTGGGCAGAACTGTGTAAGACCCACATTTCCCACATTAGTTCAGGCTCCCTACCCTGTCTATGTGATGTCATATTCGCGTCTGTGGACATGTCTATATAAGGACGGAGGGAAACCCCTCCTGTCTTTAGACTCTCCCTGTGAGGTCACGTTAAGCCTGCGGACGCTACAGTATAGGGAATTAAGGCTCCCCTCCCTTATTCCCTGACTCTGTGTGAGTCTATCTGGTGATTATGCACTGTATGCCTGAAATAGCTTCCGGTGATCAGTGTTTTTATCCCAGCACGCACGGCGTTTTACAAGGGGTTCCCGTAGCGTTTTGGTTAAAACGCAGTACGAGAGAACTCTCGTAAGAGAACGTACTCGGTTACTAACGTAACCTCGGTTCTCTCTAGAAGAGGGAACGAGTACTGCGTTCTCTGCCGTGCGTCTGGTTCACTCTGGTTCGCTTCGGCGATCAAAATCAAGTGAATCAGCCTTCTCGAGCTCCTTTTATAGAGGTAAGCCACGCCCGTCTCGGCGGGAAGTGGCGAGGAGGGCGCGAAGCGCCCTCATTGGCCTGACGTCACCTCAGGCCTCGCTCGATAGGCTTATGCAGTTGCCGCAGAGCAGCCAATGAGCGAGCAAGCCGTCTCGCCATAGCTGACTGCTGCCGCAACGCGTTTTACATATATGAAAATTAAAGGATAATTTTTTGCTTCAGTGTTTCGTGAAAAGAGACTTTTCCCGTAGCGTTTTGGTTAAAACGCAGTACTCGTTCCCTCTTCTAGAGAGAACCGAGGTTACGTTAGTAACCGAGTACGTTTTATGGTTAGATTATATGTCACTTGTGAACAACTTATTATGTAAGTGTATTGACCTTTCAGGCAATGTTTTAAATTGGTTTACAACTTACCTTTCTGCATGGCAATTCTTTGTTAGCCTCAGTGACAGTACATTAGGAAACCAATACCGTATACTTTATGCTTGTCACGGAGTCACCAGATCAGCACGCTCTGCCCACTCGTTCACTCTCCCCGGAATTCTGATTCACCGCACCTGCACATCATCATCTACACACACTATAAAGAGGTACTTCTCCTTCACTTCCTTGTCTGGTCTCGTCCTTATGTACACATACAGACTCTACCCTGATACTTACCGTTGTCCACCTACCTCAAGGATTCCTTCTCTGAACTTTGTCTCCGATCATCCATCTTCTGTCATCTGTCTTCCATCTGCCGTATCCTCTGCAATCAAGAAACCAAGATTAACGCTCAGCTAAGTTCATCATCCAATTCAGATTCTCTGCAACATACTCACCAGTCTCCTCTGCTGTTCCACTCCGTGCCTCTGTTCAATAAAAACCTTGTTTGAACTAATTACCTGTCTGCTTCCTTCTGTATCATGACAGAAGACCAGACCACATGCAGAGCCCCATGGAGACTGCAGCGAATCGTCACACCGATCCGTCTGCAGATCTGGTTCACGCAGTTCGTCTTTCCCTTCAACCTTCTACGTCTGACAATCCACCAACCGTTCCCGCTGATATGGTTCAAGCCGCACGTCAGTCACTCCTGCACTCAGCACCTGCTGCATAGTCTGCTGCCTCTGCTAGTCCCGACCTGCACCATTCACTGGAGAGGCGGAGGATGGCAGTGGGTTCCTTCTACAATGCTCCCTGTATTTCGAAATGCAGTCTCACCAGTTCGCCACCGATCGCACCAGGGTAGCTTTTGTCAACTCGCTGCTGTCTGGACGTGCCCTACAGTAGGCTCAATCAGTGTGGCAATCCAATGCCCAATCGTCACATCACTATCAGCTTTCTTCAGTCACTTTAAAGAAGTGTTTGGACAAACCGCCTCCAAACTATCAGTTCACAACCAGTTATTTAACCTGCGCCAAGTCAATAATTCTGTCAGCGCCTATGCTCTCCAGTTCCACACTCTAGCTCTCAGGATTTGAGGATTCACACCATCCAAGGGAAGCCGCTGAGTCGTGGTCGTATCCGGTACTTTTCTCCCACACTGACGCTCTGCATCGGATGCCTGCATACTGAGGAGATCACGTTCATGGTGCTGGAAGGATCCACCACTGACCTTTTCCTGGGATGCCTGTGGATGTCACAACATCATCCACGTATCAACTGGGACACCGGGGAACTATTGCAAGGGAGTGATGCCTGTTTACAATCTCTCCTCTGTCCAAAGATCTTCAAAGTCTTGTTCTCTCTCATTCACCACTCCGGAACAACCAGCACTCTCACTCAATTCTACCACCGTTGAGTGATAATTCTACCACCGCTGAGAGCCCCTCAGGTGGATCACAAGGTGGAGATTCCTCCAGAATACCAGGCGTTCCAGGATGTCTTCAGTAAGCGGTTGGCAACCCAACTTTCACCTCATCGGCCATGGGACTGTGCAATCGACCTACTACCTGGGGCTACTCTGCCCAAAGGCAGAGTATATCCATTGTCCATCTCGGAACAGAAGGCCATGGAGCAGTATATCCAGGAGACACTTCAACAACGATTCATCAGACCATCTACATCCCCTGCCACTTCAACCTTCTTCTTCGTTGCTAAAAAGGACGGAGGCTTGAGACCGTGCATCGACTACCGTCACCTCAACTCCCAGACAGTAAAATACAGCTATCCACTTCCTCTGGTCCCCGGAGCTCTGAAACAGCTACGGGGAGCTCGCATCTTCTCCAAGCTGGACCTGCGGAGCGCATACAACCTCATTCGTATACGCAGAGTGGAAGACTGCCTTCGTTACCCCTTCAGGACACTATGAATATCGGGTTATGCCGTACGGCCTGTCCAAATCACCTGCTGTCTTCCAGGGCTATATGAATGAGGTGTTCCGGGAATTCCTCCAACGATTCGTCGTGGTCTATATAGACGACATTCTCATCTATTCCCGGAACCTGGCCGAAAATCGCCTCCACGTGATGCAGGACCTCGAAGCTCCACCGTCACCATCTCTACCTTAAGCTGGAGAAGTGCGAGTTTCATACCACCTCCATCCACTTCCTGGGGTATGTCATCGATTGACATGGCATCCAAATGGACCAGAGGAAGGTGGATACCATCCGGAACTGGCCTCAACCCACTACTATAAAAGAACTTCAACGCTTTCTAGGACTCGCAAACTTCTGTAGGCGGTTTATTCACAGTTATAGTCTACTTAGTTCATCTCTGACCTCTTCACTCAAGGGCTGGCCCAAGTCTCTGTCCTTAACCCCCGTCAGCATCTGAAGCATTTTGACAACTCAAGGAGGCCTTCCAAACCGCTCCTATCCTGGTCCACCCAAATCCAGATCTCCCATTCGTCATTGAGGTGGACGCCTCATCTACCGGGGTCGGAGCGGTCCTCTCAGCAGCAGGGTGATCTTCCAAGACTCCATCCATGTGCCTTCTATTCAGGGTTATTATAGTTTTGCATTTTTCATTAGTTTTTATTTTTATTTCGTTTTGACTTTTAGTTTTCAAATTCAGTTTAGTTTTAATTAGTTTTTAAAGTGGGTTTGCTAGTTTAGTTTAGTTTTTATTTTTTGAAAATGCTTAGTTTTAGTTTAGTTTTTATTAGTTTTAGTGTTAGTTTTAGTCTTTTTTTGTAATTTGGGTTATTTGTCAGGGGCAAGATTCAAAAAGGTCAGAAAAAGTATTGTATAATAACTCAACAAAAACCATACAATAAAAAAAAAAAATAAAAAAAAAAAATCACACCCCATTGGAATTCCTTTACCTCTTACCAAATCCACACGCCGTACCAAAAATCTACACATCTTCTATACAGAATTCACACCCTATACAAATACCACAGCTGTACAATTTTCACACCCTAAATTTACCCTATACAGTCAATAGCCTACTCTGGATTGAAGCAGCAAACATTCAGTGTAAAAGTAAAAAAATGACATAACATTATTTAATATTTGAATCACAGCTTATAGCCTATAGTGTTTTGACATCGACAACCACAACCAAAAAGTGCATTTTACCTCAAATTTGCGACTAGTTAACTTTCTAAAGAAGGCGCAATTGCTTCTCGGGTCGACATTAACACACTGACAAAATTATATTCAGAATTTAAAATATTTTTATACCACTTTTTAATGTGTGATTGTGTAAAGGTGTTCACGAGATAGAGATACCAACCTTTCGCGAACTTGCTTTCAACGTCGAACGAACACTCGTTCTCATGGAGACGCGGTGTGCACGGAGGGGAGGGGCTGTGTGTGTGTGTGTGTGTGTGTGTGTGCGCATGTGAGAGACGCATGAGTGACAGACTATGGTGACAGAGAGACGGAGGGGGAGCAGGGAAAGGAAATGCAGCTGAACGAATACGCTGCGTGTTTTAAATAGCGTTAAAAAAATGAAAGACCTTGACAAAGACGAAAACTAAGGACATTTACTCTATAATTTTATTTTATTTTAGTTAGTTTTGCCAAACACACATTACAGTTTTAGTTAGTTATCGTTTTTTTGTAATGCCTCGTTTTTATTTTTATTTCAGTTAACGACAATGTTTTTTCCCCACCTAGTTTTCGTTTTTTCGTTCGTTTTCGTTAACGATTATAACCTTGCTTCTATTCGAAGAAGCTGTCCCCAGCGGAGCAGAACTACGACATCGGTAATCGGGAGCTGCTCGCCATCAAGCTAGCTCTGGAAGAGTGGAGACACTGGCTGGAGGGAGCACATCACAAATTCGAGGTCATCACAGATCATCGTAACCTCGAATACCTGCGAGAAGAAGAGATTGAAACCACGTCAAGCCCGGTGGGCTTTATTATTCACCAGGTTTAATTTCACCGTCTCATATCGACCTGGGGATAAGAACTGTAGGGCAGATGCCTTATCACGTCTTCATCAACCTGTTCCTGAAGATTCCTCTTCCGAACCTTTCCTCACTCCAGCCATGATTGTCAGTCCTATCAAATGGGCCATCAATGAGTAAATTACCCAGGCTACTCGCTCCAACCCTGCTCCACAGGGAGGTCCAGAAGGGCTCCTCTACATTCCACCCACCTATCGCCTGCCCCTTCTGGACTCCACTCATACATCTCCAGGCTCTGGACACCTAGGTAGCCGATGTACCCTGTCGCTCCTACGTCAACGCTATTGGTGGCCCACCATGACTCAGGAAATCGAGAGATACCTAAGGTCCTACTGCCACCAGAACCAGGACAGCTGGAGCCAATTCCTCCCGTGGGCAGAATACGCCCTGAACTCCCTACGACAATCCACCACAGGGCTCACCCCTTTCCAATGTATTCTGGGATACCAGCCTCCACTATTCCCCTGGTCGGGTGAACCCTCGGAGGTTCCAGCTGTCAAATACTGGTTCGAGCAGAGCGAGAGGGTATGGGACTCAGCTCATGTGCATCTCCAACAGACAGTGCGTAGACACAAGAGACAAGCGGACAACCGTAGAACATCCACCCCTCGTTACCAACCAGGCCAGAAGGTGTGGCTCTCGACGTGGGACATCCGCCTACCTTTCCGTAAGCTGAGTCCCCGGTACATAGGCCTATTCACTGTGAAGAGGCAGCTCAACGAGGTCACCTACAGTCTAAACCTCCCACAGAATCTGGTGGCGATGAGGTACCTCCTCCTCCCAACATCGCAGAAGAGGAGGCTATCTACTGGGTCCGAGCTATCCTAGACTTGTGACGACGGGGTCCCAGGCTGGAATACCTCATTGACTGGGAGGATTACGGTCCTGAGGAGCGCTCCTGGGTAACTCATGATATCCTCGATCCAACGCTACTCACACAATACCATACAGAACACCCAGATCGACCGGCTCCCAGGGGTCGAGGTAGGCCCTGTCGTCGTCCCATCCAGCCGTCAGGAGCCACCCGTGGAGGAGGGGGTATTGTCACAGAGTCACCAGATCAGCACGCTCCGCCCACTCGTTCACTCTCCCTGGAATTCCGATACACCGCACCTGCACATCATCTACACACCATAAAGAGGCACTTCTCCTTCACTTCCTTGTCTGGTCTCGTCCTTACGTACACATACAGACTCTACCCTGATACTTACCGTTGCCTACCTACCTCAAGGATTCCTTATCTGAACTTTGTCTCCGATCATCCATCATCCGTCTTCCACATTCAGCCTGCCATATCCTCTTCAATCACCTGCAATCAAGAAACCAAGATTAAAGCTCAGCTAAGTTCATCATCCAATTCAGATTCTCTGCAACATACTCACCAGTCTCCTCTGCTGTTCCACTCCGTGCCTCTGTTCAATAACCTTGTTTGAACTAATTATCTGTCTGCTTCCTTCTGTATCGTGACAATGGTGTTCCACAAGGATCAGTTCTTAGGCATTTTGTTGTTGTTGTTGTTGTTGTTGTTTTCATTACAGATCACATTATTCATCAATATTAGATTAATTTTGGGAACACAAAGCACATATTTATTGAGGCAAAAGTCGTAGTTAATATTTGGTTAATAGTGAGAATTGGACCCTAAACAAAACCTTAATTTTTTGTGACACTGATATTGACATCCTAATGACACCGTCTTTTTTTTTTATTTCCTTTTTTTTTTGTTATTAGATTTTACACTTGTTTTACATTGGATTGTATCTGTTTTCTTATTCTTTCTCTTTTCTTATTTTAATATTCTGATGTGAATACAATTTCATAAATGAAAGGTGCAAATAAAAATTATTTATTATTATTGTGTATTATTCCATTAGATGCACCTTTTGATAATATTTACTGTATATATAAACATTTAAATATTTTTCATCAGGTAATGTGGGAATCATCATACTGATCCTTTTCCCTTCCCTTCAATTTGCTACACTCAAGGGTTGTGTCTCAAGAAATCTTTGTGGACCTTCATCTATCACCAAGTTCAACTGCATTAGCAATTCAGTGTACCCCACCATCACAAATACAGACTTCAGTGTTCTCCTGATGGGCTTTATTTCTGCTAATTTCTTGTAATTTCAATGTAATTGTTATTTTTGTATTCTGGAATGTTTTTATAGTTTACAATCCATACTTATTATATATGTCTATTAATTCTGTAGAATTTTATTTGTATTTTATTTTTATATACATGTGAAGATGAGGGTATTTAATTAAAACATTTTTTTTTTATAGCTTGATGTTAGTAAACATTAATTATCAACAATTGTAAAAACAATACATGTCTAAAAATGAATAGGCTATAATTTAACTGTTACACTGTACAAAAATTACAACTTGGTGTTTCATCTGGAGTTTGGAGCAACATTGGACCCTTTTCACATTTCTGGGGTTCTCAAAAACGGAAGTGATCACAGTTGGGTATAGTGGTGTACAGAGAATAGTACAACAAATATAATTTTTGCATTCCCATTTCCCCCAGTAGTAGCAAAAATAAAATAAATCCATGACAGCATTTCTATAATTTTACAAAGAAGAAGAAAAAAAAAATATTGAGAGATTGATTACGTTGGTCAGAAGAGAAAAATATGTCAAATTTGACTTCACTCCCTCAGTTGTTTTAGAAACACTAAACAGCAGCTTTAAACAGTTTTCTATAATTGAATGCCTACTGTAAGAAAACCTCTCAGGTTACGACTGTAACCATGGTTCCCTAAAAAGGGGAACGAGCCACTGCATCTTGGATTGATGCTTCTAAACTTTAGAGGAGACAAAGAAGAGCAATCCAGTGTCTCTAGCTAAGGAGAAAAATATGAGCACAGTGTGTAATGATGATGAGATCTCTTCTAAAAGTTAAAAAAAAAAATACCATTTTGGGGCTCAGGATATATAAGGCCCTGTTAATACCTGGTATTAAGATGTGTTTTGGTCGATCCGATAACAAGTGGATGGAGATAAATACAAGTGTAAGCGGGGTCTTTAACATTTTGAGCTTGTCCACTTTCGACCACTTCCAGAGGTAGTAGAAAAAAACATTCAACCAGATTGCTTTCGTAGATGCTCATGTGGTCGAATGCGTTCGAATAGCCACAAAAGACTGCCTACTGACCTAATGCGTAAACATTATGGGATGTGCGCTAGCCAGACGGGATTTAAACTTTGTCGGCTGAAGACCTAAGTTTGGTTTGAAGACGAAAAACGTACCAAACACAATGTTCTCTCACCATTCCTGATTTCTAACACGCACTCACTGCATTTGCCATGGTCTTGCGGGTATCAGAGCAGAAACATAACTGCTGTTCACTGTTTTTTGAACAGAGGAGGAGGAGGAGGAGGAATTCTATTTCTCAGCGATTCAATCTTGTATACCAAATCACTTCTTATTAATTACTTTCCTTAGATCTTGTATTTTCCTCCTAGTGTCCCGCCTCCTATGTGCTCTACTCCTATGAGGATTTGTACAGGTGGTCACGCTCTGCCTCTGGCCCTGCCTCCAGTCCTCAGAGTGTGACAGACCAGGACCCCCAGAGGTTTTTCTTTCTCCTTGATATTTGCCAAGTTCAGCCACAAATGCCTCTCCATTGCCACTATCGCTGCCATTGAATGGCAGCAGCTGTTTGTTTGGTGGCCCGGAGGGCCAGATCTGTGGTGCAGCACAGCTCAGCGACCACTTCTCCTGTCTCTCTCGCCCCCAAACCAGATCTAATCTAGTCGTGGCACGTGCCATCACATCCAGCAGCTCCTTGAATGCAGGACTGGCAGGCTGAGAGTACTCCCTACCAACAATATCTTTTCCCTCCTCAACCTCATCCGCCTCCCCATGGCTGGAAGGCACCAGCAGCATGCTATCTCCTGGATCAGGTGACTCAAGAGACAGCACATCCTGATCCAATAGATTGATTGGGCCAGTGACTGAGGAGCGCAAAAGAGCCATAACTTTATTGAACTCCTCAGCTAGCTTGACCTGCGATCCCCACGACTTCAGTCTCTGTTGTGACTCTGCTACATCAGGGCCTGAGCCGCGCAGTGCACACGCTTGTCCCACATCCTTTGAGAATAAGGTCAAGCATGAACGAAGCTTCCTCATTAGGAATTTCTCACGATAGATGCATTCAGCTGCCTTGAGAACTGAATGTGCATGCTCCACACCCAAACACACAACACACAGATCGTGTGTGTCCTCGGCTGTTAAAAACCTGGGACACGGAGGCACACACTTCCTGAAACACTTGTATAAGTCTTTATCCATAACAATAGCCTTCGCCATGTGTCCGGCATCCGACCAGCGGGGAAGGTCTTTTTTCGTTGCAAAGTATTTTTGATTAAATGCAATACATTTTCTCAAATGTATTTTCTCGTTATTTAATTTGACTCCATAAATTAAAAGGTTTTAATGATATCTGTGCATCATTAAATGTGAGCGAATGTTTGACTATTCTTTTTAACTCATTACAGTTTTTCTCAATCGATTTGGTACATTTCTCCAAACTCAGGTAACGGCTCTCAAAACAGTTAACACAGCAAACTAAACACACTCTTATGTTGGCGAAACAGTTAAGTATTCACTGCACAATGAAACACAGCATTTTATTCTAGTAATGCGTTTATTAAAATTCAATATTAACATCAAAACTAAAAGTGTGTTCTTGTCATGGTGCGCTAGAAAATAGTCAAGGATTCAGATGCAAGTGAATAGGTATTTATTTCACAGTCAAAAAGAGAAAAGAAAAGTGAACTCGATCTGACAGGCGGAAATCACAGGAACAACTCAGTGTAGAAATAGTGGATGATCCACAGGCAAACTCAGTGTAGGAATGGCAGATAATCCTCGGGCAGACTCAGTGTAGGAATGGCAGATAATCCTCGGGCAGACTCAGTGTAGGAATGGCAGATAATCCTCGGGCAGACTCAGTGTAGGAATGGCAGATAATACTCGGGCAGACTCAGTAACGCAGGGACTCAGTAGGCGGATGCAGATCCAGGTGAAGGAAGATGATCCTCTGAGAAGCGTCGTAGAACCAGCACAGAAACAGGACTGGAAACAGGAGAACAAAGAGCACAGACCCAGGAGATCCTCCACAACCATCTGACAAAGACAAGACGAGTGAGCAAACAATAAATAGGACATCCTTATTCAGAACAGCTGGCGCTGATCGGCTCATCAGTGGATAATGAGCCAGCTGATGAGCCGCGCCCATTCACTCAACACGCACACACATAGCGAGGGAGAGCCAATGAATCCATAAACCGTGACAGTACCCCCCCTCCTAGGAACGCCGCCTGGCGTTCCCAGACACCCTTACCTGTAGATTGTAATCATCGATAAGGGAGTGATCCAGAATGTCCCTGGCAGGAACCCAACTTCTCTCCTCCGGACCGTAACCTTCCCAGTCCACCAAGTACTGGAATCCGCGTCCCCTCCGTCTCGAGTCCAGGATACGGTTAACCGAATAAGTAGGCTCCCCATCTACGAGTCGCGGCGGGGGGGGGGACCGGGGCAGGCGGATTAAGATGCGATCGAAACACGGGTTTTATTTTGGAGACATGAAAGGCGGGATGAATTCTCTTGTACGCTTGAGGAAGGTTGAGGCGGACTGTCACCGGACTAATAATTTTGGTGATAGTGAACGGGCCAATGAATTTGGGAGCTAGCTTATTAGAGACGGAACGGAGAGGAATGTTCTTGGTAGAAAGCCACACTTTTTGACCAGCGACGTATACGGGTGGCCTCGACCGGTGGCGATCGGCCTTAGCCTTGGTGCGCGCCCCCACTTGGGTCTCACGGGCTCTGGTCCATGTGCGGTGACACCTCTGGACGAACGCGTGAGCGGAGGGGACCGCGACTTCGGATTCCAGACTGGGAAAAATTGGTGGCTGGTAACCTAAACTACATTCAAACGGAGATAGGCCCGTGGATGACACTGGTAACGCATTGTGGGCGTACTCCACCATTGAGATATGTTGGCTCCAAGAGGAAGGATTCCTGGCAGCCAAACAACGCAACACTCTTTCCAAATCCTGGTTGGCTCTCTCGGTCTGGCCATTGCTCTGGGGGTGAAACCCTGAGGACAGACTAACGGTCGCTCCCAGTAATCTACAAAACTCTCGCCAAAATTTGGACACAAACTGGGGTCCTCTGTCGGAAACCACGTCTATCGGGAGGCCATGTAAGCGAAAGACGTGATCTACAACAGCCAACGCTGTTTCCTTGGCTGAGGGTAATTTGGGCAAGGGAATAAAATGTCCCTTGAGAGGGTGGGAGGGCGGTGATAAAATCTAGCGCAATGTGGGACCAGGGTCTCGAAGGGACAGGCAGCGGTTGGAGTAACCCATCTGGGGGTCGATTGGAAGTCTTACCAGTGGCACAGACAGAGCAAGCCAAAACAAAACTGTGAATGTCGCGTGCCATAAGTGGCCACCAGAATCGTTGCTTGACCATAAAACTGGTGCGATTAACTCCTGGATGACAAGCTACATTGGAACAATGCCCCCACTGAATAACGTCTGACCGTAATCCCTCCGGCACAAATAAACGATTCGGTGGGCAACCGGGCGGAGGCGTTACCCCTTCTAAGGCCGTCTTGACCTTCGATTCGACCTCCCATGTGAGTGTGGAGACAAATAGGGTCTCGGGTAAAATGCACTCGGGAGTAGACGGGCGTTCGGAACGGTCAAAAATGCGCGATAAAGAATCGGGTTTGATGTTTTTGGAACCCGGGCGGTACGAAAGAGAAAAATCAAAACGTCCGAAAAAAAGTGCCCACCGAGCCTGCCTGGAGTTCAATCTTTTGGCAGTTCTGATATATTCCAGGTTCTTGTGATCAGTCCAGACGATAAAAGGTACCCCTGACCCTTCTAACCAATGACGCCATTCTTCCAACGCTAACTTGACTGCCAACAATTCTCTGTTACCAATGTCATAGTTACGTTCGGCAGGCAATAAACGACGAGACAAAAACGCGCAGGGATGCATCTTGTCGTCCGTGAGAGAACGCTGGGAAAGCACTGCTCCTACCCCCACCTCTGATGCGTCGACCTCCACCACAAACTGACCTGATGAATCAGGGGCTATCAAGATGGGAGCTGAAACAAAGCAGCCCTTCAGTTTGGCAAACACAGCCTCAGCTATGTCTGACCACCTGAACGCAGTTCGGGGGGAGGTCAAGGCAGTCAGCGGCGCGGCTAGTTGGCTGAAATTGCGAATGAAATGCCGGTAGAAATTGGCGAACCCCAGAAACCTCTGTAGGGCCTTACGGGAATCTGGACTTGGCCACTCCACCACAGCCTTAACCTTCTCAGGATCCATGCGTACTCCCTCAGACGAAATGATGTACCCTAGGAAAGGAACAGACTGTGCATGAAAAGCGCATTTCTCCGCCTTGACAAAAAGCCCATTCTCTAGCAACCTCTGGAGCACTCGTCTGACGTGTTGAACGTGCTCCTGGAGAGATGAAGAAAAAAATCAATATGTCATCCAGGTAAACATATATGAACTGATCAACCATGTCTCTCAACACATCATTGACGAGTGCCTGGAAGACCGCTGGGGAGTTCGATAATCCGAAAGGCATTACCGAATATTCAAAGTGACCCCTGGGGGTATTGAAAGCGGTCTTCCACTCATCCCCCTTCCTGATGCGAACCAAATGATATGCATTACGTAAATCCAATTTTGTGAAGATAGATGCTCCCTGCAACCTCTCGAAAGCTGAAGACATCAACGGCAAAGGATAAGTATTCTTTACCGTGATGTTGTTCAACCCCCGGTAATCAATACAAGGTCGCAGAGAACCATCCTTCTTCCCCACAAAAAAGAATCCCGCCCCCGCTGGAGAAGAGGAAGGGCGGATGAACCCAGTAGCTAGAGAATCAGAAATATATTTCTCCATAGCCTCCCTTTCTGGAGCAGAAAGTGAATATAACTTGCCCTTAGGCGGAGACGTACCTGGCAGTAAATCTATAGCACAGTCATAGGGACGATGAGGAGGAAGAGAAGCAGCCCGAGACTTACTGAACACCTCCTTCAGGTCGCGGTACTCCGGTGGCACGTTAGACAGATTCACTGGCTCCTCCTGCAACATAGAGCGAGAAACAGACGGAACAGCAGACGAAAGACATGAGGCATAACAGTCATCACTCCAGGCAGAAACAGAGTTTTTACCCCACTCTATCCTGGGTCCGTGTTTCACCAACCACGGGTGACCCAGGACAATAGGGGCGTGAGGTGACTGAGTGAGGTAGAGTGAAGTCCTCTCAGTGTGATTCCCCGAGGTGATCAGTGTGATAAGTCCAGTGGAGTGAGTGATACCCGGGAGTTCTTGCCCATTGAGTGCGTTGATGGTGATAGTGTTCTCTAAAGCAGTGATGGGGAGGTGAAGTCTACGTGCCAGTGAGAAGTCCATAAGGTTTCCTTCCGCTCCCGAATCCACCAGCGCCTGGCAGCTGAAGGAGTGTTCCGCCCACTGGAGTCTAACCGGGAGGAGAGTAGCGCTCGAGGGTCCGATCAGGGAGAGCCCGCCCGACAGTAGCCTCCGTCCTACCGCCGGGCTTGGCCTTTTAAAGGACAGGTATTGATGACGTGGCCGGGCTCCCCGCAGTAGAGACATAGACCCCTCGAACGGCGGTGTTCTCTCTCCTCCCGGGAAAGCCGAGCTCGACCTACCTGCATGGGTTCAGGATCGTTAGAGGGACTGACCGCGTTCATACTCCTGGTACTGGGACTCATGGTGAAATCGGCCGCAGGCATCTGGTATGGTCGGCTCTCTCTCTGTTGTAGACGTGCATCGACCCATAATGCTAGCTCGATAAGTCCATCCAGTCTCTTGGGCAGCTCCAATGTATATATTTCCCTCTGAACGCAGTCAGCCAACCCATGCAGGAACATGTCCCACTGCGCCTCCTCGTTCCATTTGCACTCAGCCGCCAATGTCCGGAACTCTATGGAATAGTCGGAGACTGACTGTTGGTCCTGGCGAAGATCGGCGAGTTGGCGGGCCGCCTCGCGTCCAGCGATAGCGCGGTCGAACACTCGCGTCATCTCCTGCTCGAGTGCATGGAACGAGGAGCAGCACTCATGCTTGTTCTGCCACACCGCTGTTCCCCACAGAGCCGCGCGTCCAGAAAGCAGTGTCATCACCAAGGCTACCTTCGACTCCTCAGAAGCAAATGTCACAGGTTGAAGAGAGAAATAAATTGAGCACTTGGTTAGAAATGTTCTGCAAAGACTGGGTTCGTCCGAATACCTCTCTGGTGCGGGAATGTGCGGCTCTGGTTGATGAAAAGTCCCTGGGGGAACAGGCGGGGGCGGGGCTGGCGCAGTGGGAGCTCTCAAACGTTGGAATTGAGAGGTGAGCTCGGACACCTGCGTTACCAAAGCCTGTATCGCCCGTCCCGAAGCTCCGATCTGCTCGTCCTGGCGATCCATCCGGGCGTGGTTTCCGGCGAACATGTGCTCAATTCCGAGAGCACTCGCTGAATCCATGAGCTGTTGGTTCAGATGGTTCTGTCATGGTGCGCTAGAAAATAGTCAAGGATTCAGATGCGAGTGAATAGGTATTTATTTCACAGTCAAAAAGAGAAAAGACAAGTGAACTCAATCTGACAGGCGGAAATCACAGGAACAACTCAGTGTAGAAATAGTAGATGATCCACAGGCAAACTCAGTGTAGGAATGGCAGATAATCCTCGGGCAGACTCAGTGTAGGAATGGCAGATAATACTCGGGCAGACTCTGTAACGCAGGGACTCAGTAGGCGGATGCAGATCCAGGTGAAGGAAGATGATCCTCGGAGAAGCGTTGTAGAACCAGCACAGAAACAGGACTGGAAACAGGAGAACAAAGAGCACAGACCCAGGAGATCCTCCACAACCATCTGACAAAGACAAGACGAGTGAGCAAACAATAAATAGGACATCCTCATTCAGAACAGCTGGCGCTGATCGGCTCATCAGTGGATAACGAGCCAGCTGATGAGCCGCGCCCATTCACTCAACACGCACACACATAGCGAGGGAGAGCCAATGAATACATAAACCGTGACAGTTCTCTGTTGATTTGATAACAAATTCAGCTGAAGATACACAAAGAAATAAATGAAAATACATGTTTTTCATTAAGTTCTTTAATGAGGAGTGCAGGTGTATAACAATGAGTTGTCACCCCACAAAAAAATTTGTATGCAAATAAGTACATGGGTAAATAATAATTAAAAAAATAAAAATAATAATAATAATAATAAAAATGTACTGCATTCATTGAATCAATTAATTTATTGATAATGCCTCTCAATTACATCTGGCCAGAGAATTTCATCAACATCACAGCAAATATTTTCACGAGTCATGCATCGTGGGAAAAAACACCTTGAATGCTGGATCCATCCTTGACATGCTTGTGCCCCAATATCTCCACAGGCCTCTTCCATCGCTTGAAGACTTACTTGGTTGTAAGGGTTGCGATCATGTACTTTCCATCTCCAAGAGGAGAAGAATTCCTCAATTGGATTCAGGAAAGGAGAATATGGTGGAAGGAACACCGTCCTGAAATGTGGGTGATTCTCAAACCACTCTCACACTAGTGCTGAATGGTGGAATTGGACATTGTCCCAAACAACAACAAATCACCCTGCGGAAAGAGGATTTCATTGAGGAGGTTTAAAAAATATGTAGGAGCCTTGCTGTGTTGTATGGTCCCAAGAAAGCATTGTGTGCCACAACACCAGTTGTAGAAACTGTGGCACAGAGAGTGATGTTTCCTACTCGTTGTCCAGGGACATTGACTGTAGCACGATGGCCAATCACATTTATCCCTCTTCTCCTTTTTTTGTGAAGATTGAAGCCTGCTTCATCAATATACAGGTACTCATAATGAGTTGCACTGCTATCCAACTCCAAGATTCTCTAGAGTAAAAAGAACACAAGGTACAATACAGTAAGTTAGTGTTTTACAGTAATGGCATTGATTGCAGTCAGTACTACTGTGAAACTGTTGCTGAAGTTTGAGTTCACACTTTGAAGACGCAGTATACATAGATATGCCTAAATCTTTTCACTTACAGTAGCATGGAATAGTTTATGGACACATACTTAAAATTCAGGAAAAATATATCTTTGTTTTGACAGTACAAGTGCAGTAATTGGGTTGCACATACTTGAACAAACTGGAATCGCAACTCCTTCACTCTAACGGAGTTCCTCTCAAAGGGCACTTTGTATACTTGCTTCATTCGGATTGCATTTCTCCTTAGAACACAATCAGTTGTGGAGAGACTGCATTGGTGGATATTGTGGAACAGTTCATTGTCCTGTGTTATTCTTTGCTGAATTTCTTTGAGGCGGAGGGTGTTGTTCTGGACCACCATGTCAACAATGGCATGCTCTTGTTCAATTGAAAGAAGTCTTGTTCGTCCACCTGAATGTTCTCTAACTTCAATTCTGAAAAATGTTTGGACAAGCAGGAACATTTACTGTAGAAATCTAGTCAAACAAATAATCTAATGTCAAACAAGACTACATGGACTCTCATTGTAGAAGTAGAATGATATAGTTACCAGTTTTCCCTCTGAAATGTGCGGATAATTGAAGCCACTGTGGATCTGTTTATATTGGGCTGAACTTCTCTCAGTGAGAGACCATGATTTATGACATGGTCAATAAGTGTGGCTCTGATTTCATTTGAAACACGTGTGTACCTTTATCCTTCTACCTCTCCTCCCTCCTCTTACACCTTGCGCTCCTCTTCCTCTCTGTCCATCTCTTCTTATATTTTCTACTCTTTCTCTTTCCACTGTACCATTGCCCTCCAATCTATCCATCTCTTCTCCCTCTACTCCTCTATCTTCTCCTCTTCCTACATCCTCAGCTCTTCTTTCTCTTTCTCCTACATCTTCAACTCTTCTTTCTCTCTACATCTTCAGCTCTTCTTGCTCTTTCTCTCTACATCTTCAGCTATTCTTTCTCTCTACATCTTCAGCTCTTCTTGCTCTTTCTCTCTACATCTTCAGCTCTTCTTTCTCTCTACATCTTCAGCTCTTCTTGCTCTTTCTCCTACATCTTCAGCTCTTCTTTCTCTCTACATCTTCAGCTCTTCTTTCTCTCTACATCTTCAGCTCTTCTTGCTCTTTCTCCTACATCTTCAGCTCTTCTTGCTCTTTCTCTCTACATCTTCAGATCTTCTTTCTCTCTACATCTTCAGCTCTTCTTGCTCTTTCTCCTACATCTTCAGCTCTTCTTTCTCTTTCTCCTACATCTTCAGCTCTTCTTTCTCTCTACATCTTCAGCTCTTCTTGCTCTTTCTCCTACATCTTCAGCTCTTCTTTCTCTTTCTCCTAAATCTTCAGCTCTTCTTGCTCTTTCTCTCTACATCTTCAGCTCTTCTTGCTCTTTCTCTCTACATCTTCAGCTCTTCTTGCTATTTCTCCTACATCTTCAGCTCTTCTTTCTCTTTCTCCTACATCTTCAGCTCTTCTTTCTCTCTACATCTTCAGCTCTTCTTGCTCTTTCTCCTACATCTTCAGCTCTTCTTGCTCTTTCTCTTTCTCCATCTCCTCTTCCTCTTCTTTTCCCTCTACCCTGTCCACCACCTCTCACTCTTACACCTCTTCCTTTTCCATTGCTCATTCTTCTTATTTTTATTGTCTTTTGTCCTCATTCATCTTCTTTGTCGTTTTTCTCTTCACCTTTTGTAGTTGTTGAAATTATGACAGCTGTCTGAACAATTAGGAAATTGGCTTTTTCTGAGTTGAGTGGATTACTAACTCATCAGATATCAATTTGGGGTTAATTGAGGACATAAGGTGTGCAACTGACTATTTTACAATTCACAGAGTTTTGTTTGTTGTGTTTTGAAAATGGTACAAAAATGCTTGTGATCTTTGTGAAGACCAATGAAAAAGCTGCAAATGTTTTTCCTGATATATTAAAGATTTGGTTGGCTGTATGAACTGCTGTGATAACATTAGGGAATTTTGTGCACAGTGTTTTGAGAAAATTATGCTTTTGATTTGTAATTTGTATGAAATGAAGGAGAATTTACTATCTGTTTAGGACAATTACAAAGTGTACAGATCACTGTGTTAAATGTTTTGAGAGCAGTTACCTGAGTTTGGAGAAATGTACCAAATCGATTGAGAAAAACTGTAATGAAAATAATGTCAAAGTCAGTTAGAATAATCAAATGTAACAATTTATTATGTCAGGTAAATGTATCCAATTACATAATCAATTCAAAGATAATCAATACAAAACAAAAGCTCTGGATTAAAGAGAAGAAATGCGAACCCGACATTAAAGGGGTCATATAATGGTTCATGCACTTTTACAAGTTGATTATACTGAAATGTGTGTTGGCAGTGCCTGTACACAACCATCATAAAATGATATAAATCCATCCAGTGTTTTTTTTTAAATCTTCTTATATGTTTCCTCCCATCTCAAATCAAGCTGTTCGATATTGTGACGTCACAATATCGACGCCCCTCCCACGATGGTTGATTGACAGTTAGCGTTTCAACACAGACCCGCCCTCGTGAGCGAGCTGTCAATCATAGCACGCGCCGACGCGTGTTCATTGTTGATAGCTGGAGCACTGAGTAGAATGGCGTCGGTCTTAGAGATTGTGGTGTTCTGTTCTTGGGTGCAATAAGGAACACAGCATCATATTGATGTTCCTAAATCCGTACAGCTGAAGACGCAGTGGCTGAGTTTGTTTTCGAAAGGAATATTCCCCATGATCAACGTCAATGCTGTCATGTTTGCGCGAATCATTTCACCAGACTGCTTTACAAACGAGGATCAGTAAAAAGCTGGTTATTTGCTAAGAAGCTGCTCCTGAAAAAAGGATCGGTACCAACTATTCGTGTTCCTGCTGCACCTCCAGAAGAACTGAAGTGAGTGTAACGTTTTATTGACCTTTATATTAATCTTTATATTCATCTTTGCAAATCGCTAGCAGCTTCACGATGAATGCGGCTATTTTTACACTCAGGTACATTAGGGCATGTTTTCTATGTACGACGTTCTCAATATAATTCATAATCCCACGTTTATAATGAACGACGCGTTATAGTTATTGTCAGAGAATGTCCGTAGACGGGCTCTGGTTATTGTGTTATTGTGTTACGGTGTGCGCACAGAACAGAGGGGCGGGGTGAGCAAAGCTCATTATCATTTTAAGACACATGCACTGAAACAGCGTGCTGAAAACAGAGCTGTTTTTGACCAGGTAAAATGAGTGTTTTCTTACAATACTAATGAGAATTTTTAATTAAAGTATATTACAAACTTTTAATTTAGACCCTATAGAATCATATTAGCTTGTACAAAAATGACATTATATGACCCCTTTAAGAAATACATGAGGCTGAGTGTCTCGGCCGCTCTCAGCCTCACGGGCTAATCTGAAGTACAGAATCGTGCCGAGCCCTTTGCTACATTTCATTATATAGACAGAACCTCTTTCACATGGAAACATCTGCTAACAATGGGAATTTACATTCAGAGTTGACACCTTTTGGAGGTATGAGACCATTTAGCTAGAGACCACCTTCCTTTGTGTGCCAGTTATCTCTAAACTCTTAAAAACCTTATTACCTTTTGTTTTACTTATTTGTAAATGAGACATTTGTACCAGTCGCCCTGAGACATTTCAAATGATACTAAACATGTATAATATTCGATGATAATCATTTACATTAAACTATATATATTCTTAGGTGAATTCAGGTGATCTTAGCATGAGAGAGAGAGTATATCTTGTATATCTTGTTTCTTTGTTGCTGTCATCTTTCACACATTATGATAATTTGACGACACAGATTAAACTATTAATCCAATGATTAGTAAAAACCCCACACAGTAGTTAAAAAATATGAACACAATGCTTACAGCGGTTTACTGTAGTGACTGTAGTGATGCTTGAGCAATACTGTAGCTCATAAGAGCAATATGTAATGTGAATTGAAGCTAATGCAACAGGTTCTTGTGCAGGATACAAAATAATGGGGAAAAGAAAACATTGTTCTTAAGGTCATCGTCAAGCTACAGGCCATACTGTAATAAAAATATTTTGAAAATGATTTTGAAGTATGATACCTTTATGAAATTATAAAACCGATACTTGAGATATGAACATGACTTCCCCTGGAAAACAATATCAAGCTTCTGTTTTAGTGTACTTCACCAAAATAATGCATATGAATTACAGTTTTTTACGATTGCTATGACAGATTTTTCAATACTTTTAACAATTTTCCAAAACTCTTAACACAGTTAGCACTACATCCGTCTGTGTAAGCTATACTATTAACACATTTCTTGTTGCTTTAACATAAAATGCATAAAATAACATAAAAAAGACCTAAACCCAACAAAACAAAAATGTAGAGAGGCTTCAAAAGAAACTGCAGTGCAAAACACAATCTATGATCAATACAATATACTGTCTGTTGTATAAGGGCAGACCTGACACATATAAAATAATGCAGTTTCTGTTATTCCATCTGATGTTAGTGTTTTTATGACATTGTGCTACGAATGACTAAATCTTCCTGTTGGACGAGAACATATGTTAGTGTTTTGAAAAATTATTTGATTTTGAGACATGTTTGCAGTGTTTTGGTAGACATAGTGTATTGTTGCTAGCGTATTATTGTATTTTGAAAATTAGTGTTGGAGTTTAGTTTACAATGTGTGATTTTGAGCATGAAATTAACTGTTTTGCCAATTGTGTGTTGTAGGTGTGTTGGTGCGTTAAGAGTTTAGGAAATTTGTTAAAAGTATTGAAAAAATTGTCATAGCGATTGTAAAAAACTGTAAAAACACCCCTGGCAACCATGAGGGTGAGGGATGAAGGAATAAAATAAAGAAAAGGATGACTCGGAGGTGGGACTTTCGTCTTGATAGTGCACAAGGGGGAGTTCAAATGTTAATTTCCAGCCAGGTCCCTTGTCTACTCGATGAGTGGTCGTTCCTCAACCAGTTCTTCCAGTTTTTCCAGTCTTACGTCATCACAATCTTAATCAACCTGGAGTTGAGATCATTTTAAGTTTTTAATTGCAGAGCCTGAACCACTTAACATTTACACATTTACTTTTACTTATAACATATATTTCATTGCAGAAAAAAAAGTGATTTGAAAAAGTGTTTTAAATGTGATAAACAATGATAATGTGGCAATGCCATTTTAAATTTACTGCATTAATCAGTATACAAACATATACAGTATAAAAATGTTTTTCCCAATGACAAAATAATTATTTAGCTGTTTCCCTTTGCACTTTGCACTTTGCATGACAACAGATCTTTATCACTCACCCATGTACCAGAATATCATATTCAAGCTAGTCTCTTGGTACCCTGTCTGTGGTGAAATACCAACCATCACAAAATGTTCAGACCCATTGTAATTTTGTTCCTCATATTTTAATTTTGATTGTATAAGGAATGTATAAAAAATGTGATGCTCTATGTTTTCTTTGGAAGACTCTTTATATGTCTGTATCAATTTCTACAACTAACAGACAAACAACATTTTTCCTGAAATGTTGATTTTGGATGTAGGAATTTGGATTTTGATCATAATAATAATTTTTCAAGGTTGTCCATAGTTTTCAAAGATGTTTAAAGCAGAGGAAGTTTAGAATGGATTTAAGAGGTTGGAAATAGAGTAAACAATGAGCTGACAGACTATCAATTTCATATCACTTCATCACACTCATACTGGATTAACGGAATGATATGTTAATATAATATAATTTTTCTGCTTTCTTTGTATATCTTGTTTTTTGTTGCTGTCATCTTTCACACATTATGATAATTTGACGACACAGATTAAACTATTAATCCAGTAAATAGTAAAAACCCCACACAGTATAGTTAACAAATATGAACACAATGCTTACAGCGGTTTACTGTAGTGACTGTAGTGATGCTTGAGCAATACTGTAGCTCATATGAGCAATATGTAATGTGAATTGAAGCTAATGCAACAGGTTCTTGTGCAGGATACAAAATAATGGGGAAAAGAAAACATTGTTCTTAAGGTCATCATCAAGCTACAGGCCATACTGTAATAAAAATATTTTGAAAATGATTTTGAAGTATGAAACCTATATGAAATTATAAAACTGATACTTGAGATATGAACATGACTTCCCCTGGCAAACAATATCAAGCTTCTCTTTTTGTGTACTTCACCAAAATAATGCATATTAATTAACCCCCCCCCCCCCCCCCCCCCCCCCAACCAACTCCCCTCTATAAGAGTCGCAGTTAGATGTTCAGACAACAAGACATTTACTTCACTCCACGGGCCTTTCAACATGAAGTTTTTCTTAGGACTCCTTCTCACCTCTTCATTCCTCCACTCAGGTATGCTCCAGTAACAGGTGTACATTTGCTTTACTGAATATAATAAAAAAAATTGTTTTAATGAATTTGAATATTACACTATTTCTTCTTGTAAATGTCACACTTATTTATTTTTGTTTTTGTTGAACAGTTCATATGCTGCAGTGTTTATTGTGTGACTCACCATTCTGTGAGAAGCCGTTTTTAACAAACTGTCTCTTAAATGAGTATTGTGCCACCCTGAGGACTGATGGAACTTTTTCAGGTTAGTTTTAGACATGTCTAATTTTCGGTCTTTATTTAATATTCTAACATTAAAAAAAATAAAAAATAATATATATATATATATATATATATATATATATATACATATATACACTGTATATATATATATATATATATATATATACAGTATATATACAATTTGATTACAAAAGAGAAACAGAAAAAAAATCCCACTCTTTATTCCTGTTAAAAAGAGTAATGTTATGGTATACATGCACAGTCCTCTTACATTTGTGTTGTATTGTTTCTCTGGATTAGGTTTGAATTTTACAGTAGTAGAGAGGTTTTGCCTATTGAATGCTTTTTGTGCGATGCTGAATGCAAATGGCACAACATTCACTGCTTCAGTTGCTGTTGGGCAGACAAGTCTAACTTCAACCCTCTCCTGCTGCAACACTAATGGATGTAACAAGAATAATTTTGATGGTAAGATAATTTTTTTATGCATTTAATACAGTGCTTTGATCAAAACATTATTATTAAAATCAGAAAAGAAGAATATTTGGACCTGTATATCTGATTTGCTAAATATATTTGCTGATAATTAACAAGGTACATTTGAAAGGTTTGGATGACTTTATATGTCTGTAAATACTATTTAAAAATTATTAACCTTTAAGTGCAACTTGATTTTTAGCACCAAACAAAACCCCAAATGGACTGACGTGTAAATCATGCCGCAGCTTTTATGATAAACGGTGTGATTCTGATATGGTCTGTGTGGGTAATCAGGACCGCTGCCTTAACGACACAGGTGAGACAGATACATCAGTAATATAAATAATAAAAGTGTTTTGAGAAATGACAGCATTTATAGCCTAATATCTGAAAATGTACAACTATGTTCCTGGAACTGATCCTAATCACCAGTGCTATTTTATTTTAATTTTTCTTGTTTGTATCAGCTTCTTCGTTGCCTTTTGATTATGATTTTGGAAACAACACCTTGAAAGGCTGTATCTCAAGAACTCTTTGTCAGCCTTCAAACATTGGAAATATGACATGCTATGAAGGGAGCTTCTACAATAATGGTGTCATTTGGTTGAGTGATGTCAACTTCAGTCTCCCACTTCTGAGCTTTATTACCATTGCTTTGTTGCTGTAGGATAACTTAAATGCCCCGAATGTCATTTAAAAATGTTATAGATTTTAACTTGCTATCCATTTCAGCTTTTGTTACTTACACTACGATTCAAAAGTTTGGGAATCAGTAAGATTTTATATATATATATATATATATATATATATATATATATATATATTTATATATATATATATATATATATATATATATATTCAGCAAGAATGCATGAAATTGATCAAAACTGACAGTAGATAATTATAATGTTTCTATATTAACTTCATCAAAAAAATCCAGTTTTTTTTTTTTTTAAATCATGGTTTCCACAAAAATAGGCAGCACAATTGTTTTCAACATTCATAATAAGACATTTTTCTTGAGCAGCAAATCAGCATATTCAAATGATTTCTGAATGATCATGTGGCACTGAAACTGGAGTAACAGCTGCCTAAAATTCAGTTTTACCATCACAGGAATAAATTATATTTAAAATATATGGTATAAATATTAATAATATTTCACGATACTACTGTTTTTACTGCATTTTTTATCAAATAATTTGCTGGCTTAGTGTGCAAGGCACTTCTTTTAAAAACAAAGATCTTACCAACCCCAAACTTCTGAACTGACAGTAATATAGGAATAGTTTGTATCTGAGCTATTATCTGGGGAAAAAAATAGGGGGATATGTTCTGTAAGCTGTTTATTCAAATGTCACTTAAATCATAGAACATGTTTGTGGTATAATATTTGCATACTAAGTTTCTCTTGTCAGGTTTCAGATAAGCAGAAGTTAAAAGATTGCACTTGCAATTTTTTTCACAAAGAACATTAAATGTTTACCTTAAGTATTTTATCAAGACATATATTACTATCTGGTTGGTACTGTGCTACATTAAATGCACTAAAAGCATATCACAGTCTGGATGCTCACAATTTTACAATCTTCTTAGCTGGGAACATTTGTTTGTATGTGGACATCAATTGTCTTGTGTTTGGTGAGGCTTGAGCAAGTCAAACTGCGTCAAAAAACGTTGCTAAGATGCCCTGGGAGGTTACTAATGGACATTGCACTTGCATAGCTGTTTGGTTCAGTCTGTATGTGCAAATAATAAATTACATTGCAAACTGTATGCTAGTAAACTAATTGCTATGTGCCATTATTACTTTAAACATTTCAAAATGTGTGTCCTTATGTTAGATGACGTTTGTAGTCATATTGTTGCAATCCTTGTTGCTGTGGAACAGTGTGTAAAATTCCATACCTGTAATAGTGGCGAATTTTGACCCCCTGCCAAATTATTACCCCCCTCGTTGAAGTCAGTACCTGATTTCCTAATCCTAACTCCACCCAAAATCCTAAACCTACCAATACTAGGGGGGTAATAATTTGGCGGGGTCGAACACCGGGCCTGAGGGAGCATCCAAACAATGAGCAACATGGACCTAATTTTAATTTTAACATTTTGAATAGCAAGATTATAAATTATTGCCATCCCACTATGCATCAAGCGCCTTGAATGCGCTTGACAACTCTACAAACGTGACTTCCTTAAAATGACGAATAATTGTTGAAATGATTGGACACGTGGTGAGTCGGTGACTGCGACGTCTTCCGCTGGTTGTGCTGGGCCATTTTGCAGTGGGAAGAAATAAATTGGATTCCATTTATACAGTGAGTCTCATCGACAATAAACACATGATCGTATCATGCTCATCCAGCACATTTACTGTACATGAAATGCGATTATTAGTGGATAATTTCACACGCTTCCATGTCAAAGTGTCTGTTATCAGTGGCTTCTGTTCATGTGTGCTAAGACATTTTAGAAATCCCGACAGGCTGATGTTTTACGGCCATGTCTGGAATAAAGAGTAGGCCTATACATACAGTCAGGGTAATATTAAAGGACATAAGCCGTGATATAAGATTTTGGCCATATTGCCCATCTCATTCCCTGCGTGATCTGTACAGGCACGTCCACAAACCTCTTGCGTTATTGTTTGGTCACACCACAAGGTGTCACTGTGGCCTCAAAGCTTCAGCAATGCCACTCAGAGCTCGATTGCTATGTCTGAGGTAAAACACGCCCCCCTCATTAGCATACAGAGGAAGAAATGCAGAAATAAATAAATGTGGAAATAAATGAATGTGGAAATAAATGTAGACATAAATACATATATACATAAATGAATGTGAAAGTAAATAAAAGTGGAAATTAATAAATGAAAAAAAAAAAATGTGAAAAAAAATACAATTATAAATGAATTTATTTATAAATTATTTATTTATGTATATATTTATTTATTATTATGTCAGATTTGGCATTCCATAGCTGATGAGGTCCTTGTCTTCAGAACATTGAAGAGGAAAGATACTTGAAGGTGAATGTTCTGAAGTCTGTGCAGAAGATCTGGACAATCTGGAACACGCAGACGGAGGATTTCTGAAGAGAAGGTTTTGAAGTTGGAGCAGAAGGTCTTGAAAATGATGGGCATAAGCTTGGTCGTTGATGCTGTTACCGAACTCCCCGAAATTCCCTTCTTGCAGAGCGTCAGCTGTCAGTGAGCATCTGTCGGGCTAGTTTTGCTGTGTGTTCCACTCATCAGCTCTAGTCGGACTCACGTCGGTGGCAGTTTGCCTGATTCAGCATGTTGAATTGGCGTTTGGGCAATCACTTAGAGAGATCACTCTGATAGGCTGCACGAGAATAAAATCAAAAGTGATGAAAGTGAGCAAAGAAGTCAAGACGGCACAGATAGAAGGCTGTTTTTACGTCATCTAATCTGAGCTTTCCAATACTCAAATATTTTAAACATGAGCTGCCTGCAATGAAGAAAGTGATCAGTTTGGTTGATATTCAAAATGTTAAGCAAACGCTGGTTTGTTTACTGTTTGTATACCTGCAGTCCTAGTCCTTTTGAATGATAACTATTAGATCCCTGCTGATATCGACAGTTATTTCCTTGCTACGCACATGTTAGTTGGCAGTCGCCTGTAGTCCTTGGTGTGTTCAAGCGCAGTTTTTTTGGCCCAGACGCTGCCAACATGAGGTGACAACAGTCAGGTTCTGTCGCCAGTTTTTTGACATCGGCTTGGTGTGTCACGGCCTTCAGAGAGAACCTTAATGCTTTCTGAGCTGGCGGGATTTGCAAATGGCTGCCTTTCTGATTCAGCGTTGTGATTGGCAACGCATGATTGCATGTATACCTTAATAATTGTTGGGTCACAAAAAACACTCATAAAGTGTATACAGATATTTAGCTTAAATGAAGGCAAAAGTCATAATGTTGTCCACCGAAACCTGATCCAATTCTAGTGAAACTTTTCCACACGTGGTGTGAATAGGTGTTGCCACCCTGTTTGCCTGCTGTTCACTACACGCTCTAGCTCTTTCATTTCTTTCATGCCCCAATCTCTTGCTTTGTTTTTATTTGTTACGGAGGACTTCCCAATATATATTTTATGTCATACTCTGGAGGCTTTTACCATAAATTATACAGACACACTAAGCTCTCCATTTGCAGGACAGATGTTATTTTTCACTGAGAGAAAGAATGGGGCCTGCTTCATAATTTAGAGGTCATGCTGTCCAGTCTCAAGAATAAATAAATAACAAATAAATATACAAACAAACAAAAAAATCTGTCCACACACACACACACACACACACACACACACACACACACACACACACACACACACACACACACACACACACACACACACAAACAAAAAAACTGTCTCCTGAGCATGAACATAATAACACACATGAATAGATAGACATATATAAAGGATGGTATGATATCATGGGCATATGCACAATTAAATAAATGTTTCCAAAAATGTAGAATTAAAATAAGAAAATCAAGTTATACAGAATGGTACTTAGATAACATCTCCATATGTGCATGAAAAAAGCACATAAATAATCACCAATATTCAACATTCAACAGTATAGTGACTACAGTCTGAGATGTACCCGTACCTTTGTGGTTAGTGTTGGAAAAACGTGCTCGCTTCACCCTGTGGTGGGAAAAAGGCGGAAAGCTATGCTCACTATATCAGTGCACAGTGGATTTCCCAGGTTTTTACATAGCAGTCCCATAAAATGTGCATGAATGTGACGGTCAAAAAATAAAGACACCAAGTGTCTCCCTCCCGTTGATAGTGAGGATACCTTTAGACTGTGTGTGTGCCTCTCTCTCATTTATTCATGATGGGAATATTTAGACATCTGGCTATCTGTCATACCATGGATGAAGATGAACAGAAGAGACAGGTATGTAGTGTTTGTGTGTGTGTGTGTGTGTGTCAGGGCTCGGATAGGTTATGACTTGGAGGAAGAAAGGTAACAGGATGAACAGATGTTTAGGTGTAAAATTCTCTATGAAAAAAAAAAAAAAAAAAAATCTAATGGCAAGATATTTTGAACAAATTTATAATTTCTGTTTATGCTAAATATAGAGACTCTCTATATTCCCATCTCTCCCAAAATGATTGAGATGGCCAATCAAATCAAAAAAGGCGGGACTTTAGCCAACTCTCTTTCTGTCACTGTCACAACGCAACGAGAGTTCATGGAAAGAAAAATGTAAGTAGATTTAAGTATTAGACAGCTGTTTTGCGATAAAAATCTTCATCAACCAACAGTTATAGCCTATGATGGAACCCACTTTTCCTTTTTATGAAATTTCGCCGTTTTAAATTGAAAATATGCGTCGTAATTCATAACTGAATGTTACGAGACAAGAAACGTTTGCATTTTTGATATATTTGACATACGAATGAATAAGAGTGAATTTGAATTTTAAAATAAAATATTAGGCTATTTGTAAATAGTTTAAATTAATTAGGCCTACTTCATTAGTCATAATATCTTTTACAATTCTTATTTATGTATTCCCTTAAATACCGCCTTTTAATCTTTTAATTATTTATATTATTTACTCCGCCGGAGGGGATGGGTTTCACGGGAAATTGAGTACATTCATCACTCGCCCGTGCATGTCTCGTCATATCCGTTAATAAAGAAAAGTTGCACCGGCTACTTTGATGCATATTGTTTGGGAGTGTCATAGTTGTCACAATGAATGAGAAAGGTTGACATGGAGGAGCATGCTAAATCATGAACCTCTAGGGAATCACCTGTTTACACCGGTGTTTAAAGTTTTTAGCTTTACAACAAGGACAAGTAGGTCTATACTCATAAAACAATGATTTAAAAAGCACTAACAACAGGAAGCATAATACAATGGTTTCATTTATTAAATTGCTGTACAAAACAAGAAAAACAGCTCTCTATTACAATTGTTAGATGTTCCATGTTTACATTACAGTACAAACTTATTCTTATTATTATCCTTTTTTATAAATGGTAATGAAACAGAAAGACTAACACATTCATTTTTAGATTTAATATAAATTGCTGTCTAGTTCAGTTTTCTTATGAATTTTTTTTTTTTAAAGTTTTTAAAAGAGTATGTAAAGAGTATGTAAATGTGTGAGTATGTAAGAGTATGTAAATGAACGCAATGATACATAATACTGTTTTGCTCACTTGAAAAAGTGACCTAAGTATTGAAAAATTGGACTTAGCGTTTGTAAAAAACAAAACAACAACAATAACAACAACAACAACAACAAAAACACCCTGTAACTATCAAACCGAGACATATATAGGCTACTATTGATCAAACCCGCCTGTCTCCATAATCCAGCTCTTGGCCACATGAGGGAGCTGTTCCCAAACAAAACCAACAGTTAAACAGGGTACCAGGAAAAACACGTACATCAAAAGTCAGTCATAGCCAAGAATTAGATAAATGCACAGAGATAAAAAAAAATAGATATTTTTTAACACCTTTCGTTTTTTAAGACTGATATTTGAAACGTTAATTCTAAATTCTCTTCGTTATTTTACAAGCTTTAAAAAACACATTATTAAGGACAGGGAGCCCATCATGGTCGACAAATGAAAATGTTATGAGGTGTAGGCTAAGCCTAATGTTACAAAGTTGTAAAAGTAATGTTAAAATTGAACGTTGTTAAAACCAATATCATCAAGAAAAGAGAAGAAAAAAGTGAACAAAAGATTGATAGAAAATAATAGCTAGATAAAATATGAATAGCCTACATCTTTCAAACACTTAGGTTATGTTTATTTTTTTTTACAGTATACAGTATCAAACAGGCCTATTAAAAATGATCGTCAGCATGGTGATTTTTTTTTATAGGCGACAATGCCATGCGAACAAACTTGATAAATAATATGCAAACAATCTAATTAACACATTAGACATGAATTTTAAATACTCAAGGATGTTCATACAAATATCTTCTCGCATATGTCTCAGGAGTTGACTTTCTTCTCCTCCTGTCCCAAACGCTCTTGCCTCGAGACATGATGCACAAGGTATACAGGCACTCGCTGACAGCCTCACTGTGGTTCGTGATAATGCTGTGGTCTAACCTGAGATGAAATGGGACAGGTCCTGGCGCCAACCTCCTACTCTTAAACAGCGAGGCTTCCCTCAGCTTCTTAGTGTGGCTGAAAAAAAAATGACTTGGATTGAAAGTTGCCTACTTGATCGCGAACTGACACAAGCCTATTTGCTATTAAACACATATACTGTACATCAACTATTATTTTTTCTCTGTTGGTCCTTGATTAGCACAAAAAAAAAGTTTTTGTCATGAAAATTGACAGTCAATCCCTGACTGTTGTGTCATTCATATATATATATATATATATATATATATATATATATACACTATATATATAATACTTCATAATACTTTCAAAATACTAGATGTAGATGTAATATTACAACTGATAAAAAATAAAAAACAACAACATTTTTTAACTAATAATTTCTAACCCTGGTCTCAACGCAGTAGAACTGATTGATATCTTCCTATAGATATGATATTTTACAGTTTTCCAAATGATTTATGTACGTACAGAGAAAGTGAGAGTGCATGGGACTTAAAGAGTCAAGGGTCTGGCAGCTGGGGCCGGATGGAAGTGGCGAGATAAGGGCCCGGATATAAAAGGGGTCATGGGGCCAGCAGTGCTGTGAGAAGGGAACACGGGACTGGGAAATTGATATGAGCAACTTGAGGAATCAGAAAAAAAACACCAGACAAAGGAGAACGAAATTAGGGATTCAGTAGATCTCTACGACTAATAAAGAACAACATGGAGATATTAAGAGATAAGCAAAAATAATTATATAAATAAATGAACTGAATGTTAATGCAAGCAAATATACATTTACTCTTCTATCTGCAACAGCGAGTGCTCTCTCTTTCTCTCTCTCTCTCTGCTTAGTCAGCTCATTATCCGATGGAACCTCAGACAGAATGGGTTTAAATCTCAGCATTGCCTCCAGCTCTCACTCTTCCTATTTCATCCTCTTACCTAGTTTGTTTTCCTGCATCTCTTAAGTCTTTGTTTTTCGCTCCATCGTCTGTTCTTTTTTGTTCTTGTGAAATCTTTTATCACCACCTGCCCTGCTCACCACACCTCCACCTTGCTGGTTTCAGGGGCCCTGCAGCACCACCTGTGATCGCTTCACTTCTGCTCTTTTTTGGTTGCCCTGAGCTAACATTTCCCATATGCCCACATATTATAGAAAGTTCTCTTTTATTGCTGTTTTGTTATTTTTCATTTCAATTTTAAACAACATCTGATGCTTTTAAATGCCCTCCAGTCTTTATATGACATACTGGAACATTGCAGTTGCATGCCAAAAGTTTGACATGTAGGCTACTGAATATTAACAAATATTAATGTTGAATGTAATGTCTTTTTGAAATGTACTTATTAATGTTACAAGATAACGTTACGGTGACAGAAAGTGAAGCAAGCAGTATGTTGTTTCCGAAGAAGATCACAGACATCTTCTATTTATGGTCATAACTGCAAATAAATAAAAAAAAAAAAAAAAACCCAGACACACTAATCTGTTTAAAGACCTTTAAGCCATCATTTGAGTATAGGATAATAAGGATTAGCTACACATAATCTGAATGGATGGGGATTTTCCCATGTTAAGCCTCTATCTAACCACTAATTAATAAATGATTTCCTGAATCCTCAGTCCACTATCACCAATGCTTCAAATCCAGATCATTACAACACGTTTAACTAGGCATATGTAATATAATACACCATCACATATCACACGACGAGAATTCATCATTCATAATTGGAACTCACTTTTTAACGTTTACATTTTGAGTACTCATTGATAACTTTTTTTCTTGTAACTAGTAAAGTAACATATTACTCTTAAATTTACAATAAAATATCTGAGTTACTTTTTCAAATAAGTAATGCAAGTTACTTTGTTTTCCCATTTATTGACTGACCCCATGTTGAGAGAAATCCCGGAGTAAGTGCAGAGATGTGTGTGCTGGGTAAACATGATGGACATTGTAGTTCTTGACTAAATGTGAGCATACATTCACTTTTCAATGTTTGCCTTTTGATTTACACTATATTTGAGCAACCCTGAAATATAGTCTCATCCTTAATAGTGGACCATTTAACCCCTGTTTCATTCCCAAAGGAATATTATGTTGTGCATTGTTTTCATATTTCCTTAGTAGGTCAATATTTGCAGCAGTGCATTAATGGCATTAACCGCAGTGGAGACTGCGAAGTGAAGTCTGTAAACATGGCCGTTCAAGAGTTTGAAGTCAGTACGTTTTTTTGAAAGAAATTGTATAATGTAAATTCTTTTCTTGGTTTTTTCTCTCTAATAAATGCTGTTCTAGTGAAATTTTTATCCATCAAATAATCAAAAGTATCATGGTTTCCACAAAAAAATAAAATAATAATAATAATAATTAAACAGCCTTGATATAAATAATAAATATTTAATGAGTACTAAATCAGCATATTATAATAATTTCTGAAGAATCATGAAGACTGGAATAATGGCTGCTGAAAATCCAGCTTTAATTCAGGACTAAATTACATTTTAATACAGAAAATATTTTAAATTGTAATAGTATTTCAGAATATCATTCATTGAGTAAGAAAATAATTCATGTAATTTGAAAGAAGCAGTCACTGAATGCACGTTACATAATCAAATGACTTTTTTCAATAATAGTAATGCATTACTTTTAAATTTACAACAAAATATCTGTGCTATACTTTTTCAAATAAGTAACACAGGTTACATTGTTTTGCCATTTACTGACTGACAGCTCTACATGAAAACATGACGGCTATTGTAGTTCTAGACTAAATGTGAGCATCTCATCTCAGTGCACAAAAAAGATTCAGTATTCCTCAAAATGGATAAAAACAGTGAAACAAACTTAGAATATTACGCAAGCCTGTAATAATTAAATGTTAAGTAATAAAATTATACTGTATTTAATCTCACATAACCAATGTCTTTGCTGCTGACCTGATAATCCAATTCAACTAAGTAAGAGTTGACCTAGGTAACATAATGCATTACTTTCCATAAAAAGTAATGTAATTAGTTACTTTTTTAGTGAGTAACACAATATTGTAAGATTTTAAATGTAACTTCCCCTAAAACTGATGATAAATGATCCAGTTTAGCCCACATAGACTGATGCTATGCTCACAGTGTGAAGAGCTTTGAAAAACGTGACCTAAGGATTAAGAAATTGGTCCTAGTAATTGTAAAAAAAACTGTAATTGATTAAATTCTTTCCGAAAGTAATTTAAAAACCCCTCTGCCTTATAGTGAGAGGCTTCAGTGAGGGATGACCACACACATACCTCCAGGAATTCAACTTGACACTCTTGAATGTGTGGTTTTTCTCCTCCTCCCTGGGGTCAAATACAGAGTGAGGGATCACAGCAATACGTTCCACACCCTTTAAAGACCTGAGCACTACTCAAGGGGGCATTCAGACGGCAGTGGCCCATGTGTGTGAAGTGTGTAATGTGTGTTAGGGAGCCCTGGAGGAAAAAGCCGCAGGCTGTTCAACACGCTTGAATATCTACCATCTCTCTCTTTCATTCTCTCCCTCTATCGCTCTTCTCGCTGCAGCCCAGTAGACCGGTGCTCTCCACACACGCACATGTTTAAATATTTCAGATGGAGGAGGGGGGCGGGGGTACTGGCGACAACTTCATAAATACTCAATGATAAATGGCCCGCCTTGCCACCACCTGTCAAAGCCAGCAATGATTTATTGATTTCTTTATTTGTCACATAAAAAGAAGAGAACTCTCCCTCTCAGTCCATCCTTCACTTTCTCTCTCTCTGCCAGTTCACTAACACAAACCAGCAGTGAGCAAATTGCTGCTTGATGTGAAAAAGAGAATTCCTCTCTTGATCCATTGGGGAGGACAGCAAGATAAACTCAAAATAAAATGCTTCACTTTGTCCTCTTTATCACATACTGTGTCTCTTTTTCGATCCCTGTATCTCCTGGTCTCTTCTGACATTTTTCTTTATTCTTGTAATATTTGCTTACTTATGCACTTTATCACATGTATTATTTCAATGGACGTAACTCATTATATCGATTCAGTTGTCAATTCGTTTTGATAGGGAAAAAAATGATTGGATTTGATGTCACAAGCCACAAGATGAGCTCATGGGCCGTTAAAGTTAATATGCACCATAAACGACATGATGTTTCATGATTATTACTGTCACATATAATCAAACTATGTTCCAGAACAGCTATGTCACGTTATGAAGGTACATCACATCACATTTTATTTTATTTATTTATTTCATTTATTTTATTTATTGTCATTCTAAAAGAAAAGCACAAAAAACAAAACAAAACAGATGTTCATCTAAGTCTTACAGCACCCTTCAAAAGGGTCAGTAATATCTTTTTTTTATTATTAAAGAAATTAATACTTATTTAGCAAAGTGACTTAAATTGATCAAAAGTGACAGTAAAGACATTTTTAAAGTAAACATAAATGCTGTATTATTCATCAAAGGCAATGTTTTCATCGAAAAATGTATTACAAAAATATTAAGGAGCACAACTGTTTTCAACATGATAATACTAAGAAATGTTTCTTTAGCACCAAATCAGCATATTAGAATGATTCTGAAGGATCATGAGTAATGATGCTGAAAATTCATCTTTGCCATCACAGGAATAAATTACATTTTAACATATATTAAAATACAAAATAGTCATTTTAAATTGTGATTATATTTCATTATTTTTTATTATTTTTATATTTTATTTTGTATTCTGTATTTAAATAAATTTAGCCTTGGTGAGGATAATAGACTTTCAAAAACATAAAATTCTTACCAACCCCAAGATTTGAATGATAGTGAAAATGTCAGACTGTAACTCACACAACTATCATGTATGGCTTCAGAAGCCTGAAGACAGAGTGCACAAGTCATATGGACTACTTGTATGATATAGTGCTTTTAGTGTAGTGCTTTTGCATCATTTTTGAAGTTCACAAGTTCACACTTACATATAATTGAATAGAGCAAAGAGTATGAGTATGCGTGGGGGAGGGATGCTAGAAAACTGTTGTGGGACAGAGGTGAGTCACGCTGAGTGGGTAGATTATCTGAACGTACACCTCCCAAACTTTGTCAATAAAACATCATTTAAAAAAGGCCTCTGTTTCCATTCATTGTGATTGTGACAAGTTCATTCTACAAAATGTGTTCTTTTGTGTTCCACAGAAAAAAAAAAAATGCATATGAGTTTTGAGCGACATGAAGGTGAGTAAATAAATGAATCATTTTTGGTCAACCTATCCCTTTAAGTAATGGACAATTTGGTTTATCATTGTGTTTTATAAGTCATATTATCTTCTTTACATTTTGCCTTACAAAAGCATATTTTTTTCTTCTTTTACTGCCAGCATGTACATATCTACAATTTTCTGCTTTTCTTAAGCCTGTCTCGTGGATCCTACGTCCCTCTTTCTCTGCTTTATACTTCTTTGTCTCTTGTGTCTCCTTGTCTCATCATTCCTGGCCCTGTCTCTCTCTTGCTCTCGTTCTGTGGGCTAGCAGCCTGTCGATGAGAGTCATTGGTCGGCGGCAGGCGCAGTCAATGACCCTGACAGTGCGCAGTTATCGCCCTAATTAAGATGCCACACTTGAGTTAAACCGCTGCATTAAGATTTGATGGGGAATTGATCAGAGTGTCACAGGCAGCAAGAGTAGGAGAGAGATGAAGAGAGCGGGCGATGAAGGAGGAAGGTCGGACCACAGGCACACCCACCTCCCTGTCGATGGCGACTGAAGTGCGGGGGTCAAAGGTTAAGACAATCTTTGATTCCAGTTGATCACCCCACTGTGTCTCCGGTCGATGGATTAATTACTATGATATTGAAGCCGTGGGATCTCAAGTGGGCTGCCAAACAGTGAGCAAGTGTTTTGCATGGATGTACGCATGCATGCTTGTGTGAGTGTGGGTGTGGGTGTGGGTGTTTTGGGTCAAAATTAATTACTCTGTTATTCAAGCTGTGTAATCTCAAGTGGACTGTCACATAGTATGCAGGGATGTGTGTGTTGGAGCATCAGGATTAATTACGCTGTTATTGGAGCAGTGTGATCTCTGGTGGGCTGTCAAACATCAGGCTGATCTGACTGTCAGGGGACGAAGGGACAAGAGGCTAAGGAGTAGGTAATATCTGTGTAATGTTCCTATCCCCCTCTCTTTTTCTCTCTGAACTGCACACACACGTTCAATTGCTCTGTATAGTGAGCTGCCTATGCAGGCATCTTATATGCATTATCGATTTAAAGTCTGTTCCAAAAGTAGCCATTATAATTATGTTCACACATCTTAGCCAAATTTTAAGATTACACTGCATGTATCCTTTGCAGCAACAACAATGTTTAAAATATATATATTTGCAGATAATATAATATTAATGAAATTAAAGGGTTAGTTCATATGAAAAGTATCCCATCATTTGCTCACCCTCAAGCCATCCTAGGTGTATATGACTTTCTTCTTTCAGCCAAACACAATCGGAGTTATATTAAAAAATATCCTGGCTCTTCCAGGCTTTATAATGAGAGGTAATAGAGCCTTTTTGAAGCTCCAAAAAACGCATCCATCCGTCATAAAAGGCTCCAGTGGGTTAATAAAGGCCTCCTGAAATGAAGCAATGCGTTTTTGTAAGAACAATATTTATATTTATAACTTCATAAACTATAATCACTGGCTTCTGGTAATGGCCATACGTGAGTCTAGTTCCGGCGGAAGAGTGACCTACTGTATGACCCGATGTATGACGTTGGATGTAGGAGTAGCGAAAGCTTAGGTGAGAGTAGGTGCCTCTCGCTGTTCAAACAAATAGAGCTGGGCAACAAACTCAAGCTCCTCCGACATTTCTCTGTAAAAATTCTTGTTTTAGACTTCTAATTTGTGACTAGTGTTTTGTTTTGGTCTATCGTCTTCGCTTATGCCTTCGTCAATACGTCATGCGCCGGGTCAGAGTTTACTCTTCCGCTGGAACTTGACTCGCCTAATTTTGATGTGTTGACTAGCACAAAGTGTCACAGAGTCAGCGCCATCATCAACACCAGACCTTTCAGCTCCACCCACTCGATCAGCCTCACCTAAGTTCTAATTCAACACACCTGTCACAATCACAGTAGCAGTCACCAGCCACGCCATCACTGTCTGGTCTTGTTGTTCACTACTGATGAACTTACCTGGCTACTTACCTGATCCACTCACCTGCTGAGATTCCTGTCCGTCTTCCTCCATCGTCATCCGTCTTCTTCAGTTCAGATCCACCGTTCACTCTTCAGCCTTGATCCGCCACACACCTGCAAAGACACAGAGACTGTTACACAGAAGTTAAGTCTGTGTAACAGTCTCTGTGTCTTTGCAGGTGTGTGGTGGATCAAGGCTGCAAAGACACAGAGACTGTTACACAGAAGTTAAGTCTGTTCAAGGTAAAACCTCTGTGAGTGATTGCATCCTTAACTCGTATGACTGTAGTAGTGACTACGTCCAAACAGTGCAAGCCCTGATAAACACTGGATCTGCCGGACATTTCATTTCGCTCGACTTTCTTCACAATCTCCAACTGAAAAGAAAACTCTGCTCACACAAGACGAATCTGAATTCCATCCTGGGAACACCGCTGGGCCGTAGCTACATCAAGTACTGCACTCCCACTGTGACGCTCCGCATCGGGTGTTTGCATCAGGAACAGATCTCATTTCTAAAGCTGGAAGGTTCCACTGCGGATATCATATTGGGACGCCTGTGGATGACACAACATTCCCCGCGGATGAACTGGAATACAGGGGACAATCACCAGATGGAGTGAGTATTGTGCTGACAAGAAACCTTCTTTGAGTCCTTCACGACGATCCAAACCCTCATCTGCCTAGAACATCATACTCAACTCCACCACGCCTTGAGTCCACCATCAAACCTAAAATGACGCAGGTCCACCAGAAGCTATAAGAACAACACCTCTATCGCAAACTGGAGAAATGTGAGTTCGTCATCACCGAGCATGGCGTGCAAATGGACCAGAGGAAGGTGGACGCCATCGAGAAGTGGCCTCAACCCACCGCTATCAAGGATCTTCAGTGCTTCCTGGGCTTTGGTAACTTCTATCGCCGTTTCATTTCCAACTTCAGTCTAAACAGTACTCCACTCACCACCCTCCTTAGAAACCGGCCCAAGTCTCTGTCCTGAAGTCCCATCACCACAAAGGCTTTCCAACAGCTTAAAGAAGCTTTCTGTTCAGCTCCATCCATGGTCCACCCGGATCCTGAATCTACGTCAGGGATTGGGGCCGTGTTATTGCAGCGGCAGGATGATCCACTAATCCTCCATCCATGTGCCTTCTTCTCCAAAAAACTGTCCCCGGTGGAGCGGAGCGGAACTACGACATTGGTAACCATGAGCTATTGGCAATCAAATTAGCCATAGAGGAATGGAGACACTGGCTGGAGGGAGCCAATCATCAGTTTGAAGTGATTACCGATCATCGCAATTTGGAATACATCCGTGAAGCCAAGCGGTTAAACCTGCGTCAAGCACGCTGGGCACTGTTCTACACTTGGTTTAATTTCATCATCACTTATCACCCAGGGAACAGCAGTTTGCCTCAAGCAGATGCTCTCTCTCGTCTCTCCCAGAACAGGACCCTTCGCCACGTGAACCTATACTCCTTCCAGCCATCGTAGTGAGTCCCATCCACTGGTCATTGGATGATCAAATTGCAGAGGCCTCACGTAATGAACCCACTCCGCCGGGAGGTCCTGAGGGATGGGTATACGTACCATCTGCCCTACGCCTGTCCCTCATGGACTCAGTCCATTCCTCTCGGGCTCTGGACACCCTCTCGCTCCTCAGTAACAAGTATTGGTGGCCTGATATGACACAGGATGTCTCCCGATATGTCAAAACCTTTTCAGTCTGTGCCATCTCACAAACTCCTCGTCATCTACCTGCAGGCAAGGTGGTGCCCTTACCCATTCCGAATCGGCCACTGTCCCACATTGGCATTGATTTTGCTACTGACTTACCACCTTCTGAGTCCCACACATGCATTCTGGTTGCAACGGCCAGATTGAACGCAAGATCCAGGAGATCGGGAGATACCTGTGGTCCTATTGCAACCATCACCAGCACGACTGGAGTTGCTGGAGGGCAGAGTATGCACAGAACTCCCTCCGTCAAACCACCACCGGATTAACCCCATTTCAGTGCATAATTGGCTACCAGCCTCCCCTGTTATCCTGGTCAGGGGAGCCATTGGATGTCCCGTCTGTTAACTACTGGTTTCAGAAGAGCGAGAGGGTTTGGGACTCAGCTCACGTCCATCTCCAGCAAGCAGTACGAAGAAACAAGAGCCAGACCGATGCACGACGATCTGCCACTCCAGCATACCATCCTGTACAAAAGGTCTGGCTCTCAAGTCTCAAGTCTCAGGTACTGTCACAGAGCCAGTTCAGATCAACCGTTCACTCTTCAGCCTTGATCCGCCACGCACCTGCAAAGACACAGAGGGCCCTATCTTGCACCCAGCGCAATTGACTTTGTACAACGACGCATGTATCATTCCTATTTTGCACCCGCGCACAGCAGACTTTTCCCTCCACAGACGCATGCCGGTAAACTAAAGAGTGAACTTGCGCTCCCGGGGGCGGTGTAGCGAAAAGAGGAGGCGTGTTTCGGCGCAAACATTCCCTGATGCTATTTTGCAGGTTTAGAAAACAATTCCACCACTGACCAGGAAAAACCTAGTCTAAAGTCAGTGGCACGTTGCACATGTTATTCATATGCTATTTTAAGGGCGCATGCTTGGCCATAATCAATGTAGCGTGTGCACAACGTGCATAAACTTTGATTCTCTCATTTACACAGAAGCAGCAGTTCTCATTTTTGCAAATCATACATTATTATAAGGAAAAATATTAACACACGAGGGAAATCATTGTTGTGTCCATGAAGATGTGAAAAATAGGCATAAATCTAGCTTACACATTTACCCAAATTATTATACGCCTGTTTAACCGAGCTAATTTGGGTGGGTTTCTCCCATCCCCAATGTCACTTGTCTGTGTTTTACGGCCCTGACGAGAACATCGGTCTCCTCGGCTGTGAACCGCTCCTGGCGTGCGCCTGGCAAATCCGCCGTTATAATAGCAATCCGCCATGGAACAAGCGCGCCTGCTCTACTCTGCTCTACTCTTGAATGTGAGATGTCGCTCTGATTGGTTTATTTCACGTTACGCCCAAACCACACCTATGAATAATGAAGCTACTTCAGACCAACCCATTTTAGATTTGCGTCGGGCGCAAGAGTAATTTATGCTGCCGGTATAATAGCAACAGCGCCCAAGACCCGCCCACAAAGTTACTTGCGTTTTGCGCTTGATACTTGCGTTTCAGATCGTTAAAATAGGGCCCAGAGACTGTTACACAGAAGTTAAGTCTGTTCAACTAACCTTTCACTGAAGGCTTTCCTGTTTCTTCTGCTTGCTCTCTGCTTCCTTAATATAAACCATTAGCGTTATTGAGTTATCTGTGATCAGTCTCCTGTCCGCTGACACAAATCACTTGATTTAAATTTTTAACGGTACACAAATGTGTTATTACAATTACATTACTGTATATTGCCCAAAGTTTTGGGATGTCTGCCTTTACTTGCACATGTACTTAAATTACATCCCATTCTTAATTCGTAGGGTTTAATATGGAGTTGGCCCACCCTTTGCAGCTATAACATCTTCAACTCTTCTGGGAAGGCTTTCCAAAAGGTTTAGGAATGTGTTTATGGGAATTTTTTACCATTCTTCTAGAAGCGCGTTTGTGAGGTCAGGCACTGACGTTGGACGAGTAGGCCTGGCTCGCTGTCTCCACTCTAATTCATCTCAAAGGTGTTCTATCAGGTTAAGGTCAGGACTCTGTGCAGGCCAGTCAAGTTCCTCCACACCAAACTCACTCATCCATGTCTTTATGGACCTTGCTTTGTGCACTGGCGCACAGTCATGTTGGAACAGGAAGGGGCTATCTCCAAACTGTTCCCACAAAGTTGGGAGCATTAAATTGTCCAAAATGTAATGGTATGCTGAAGCATTAAGTGTTCCTTTAATATTTGATTCAATACTAAAAATTATCAATAAAATGTGTCCAGTCTAATTAGAATTTGACTATTTTACCCATTTCATGTTTTAAGAGTTCTTAGTCATTAGCTTAGCAAAATTCTAATGTGAAACTCTGTTTAATTAAGCCATTTGTGTGGTGCATTGACTTGCTACAATAAGCTAATCTCATAGCACACATATTGAAAAGTGATATTATAACTGTAAACTAGCTGGTTTAGCTTTACTTGCGCTAGTTGTTTATTCTATATGAGGCACACTGCATACACGCCTATTATCAATTTATATGCTTCAAGCCAAACTTCGTTCACTTAAAGCAAGAGTAAACAATACAGATGTGACTGTTGGTTTTCTCCTTCTGGTACTGAGGTCACATAGTAAAACTGCACTTATGCATTAGAATAAGTGCGATGATGCATATTTATGACTGAACATATCCAAACAAAGCCTTTATGTGCACACTTTACCCAATAAACAATTAAATGAACTGAGAGACTATAGGCTTTTAGAAGAAAAGACAAAAATAAAAGAAAACACTTTTACAACACTATATGAAGTTTTATGTAACAAAGTTCGGGAGGAGCATGTTCAGGTAATCATCCAATCAGCACAAGAAGAAACCAGTATAAATAAAGCCTTCCCTTACCTCCTGTCTCATGACAATTTTCTCAGCATCCCGCCACCACCCCATCACCTCACATTCGGCTGGGTCTACTCATAAATACCTATGATCTATACATTCATAGGGGGGGAGTACTCTGGGGTCGGGCCGAATTCCGAGCTCGGAGCCCTCCCCCCGGACAGCAAGCCAAATACGCATTATAATTTTATATCAGATTTCATTAACATGTGAACTCGTGAAAGCAGTATAGTCAGGATTTGTGGGGTAATCGTATAGTTACTGAAATATAGCCCTTTTGACAACTAGAGCCAGTCTTCACTATATAAACACTTTTTATACTATTTCTGATACAACTAAACAACACAAAAATATAAAATATTTACCATTTTTCCCCACCAAGACTTTTCACACATCCTCCATTTTTCATTATCCAAATTAACATTACTATGGATACAGGATTCATGCATTTATTGTTATTATTAATTATTTTAAAGTAGTTTTTTTGTGCTAAAACTTTAGAATGGGTGTGAATAAGCCGGAAAAGTTGAGTTTGTTATAGTCAGACTGTCATTATCAGATTCCCCCACTATTATGATACCAACTTGAAGGCTACATCAGATTAGCATAAGAGTGACCAAGTGGCAGTCATAGTCAATAAGAGGTCAAATAGTCATGAAATAGGGTTATTTTAGGTCACATATTTGCTCATTCCTCAGTGCATAAAACAGTGTTATGTGTGGTTTCCAAAAATAATGCATTTACTACATAATATCATGGTCAATTTCCCTTCCCCATCCTAATTCTTCACTCTCTTTTCTCATCTGCTCGCCTCTTCACAGCCAGGCATATTCAGGAGCTGCTCCTTTTACTTGCATTTTGTTCGTCCACGCTATGTGCTCTTTTTCCATACATGCTTCCTGTTCGCAACCATCTCACTCTCTCTCTTTCATAGGGTCATTTGCCTTTTCAGATGAGATTATGAGCTGTAATGGAGGGGGAGGTGTAGACTGCTGAGACAAGGAGAAATGGCCTGCTGCGAGGATGGGAGATTTGATGGCTAGTCGATACAGAAGTAGAGTGAGGGAAAGAATGAAAAAAGAGAAAGAAATGAAGAGGCGAGGTGACATGGAAAAAGAGAAAAAGTTTCTGTATCTTTCTCAAGAAATAAAAGTAGGATTATAATATATCTTGTCCACATGTCTCTTTGCCTTATTATTGATCAATATAAATCAATTATTAGAAATAGATGCAGTTATTATCTGTGGATTATGGCAAGTTTATGCTCACTTGCTGTAGAACAAAACTGTCTAGTGCATATTGATTTAAAAAATACTTAATACAAAAAATTTTACTATTGTAATGGAGCTTCGTCTTTCCCCAGCATTCTTCCTGCCTCATTTTTCTTTTTTTTCTTTTTTTTTACAAATAAGAGAAAAAATGTAAACTGAATTATTTTCCCCTTGTAATTTTTTTTGAAAGTTTTCCTGTATACATACAAAGGAGCTAAACTGCATGATTATTATTGTCCACATTCATTTTGTGATTATATATATAATTTGGATTTTGTTTGTATCATATTTGCAAATGTCATGTACAAATTCTTGATTTTATTTTCTATACTTGAAAGGCCATAGACCTTATGTTCTGAACTGAAATATTTTATAGCTATTGTTTTAAAAATTAAATAAATAAATAATTATAATAATGAGCTTCCTTTCAGTGCTTATTTTCACAAATGCAAATGTCATGTAAAAATTCTTGATAATATTTTCTCTACTTGAAAGATCATAGACCTTATGTTCTGAACCGAAATGTTTTGTATTGTATTGAAAATTAAGTAAGTGAATATAGCTTTTTAGTTAAAAGTTCAGTTCTTTTCTTAGGTAGGTGTGCCAGAAGTGAATTATGATCAGAAATGAAACATACTTGTGTTTGTTGTTGTGATAAAACATTGTCACTAAAATATTTACCTGACATTATAAAAAAGCCACAGGAGCAGAAATTATTGTGGCAAAACTTTCGACTTGATGTTAATCTTCCATTTGCCACTGTCAATCCATAAACATGCACCTGTACAGCTCCATATGCATTTGTAGTCTGTGCTGCTTAACTCATACTGAGAGATGTGCACGCAGAGGCTCCTTAAATGCCCTTTATGGGTGCTTTGGGAGACAATGGAGCGACGCTTCCCTAGCATCCCACTCCCCATGTCAAATGTAATAGAGCAGTCCATTGCCACGGTAAGATTTCCATGGTGATGGATGGAGGCGGGAGATGGGGGATAGGGATTAACCTTGGCTTTATGGTTGAGGGCGGGGCTTGATGGCTGACTTTGGGGAGGGAGTGGAGGAAGGCCCCGCCTTTATGCATCATAAACAGGGCAAATGGTGCATATGCAAAGTGCTTCCAAACGAGGAACAATCCATCAGGGTCTTAACGAGGGATTTCTAATCAAACAGAGGTCAGAATGCATGGGGACAATGACAGGAGAATTGGACGTATCAGGATATTGAAAAGATTACTTTCTCTTACTACTTTCCATTTATTTCTTTGACTCTCTCATACAAAGACATATACTGCCCGTGTGACGTTTGTAAACAAACACTTACACACAGACACTCAGTAAGAACAGAGCTGTCACATTGCCTGACAATGTCACTTCTGTTGGCATCAGTGAACAGAATGAAGTCAAACTCCCCCCCCCCACACACACACTGTCAAATGCCTCTCTTTGATGCTAGTGGTCCCTTGGGTGTACAGACTGAGGGGGGGGGGGGGTTAAGTTTGCAAGTTTTGCAAGTTTAAGTTTGTCAACCACTCCTGCTCATTTATTTTATTTTATTTTCAATATTGTGTGGCTGGATTAATTTATTTTTTTATTGTTCTTTGTTCTATTTAAGCTTTTGTAGGTTTAGGTTTATGTCAACCGCTCCTGATTATTTATTTTGTTTTGTTTTGTTTATTTTAATAAATATCGTTAGCCTAGATTACATGCTATATCAGATCATTAGGCAATACTTTACAATAAGGTTTCATTTGATAACATTAGTTAACTACATTAGTTAACATGAACTAACAATGAACAATATTTCTACAGCGTTTATTAATCTTAGTTAATGTTACAAGTTGTATCTGTTAACATTAGTTAATGCACTGTGAATTAACATGAACATGAGCATTTTTTTTATTTACTAACATTAACAAAGGTAATACTGTAAGAATATATTGCGCATTGTTAGTTCATATTATTTAGTGTGAAAATTAAGCGCTGTAAAAAATAGATATTTTGTGTGCGCATCTGTCTGTCTACATACAATAGGAATGTCAGGAGCAAATAAAAAAATATTGTCCATCATATCTTCTATGAATTCAATCTCTCTCAGTGTAACTCCTAATCCAGCACACACACATCTAACGCCTGTGACTGAACTGGTGGTGAGGGTTTCCCCTGATTGCTTGTGAGTGATTCCCCCATCAGACGGAGACACGGGGCAGGCTGCTCCACTCCAATAGTGTGAGAGTGTGTGTTTGTCTCTCTCTGTCACCCCGTGGCTGTAATGTGAGGGGACAAGTACGATTGACCTCCACATCACTGCTAACAGAGTGTCCAGCCAGTAATGTGCTGTAAAGAAAGACAGACTATTAACCCTCCTGCCCTGCACACACACTGTGCAATGGGTTTGTGTGAGTGCATGTTATTGGAGGATGTCGAACCCTAACATGTCATTGGGTCATTTTTATGGCCATGTCAGTTAAGACACATCAACAGCAGAAAGGCTTTTTTATGGTTTTCATACAGCCACTCAACGGATCATATCTTGTATGAAGCCAGCCTTTTACCCAACCCCCGCTCAATGCGAATGGACACTTAAAGCGATAGATTCTGTCAACATATAGGCCACTCGTGTTGTTCCAAACACGTATGACCTTCCGCCTTCTGTCGAAAATAAAAATTTAGTAGAATGTTCCACACAATGAAAGTGGATGGGGACCAGGTGCTATCAAGCTCCAAAAAAGGCAAAACAGTACCATAAAAGCACTGTGAAAAAAGCACTGTGGTCCATACAACCCATGTACTTTTTCTGTCTTTTTACAAGTCTTCTTAAGTCATATAATAAACACTCTTTGTGTGAGAAACAGAATAAAATCAAGCATTAAAATTTGTGCTTGATGATCACAATTAAATTTCATTGTATGCAACAGCAACTTGAAAATTCAGCTGAGAACACTTTTTTTGTGTGTTCCACTGAAAAATTAAGTTATACGTGTTTTTAAACATAATGGAGAAAGTAAATGATAACAGCTTTTTAGGTGAACTATATAACCTTAGCACTATTACATAACTAAGTGAACAACTAATACAATTATCATGAGTATTCTAAATCTTTAATTCTTAAAAAAGTTCTACCTCAACATCACTCCTGTCTATTGAGTGGTTTGCCCGAACATTGAGAGAACACGTATATTTGGGATTTCTAATGTTCTCTGGACATTAGAAGAGCATCAGTTTCCAGCGTGCAGATAATCTGAGGTGACAGCTTACCGCCATCAGCCTGTCGGCCTGTCATCATGGCAATAAAAGCTGATGGAGGGTGATTGGAAGCGATCCCTGTCCCCTCTTAGTGTCACGCCGGATGACAGCAGTCCTCAGGCGGGGGATGGAGTGGACGGAAAAGAGAGGGAAAGGATAGAAAGAAGAGGCAGGATAGCTGAATGGCCGTGGCAGACTGTCCCAGAGGATCTGTCCCTTCACTTTGACCCTCTGACCCTGAGGACAGATGTGCACCTGGACAACAAAACCATAGACACACATGCAAAGACACACAAATAGATACAGATAGATCTTCTGTGCAAATAGATTAAGATGTGCTGATCTACATTCATTTATACAGTACAGCACAAAAAAACACAAAAAAACCCATGCACATGTCATGTAACTAGACCTGGATATTTTCTTTCTCATGTGCATGAATTCTGTGGCAGTATTTTTTTATTTATTATTCTGAAAATGTACAAACCTAAACATTAATGAATAGGAACATGTGGGAAAATGTAACAATGCCAATGTTTATCGGAGACTTGGTAGCTGTCACATTTACTCCAGTGAATATTTTAGAAAGTCAGTTTCTGTACCGTACAATCTTAAAACAACAAAGCTATAGAACATTTCCACCAGTTTCCAAAAAAGTACAGTTTATTAAACAAATATTGACCCCAACAGAAAGACATGCTGTCATATGCGGCAAGTTAAACAGGCTTTAAATTAAAGAGCAAAATAATCATGCAACACAAAACTTAATAAAACAGTAAAAATGGAAAAGGCAACATATTAAAATTTCAATATACAGTACTATTATTATTATCTATAACTCGAATGGTTATATTTACACAATTTAAAACATGACAGTTTGCCATAATCAAAATGTGACAACTAGGCCCAATTTTTTTTAATTCTATGTCTTGAAAACGCAGATGAGAGAACATATTTGTGACTTCGCTTTGCCCTCTTAATGTACAGATTATAAATTTATAATTGAATTTTATACATTTATAAAATTCAATTTTATAAATTTACCCCCCCCCTCCCCCCCCCCAAAACACATTGGTAATCACTGCCTTATATTTTGAATGGCTTCAGCTGACTTGAAATATTTCGAGATATAGTCGTATTAACTACTACCTTCCTAATAACTTTTTGAAGTTTTTTGAAGCTCCAGTGGTTTATCCGTGTCCATTCTGCAGAAGAAAGCAAGGGTTGAAACAGGGTTGGAACAACATGTAAAGGATGTCAGAATATACATTTCAGCTATCTACCTTTTTAAAGGTCAGGAGTCAGAACAATATTAGGGAAGTTGATAAAACATTATATTTGTAAAACTCTGACTCGTTCTCTGTGCCTCTCATGTCAAGGCTCAAGATTTACCCACCACTTTTGTTCTGTCCATCCTCTCTCTCTCTCTTGGCCCCGGCATCGATCTCTGTCAGTATCCAATGTCAAAGACACATTCAGAGATGCTTTTCCTCTCTCGTTAATAATTCACATTGCCTGAATCATCAATAATAATTCTCACCAAGCAATCATTCAGCTTTACCACCATTCTACCCTGGGTCTCCTTCTCTTACTCTTTGTCAGTCTCATACATCTCATCTGAGTTTTTCTTCTCAGATCACATGTGCCCTTTCTCTTAAAGTCAACATGAAATCATAACTGACCAGATTTACTTTCTAGATGTAAGTTCCTGTCTTATTGTCGGGCGATTCATCACTGCATGTTATTTGGCTTAATAATCAAAATGTAGAAATCTGAACTAGGCCTACTTTCTTTTTCCGCTTACGCCTCTTATGCCAAAAAAGATAAGACCAAAGCTAATAGACTCAATAAACCATTTTTTCTTAGTTATTGTTGATTGCACTATAAGTATTATTGAATGTAACATAAGTACTGTATGTCATGTTTTCATTTGTTATATTATTTCCATTATAAATCAAATTAACAGTTAAGGGATGCTGTCCAGCATGCGACACCTCAGAGGCTCTATACATTCTCTGTTGTACTATTCTCTGAAATGACAGGCGCCAGTGCGGAGGAAATATCAGCTGAATCAGCAAGATGCACCTATGAGAAGTATTGTTTCCTTTAAATTCACCTTACCTAGGTACACTTTAAATTGTTCATATGCAGGTGGGAGATAAAACATTAAAACATATGACAGAATCTAGTATGATTGTGTGTTCTAAGGTGCGTTTTTGCAGTTTACATTTTAGATATTCAAGATATTCACTCTTATATTTAAAATAATTTTATGAAATTAGACTGCATTCAAATAGGCCTGTGTGTGTGTGTGTGTGTGTGTGTATATATACAGTGCTATGCATAAGTTTAGACACCCATGCTAAAGTTGACTAAAAAGAGGAATAAAAAATCATCTTTTGGAAAATGAACTTAATGCCTTAATTAAAAAAATTAGGAAAAATCCAACTTTTAAGGACACCAATTTTCTTTGTGAATGAATAATGTATCGTAAATAAATAAATGTTCTTCCTTAAAATAAAAATAGCCCCACATCATCACATAGCCTTCACCATACCTAGAGATTGGCATGGGGTACTTTCCGTAAGATCATCTCTCAATGCAAATCAAACCAGCTATTAGGCTAACTGAAATAAAACCATGCCAATCTCTAGGTATGGTGAAGGCTATGTGATGATGTGGGGCTATTTTAATTCCAAAGTCCAAGGGAACTTTATCAGGATGCATAGTATCCTGGATCCATGAAGTAACTGGCCTTTAAAAATAAAAATCTGCCTGCCTCTATGGGAATTTAACATAGGGGTGTCCAGACTTATGCACCCTGTGTTTTAAGGAAGAACATTTATGTATTTACGATACATTATTCATTCACAAAGAAAATTGGTGTCCTTAAAGGTTGGATTTTTCCTATTTTAATTAAGGCATTAAGTTCAATTTCCAAAAGATTATTTTTTATTCCTCTTTTTAGTCAACTTTAGCATGTGTGTCTAAACTTATGCATAGCACTGTATATATATATATATATAGCCTATACATACATTTTATTGTATTTGTACAATAAACATGTTTTTTATTTCTAATTAGCCTATATAAAAAAAGAACAATTATTTAGCATACAGACTTTTTCTAAGCTTAAACAACTGTTTAGCTATGGGGATATTCTTTGAATATTTTATAAAGAGGAGTGATTGCATTGTGAGGCACATTTGCAATGTCTAAGCTAGAAAAAAAATGAAAAAAAAAAACTTAAAATGGGAATTTGTGCAAATTTTTAAATTTGTGTTTAGTTTTAGTCTTTAACTGATCATCCCTATAATTTGTGCGTGTCCCTGCATAATTTATGTCCCTACATGTACGTATGTCCCTACATACGATTAAACCCAGACCTTTCTGTTCAAATTCCAAAGATTTTTAAACAATCTTTTCTGTGGTGAAAAAAATAAAAAAAATAGGCATGTTTGAGACAGAGGCATGTTTTTATTTCCTCTGTAAGACTAAAGCTGCAATCTCAGAGCCTATCCAGCCACACTTCATGTTCAAATAAATGGACCTGCACAGAAAAAGAGAGAGAGGAGAGAGACTGTCTAATGTGTACGTAAAATCTCCAGCGGGGCTCGTGCCAAGTGTAAGTGGTTGAGTGATATTGGCAAAAAGACAGAGGAGAAAAAAAAAGCACGTAAGATTTAGGCATTTTCCTTAATGCTATAAGAGGTTATTGATATTTTGATTTTTGCTGTGGGGCAGCCCATGCTGAGACAGCATCTTTGTAGCCGTCCGTTTATGGGTGAAAGACATGCAACTCGCTCCCAGAAAATCCTCCTCTGGGAATGCTGCAGCAAGTTTAGGTGAGAGAGACAGGGGGGAAAAAGAGAAATGGTACTTCTTACAGTATGTGAATTGAGACACTGCCAATAAGCAAACCCCCTCTTATTTAGCTGGTAAACTAGTTTTGCCCTAAAATTAATTATTACACTAAAACAGATTGATTCCCTCCGTTAGTAAAATAACCTATTTTGATACTCTTCCAGTGTCTGTGGCCAAATTACAGCACTTACAGAGAGAGACCCCACTATATAAACAATATGTATTCTTTATGACACATCTAATGTAATAATCTAAAAGTAATGTTTAAAGTAATAATCATAAACAAAATTTACAGTACTTTTTGATTTAGAAAAAACAAGAGAGAGACAGGCATATATATGTACACTGCTGTTCAAAAGTTTGGGGTCTGTTTGATTTTTAAAAAAAAAAAAATTATGTTATTGTCCCTTATGATCACCAAGGCTGCATTTATTTGATAAAAAAAATACGGCAAAAACAGCAATACTGTGAAATATTTTTGCAATTGAAAATAACAGTTTTCTATTTTATTATAAATTAAAATGTTGAAACAATTTTTTGTTTCATTACTCCAGTCTTCAATCTTTCAGAAATCATTCTAATATGCTGATTTGGGGCTCAAGAAACATTTATTATTATCAATGTTAAAAATATTATGATCTGCTTATTATTTTTGTGGAAACTAACGTGGTACACTTTTTTCTGCATTCTTTAATGGATAAAATGTATTTACTGTCTAATTATATTACACATTCTCTACAATATGCTGTTGCTGTACGTATATAGATGTATATTTATGGCAACTGATCTGCGTCAGGACATGAAAGTTAATTGATGAGCCCCCCTCTCTCCTTCCCCTCTGGTAATGTCAGTACTGACTAAGAGCAGGGTAAATAAATATTAGTCCCTCACTCTCTCTCTTTAACCACCGGAAAGCAGTAATCACCACAGACCATAGACTCACACACACACACACTCATGCATTAGTCCTTGGTGCTGTTCTTTAACGACCCCCATAGGGATGATGCTTTGTTAGCGTATATCAGCTTCAGTGGGCCTGTTGCACTGTGCTTAAGTTGGATGTTGTCTCAGCTGTGCCGTAAGTGGTTACACACACTACAAAATCTTAGTGTCACATCACTAAACTTAATTAAAACAAAACTCTATGAACATGCACACGCAGCGGGAGAGAGCAATGAATACGTGTGAGTCTCAGTTTGTTACCTTGTGGTTGTGCATGTTTCTGAAAACTTCAAGCAGTTCAGGAAATGAACTGTGGTTTAAATAATGTACAGCTATGATCATCTAAACTCTTAAAAATAACGGTTCCATAAAGAAATTTTAATCCACAGAATCTTTCCATTGCACAAAAGATAAACTAATATATAGCCTACTTTCATCATTTAAAAATGGTATGACATGTATATAAATGTACTTAATAATTATATATTTGTTTTCATGAAGTTGTAATTTCAAAATATATTAATTTGTATTTAATGTATACCATATATATATTATATTTAATATATACCATATACTGTATATACAGTATATATACCATATACTCCATTTAATATGGAGTAGCACACTACAGTCGAAATTATAATCAAGTACTTGCTTTAGTATGTTAGTCAATACAACAAAATAAGAGTACTTATTTAAAGCACGACAAAATATGATGTATTTTAACGTAAAACTTTTAATTTTACACTATTACAAAGTGCACTTTTTAAAAGTGTTTAAAACAGTCATTAAAGTGTACTCTCTATAAATACACTTACTGTAAGTGGTATTTTATGTCATTGATATTTTATCTGCAAGCACAGTTTTTAAAACACATATTTTTATTAAGATTTGAAGTACTATTGCACATTTAATACAGTTAAGTTTAACACTTTTCACAAGGATTAATAGTATTTCTTTACCTGAAATCACACAAAAACTTTTTCAGGCAGGACCAGCTATGCATGAGAGCAAACAATGATGTGATGTCTCTATGAAAAAGTTGAATGTCTATTTCACTGGTCCGCAGGACTAATGTCACCCCGCTACGCTTAAAGATTTTAAGGTGACGTCGTTACAGTGTAATTATACATTTAAGTACTGATTAATATTAATTAACAACATGTGTTAATATAGGGTTACGATCATGGTTTGGTTTAGGAATAGCTGCATGCAACTGTGAATAATATATTGTTATTACTATAGTAGTACATGTAACGTGTAACAAGGACTGTGTAAAATAAAGTGTCACTAAGATGTTATCAATATTTTTTTGAATGATAAAAACATAATCAGATATAACTTGCATAGAACATTACATTAAACGCCAATCTAATAGAACAAACCATGTGATCGAAGTGTGGCATTTTCTGTTGACCATCTCACTTTATAAGATATGAATGTTCTGTAACTGTACCTTGACTGAACGCCTGACTGTCATCCTATTTAGTCATCGAGGCTGCTGCACAGAGGGCCAATGGAAACACAGCAGTACTGAAGAACCATCCAGCTCAGGGATATGTGACACCCATAGGACAACCTCACCTGTGTGTGTGTGTGTGTGTGTGTGTGTGTGTGTGTGTGTGTGTGTGTGTGTGTGTGTGTGTGTGTGTGTGTGTGTGTGTGTGTGTGTGTTCAGAAGGGCGTAAAGAGAGAGACAGAGAGAGTTTTCAGCTTTCAAAATAAACAAAATCCTCAGTGACAGATTCACCTCGTTCTATAAGTGTGTGTTTTTGAGGAGCAGAAAGAAAGAGATAAGAGAGAGAGAGAGAGAGAGAGAGAGAGAGAGAGAGAGAGAGAGAGAGAGAGAGAGAGAGAGAGAGAGAGAGAGAGAGAGAGAGAGAAGCTAAGGTGTCATTTAAGGGTCAGTGCTTGCTCTCACTTCCTGTCTGTATTGATAGTTGTTTCCTGCTGGTGTAGGAAGAGGCTAACGGGTAACAGGAGAGAGTGTTTGCACTGCCACACACTCTGATTGTGTCTGCAGAAAAAAAGCCTACTTGATAAATTATGAATGAGAGACTGATGGAGGGGATAGGAGGATGAACGAAAAGAGGGAGGAGGGACAGCAGGAGGATGAGATGGGGTGACGTTGTGGTGTTATCTCCGGCTACACCAAAACAGCTGGAGAACTGAAAGGGAGATAAGTACAGTACCACACACACACACACACACACACACTCACGCACGCACGCGCGCGCACACACACACACACACACACACACACACACACACACACACACACACACACACACACACACACACACACACACACACACACACACACACTATGATTTTGGATTTATAAACCCTGGTTGTGCTTCCAGAAAAAGACAATAGCCCAAAAATCCATGTTCTACAGTAAAACTATGGAGATATCACTTAATCTGCTATTAGAATGTATGACCTCAAATCCAATGTACTCTTGCTCTGATTTTACTCACAACCATTTTGTTTAATGTTTTTGTAGTGTACTTTTTAGTGCACCATCTCTCAGTGTTGAGCTTCAGATCTTTTTGCTTTTTAGCCCAGTAAAGAGGGTAAGAATTAAAGAAAGATGTAACAGTAAACTAAATTAAAGCCTGCCTTACATTTGATCCATAATTGATTATATTCATGTGGGATGATATGTGAGGAATAAAAAAAGTATAAAGAAAGCGAGAGAAAGGTAGATGGAGGGGGGTGGTGGCTAACAAGCTTGTCTCCTTCTGGATGACGGCTTTGTGACCGCAGGTTGAGCAGAGACGGGCTCGCTTTTCCCTGCTTGATGTTTTGCCTTTTTTTCTTTTTTAATGAGTGTCAGGACTGTTCTTTTTCTTTACAAGGAAAGGAGAGGGGGGGAAATCAGAACAACAAAACAACAAGAAAGCAGAAAAAAGACCAAAAGAACAAGCGTTTTTGATAAAGTGCTTACAGAGCGATTACTGTGAGTTGTGCAGAGATGGCGCAGTGCTCACACAGGGTGAGAAAGCATGGCAAAGACATGTGCTTGCCTAGTGTAAAAACTTGAGAAATGGAATATAGTCATTTAGAAAAATTCATCGGATTCAGATGAACTAAACAAAAAAGTGTTCCCAGATGAATTGCCTGAACAGAATAAAATAAAATAATGTAATATACAATAAAGTAGCATTAAGTTATAAAAGTTTATTGTTTAAAAACAAACTCAGTCACAATCTTCCACAGCGAACAGCAAGATTTGAAAGATTAGTTTACATAAAAATACTCCCCAAAAACACAATAAAAGCATCATAAAAATGGTCCACATCATGACTCATGCTCTATATTCCACATCTTCTGAAGTCAAATGATAGCTTAGAGTCATATGAACACTTTTATGATGCTTTAATTATGTTTTTTGAAGCCTAAAATCCCCTGGTCACCATTCACTTTTATAGTATAGATATGTATCTCTCTTTTTTTTTTTTTTACGGATTTTTGGGATGAATTTATATCAGTTTTGAGTGGGAGATACATTTTCCAATGGTTTAGTTCGAGTGTGGGGCTTTAATACTGAGTCGTTTTTTGAGCGACAATCCTCTCAGACTCATGAATCTCACCAGAAGGAGGAATGATGAAATGGACAGACAGTATTTGAAGGGCTTCGCGCGCAGCCCGTCTCATCCTCACTCGCACACTTAGAGTCCCTCACCAGAGTGTCTCTTCATTAGAACGCTTCTCCTGTCAAAGCCACGATGATAATCCAACCTTTCAAGTGACTGGAGAGAAGCGGCGGAGCTCTTTGTCTGCATTTAATACATACGATGAAATGGAAAACAAAAGGAGGGAACAATGAACACAGGCTATTATTCTCACTCAAACTGACTTTTATCTGCATTTAAGATGTGACAGGAGATAAATAATATTTCGCTAGCTGTCAGCAGTGTTCTTTACTGTTGCGGCACGGAGGCATTCCAAAGTTTTTAGCGCCTTTTAAAATGCAGATCCTATTGAATTCTTCATGAGAGATGTGGGGGGAAAAAACAGAAAAACCATGAACAAATGAGACCAGGCAAGTGGAGGTCTACTTAACAGTAAATAAGATTGACAAAGACAACAGAGGAAGCTGTGTTGATCCTTTTGGTGAAGATAAGGAATGAAATCCATGCTGAACTCTCTGTAATTGCTCATGAAAGCCAAACTACATGCTTTCTCCTCCACGCATCATCTTCTCTTGTCCTACTCTGTTATTCCACCTGACCAAGGCCTGGATTGCTCCTGACTGTTGGAGACGTTGTTTGGAGATACGTGGTGACTGGTAGCTTTTTAGGTGCTGCCACTACAGGACATGTAAGGGCTGTGACAGTAGCTGTGCTGCCCCTGCCTGGCCTTGTCACCTTGGTTACAGTCTACCCTTATAGTGTGTCACAGTCTGGCATCATACACACGGACTGCACCATTGAACTCCATTTTTCTTCGTCTTCATGTTAGACTGACAGCATTAAGCCAATATCAAAATGAGCAAATTTGTGCTGGGTAGTAACTGAATGCATAATCAGATTCCAAAAGTAAGTAATTAGATAATATTAAGTTTTAAAATACTCATTATCAGATTTTTTTATTGATGACATGATGATGAATAGCTGTGAAATACTGTCTTCATCATGTGACCTTCACTGATTATTGATTCTGGAAATCTTGCCAAAATATATTTCAAACCTGGAAAACTTTGGAGGTGTAATGCCATTTTCATGTTTCTTAATGTTTGTTTATTATTCCCAAACTTTTTTTGTCACCCGAACCACACTGACCTAAAATACTTCAAGTACTTGTAAAAAAAGTACAATCAACTTGGATGTTTAAGTCATTTCAACTTAAATTACATTAAATTACATAGCTGACTTAAAAAAATGAGTTGAATCTTGTATAACAAATTTGAAAACTGCTTAACTGAACTGAAATTTTAAGATTTCAATAATTTACCAACAGATTTGCATGTTCACGATTCTTTGATGGTCACGTGACATTTATCACCGTAATGTTCCAGTTTGTTTTCATTCATCACATGTGTTTATTTGTTTTTGTTTTCCCGCCACTCATCAGTCACCATGGACACTAACACTAATCACCACAGCTGTTCATCTTTTAGTTAATCATCTCTGTGTATTTATGTTCCTGCCTGTGTTCAGATCAGTGTCCAGTCACGCTTACATTTAGTGTGTATGTTGCTTTACCTGTTATTTGGATTCTTATGATTAAAACTTTATGTTGGAACTCTCTTCTTCATCTTCGTCTGTTTGCCTGCAACCACCCCTGACAACATTCAGGCAAACAAATAAAATATTTCATCTTTTTTTAAGTGTTCAAGTGTTATTTTAATTGTTTAAAATGTATTTATTTAAATTTTACATTGTTATGATTTAATTAATTAATCAACTCACAAACCCTGCGGTTCCTTCACAACAACAGTTTGGAAAAAAAAAGTTTGGTGATATTTAATGCACTTCATAGCCTACTATTGATAACAAAGAATGGAATGTTTTTTTTAATGGAAGGTTTATTTTCAGATCAATATGGTCCAAAATAATTCAAAGTACATTGTAAAAAATAATATGATCAATACTTTATGACAACATATGTTTTTACATTGCTTTAACTATTAAAAATAAGTTAATCAATTTTTCAACTTTTTTATTTTATACAAGATACATTTTTTAAGTCAGTTTAACATAATTTAAGTTGAAATTACTTAAACAACCAAGTTAATTGTACTTACAAATTGAAGGCAACAACTTTTTTAAAAGTGTTTGTAATAAACGAGATCAAAAGTAATCTAAAATAAATCAAAAAGTAGTCAGATTACATTACCTAAAAGGTGTAATCTAATATATCATGTTACTAACTAAAAATGCTGTAATGTAATTTGTAATCATTAATGCACAATTTCTAAGCATACCCAGCACTGCGAGTAATCAGACTGAAATAAATGTATTTAGAAGGAACAATGTAACATGTTTAATCTCCTTCTACTTAATTGAAACAAAAAGAAAAGACTAAAATGAAGATGGAGTGCTGTACAAGATAGTGTAAAAATTTATTTTGATGGTCATTAACACTGCAGGTTCAGAACCACAGCCCCTAAATAATGTTAAGGCACACACATACTATACTGTGCATAAAAATATAAAAATATAAACAAATGATTAGGAATGGGCTTTGTTGAATGAAATGAATAGTGTGTGTGTGTGTGTAACTGTGTCTCTGTGTGTGTGTGTGTGTGTGTGTGTGTGTGTGTGTGTGTGTGTGTTCATGAGTGGATGATTAGATTTCCATTAATGAGAGGAGATAATGATGGGGTGGGTGGACGCTTCAGTATGGGGGGTGAATTAAAATAGCATTGACTATGTGGCAGTGCATGCTATAAATTAGGTGTGGTGTGGTCAGTCTGCCAAAACTCCATTACATCTTCCTATCCATCCCAGATTAGAATATACCTCCACCCCTCCACTCCTTAAGCCCTCCTCGCTCTCCTTTCACCACAGGCCTGTGGCCCACTGCGTATAATCAAATGAATTAACATTCCCCAGATCTTTAGCTCGTTAATCTATTTGTAGCGGTCAGCATAAATGCGTCACAGTCTTTTTTCTAGCCGCAGTTGTATCATGAGAAAAACGAAACAAGGCTAAGTTTCCCATACACATACAAACATGCGCATTGATCATTATATCTACTTCTATAGCATATCATTGTTATTAATTAAGATAACCCACGCCTGAAAAGTCCTCAATTACATGATCTTTCAGAAATCACTCCAATATACTGATTTGGTGCTCAAGAAACATTTCATATTTTTATCAATGTTGAAAACAGTGTGTGCTGCTTTTTTTCTTTTTCTTTTTTTTTCTTTTTTGTGGAGTCCAGAACATATTCAAAATAACATTTATTTGAAATAGATGTTTTTGTAACCATGCAAATGTCTTTATTGTCACTGACAAACAATTTAATGTGCCCTCATTGAATAGAAGAAAAAAACTTTTGAATGGTAATGTATGTATTATTTTACAATTAATCATATGTGCATATATTTTTTGGTGTCCCCAAAAGAAGCTTTTGTTTTATTCTGCTTTTAGACACACACACACACACACACACACACACACACACACACACACACACACACACTACACTAACCCTACCCCTACCCCTACCCCTAAACCTATACATCACAAAAACTTTCGTATGATTGACTGTATTAGCTGTTTTCCTCGTGCATGGGGGACAAAAAAAACGTCCCCATAAGGTGAAAAATGACTGGTATTACTATCCTTGTGGGGACATTTGGTCCCCATAATGTAGGGAATACAAGGGACACACACACACCTTTTCCCATCCGCTGTGTGAGACGTTAGCGAAATAAAAAACAACTATGTGACAGATTATTCATATCTAAACAACAGTAACATTTCAGTTTTAAAACAATTTTGCATAACATAATGCAAAAAAAAGAAAGTCTTAAAATCACCATAATATAAAAGAAAATACTAACGCCTTATTTCACACACCCAAATATCATGGAGCAACCCAAATTCGATAAGACACCTACTTTAGCCAGAAGACAAAAGAGTTCACTCTCACACAGATGTTCGGTTTATTTCAGAGAATCTCATCTGCTAATCTATTCAAATCAGCTCTTCTCCACCTGTTAATGTATTCAGCACTGAAATAAGAGAGAGGCATCGTCACCTCGTGGAGCGCACAGGTGAATTCCCCTGCGGAAGTCTTTTGCCCCGCGTGTGTTACAGCATGTGTCTTTACCCCTGTTCTACACGTGCAGCGAGGAGCCCACCGCTGTTATTTTCTCACCTGTGTGTCAGTGAGTCCCCTGGGTCCCTCTGAGGTTCACAAAAGCAGATATATGGCTTTTGTTCATTAACACTGGTGAACAAGAGGGAAAGCTAATTGCATAGCTAATGCAGAAAGCTATTTCGGTTTGCTATAAAACTGGTCTTGGTACATCTTTTTATGCATGGTGTAAATCTATTAAACCTTTCTTTTCCCCAAACCTCCTTTTTTCTTTATCTCTCCCTCTGCTTTAAGTTTCATTAAGTCAGTATACACCACTGTGTTGTTTATTTGCTGTCGTCTTTACCATGTCATACAGCTTGAGGGAAAGACTGTGGCTGTCCAGGTGTAGTCAGGATCAGGAAGAGAAAGCTGTTTGTCCTCCTGAGAGAGCTCAGCTCTGATCCGTCTCTTTCTTTCTGTCCCTCTTCCTCTAACAAGGGAAGATTTGTGCAGATTTCCTCTCCATCGCAGGAAGAATAGATCCCCTTCATCCTTCTCTCTGTCCATTTATCTCTCTCTTCTCTTCCCAAGAGCAGCAGCAATCCCAAAGCTGCATCAGTGCCAGGAGAGAAAGCCTCTCATAAGTCTCTCCATCTGAAGACTGACATAAAGCATTAGTGTGTACACACAAACACAAACACCATGTTGAATTATTACTCATTGGTACTGTATATGGTACTTGCTATATAGGGTAATTAAATATAACTAATTAATCAATGTAAGATAATTCATAAAATAATAAACTCATAATTTTAAAAGACAGAAACCAGTTATAATATAATATAATATAATATAATATAATATAATATAATATAATATAATATAATATAATATAATATAATATAATATAATATAAGAAAACAACAGCACAAGCATCAGTAAATATGAGCAATTTTTTTAATGAAATTCTGGGTTTGTTTAAAATTGTTTATCATGTTCTATATAAGAAAAGAAATAAAAACAATATTATCAGACATGAAAAAAAGTCCCTTCATGTAAATGAACTCTGTATAATGTTTTTATTTCCATCCTGTTAATCATGCATACAAGTCTAGCATCCATTTTTATAGAAATACTTCTTACATTTATTTAAAAACACTAGCATATTCATTAAAAAAATGCCAAAAGGTGCTTAACATAATTTTAAATTATGATCATTACATTAGCATACAGTACATACATAACCCACACAAAATCTCTGCACTGCCTTTCTCTCTCACCTCACCATACTCCTGAAATAAAGCACATTAAACAAATCAAAAGATTGGTCTCTGCGAGCTGAGTAAAAGTCCAGTGGTAGTAAATATCCTCGTTTATTTATTGTCTTCCATTAATTTATTGTTGAGAGGAGTGTGTGAATCTGAGCTCATCCACAGTCTTTCTATATGTAAGGGAGACTTGCTGTGGAGGCATTCAGAGGAGGTTGCAATGAAGCGGGCCACAGACTGTGAGCTCTGGGGGACAGCTTTGTATCACCCGTTCATCCCTCTATCCCTCCACCGCTTCATTCCTCCATCCATCTATTTCTTCACTCCTTCCCCCGAACCCCTGTCTCAAACACGTCTTATGATGTCGTCACACTATGTTAGTGAAGGCTGGCTAGCTGCTTCGCCCCTCATCTCATACACACGCACACACACACACACACACTGTCCCCCAATCCTTACTGACCTGCTCTTCCTACCACACACACACACACACACATAGATACACACTTCCAGAGTGGTCAGTGCGAGAGCAAGAGCTGCTGACGCAGGATCGCCACGGTAACAAGCTTACCTGCGGATAATCTTCTCAAAGAAATTTCAAGGGAGACGAAAAGGAGGCAGTGTGAGAGCGAGAGAGGAGGAGAGAGATAGAGAATGGAGGGGGGTGGGGATGGAGCGGAGAAGGAGAGAAACTTAGTTAAGTTTTCTGAGTCACTGACTTGCTGCACCAAGCAGTTTCCATTCTGACAGGCAGCTTACCCTGGTGGTCAAGCATTTTCCAATGCCCCTATAGCCAAAGGAGAAGGAAACGAAGGGTTAGAATGGAGGTATGAATAGATATCGCTAAACATTCCGATTTCCTCCGACCCAAGATAGCGCACAGGAAATATGGCAATTCCAGAGTGGAAGGAACTGCACAAACTGTGCCTCTGCCGGACATATTAAAAGGATAATTCACTCAAAAATAAAAATAAAATGTTATGTACTCAGTTCATAGTAACTAGATGCCAGACAAAAAAAATAAAAAATTACACACACACTATAACACCATCATACAAGTGATCCACACAATTTCTGCACTATACACAAGCCATGAATAGTGAAGCCACTTCTGAAGCCATACAAAAACTTTATATGAAGAACAGATCCAAATTGAAGTTGTTATATACTTCTCCACTTCCATTTTAAAATTTCATTTCAGCTATTGTTTGGCTCCAGAAGTAGTTTTATGATATTGTAATTTTTGAAACAACATTTTTGGGCATGAACTATTTATTTAAGTCACTCATACATTGCTTTGAGGTGATGCAGGTCATTGGTATGGTAAATATTTTCATTTAAAATTATGGAGAGCAATTTTTATTAAGTTTAAATCATTTTAAAATACTAAGGTGAACATACTCTTTTCATGCTCTCTCTTTTCCACACACACATAAACACACACAGACCACCGATCCGCTTTTCTTTAATCAAACAGCAATTCTAATGAACTGCCTTTCAATCTCTGCATCATTTCCATTAGTGCTCGTAGCTCAATCAATAAATGCTGTGTACTCAAGCCCATCACTTTGGTGGTGTATGTGTATGAGAAAGACAAATAAAGACAGAAGAAGAGTGTCAGCATATCCAGACCTTGGCCAACAGCATCATGTTAAACGAAAACATAAAGATAACATTTTCAAATTTCTCTGTTTTGATGGTGTCTCAGTAGGGTGTGATTTACTCTGGCTTGCCAACAAAACCTCACTAATCAGTATTCCTGCCAGTTAATTAATTAGCTACTGGACTTAATTATGACAAAGTATTTTTTTCAATTCAGTGTATATGTGTAGTGCATTTCAGAAAGAAAAGTGGCATACAAACATCCCAGTGAGCCTAAAGAGATTGTAGCAAGAAAAAAGAAAAACGTACTGTATAACAATATTTTTATGGTGCTTTTAGGCCCTTTTTGAAGTTTGAGAGCTCCAGTCCAGAATATTATTCAACACGTTTCCTCTTGTGTTTCACAGAAGTAAGTTACATTGGAATGTCATGAGGGTGAGTAAACAATAGACAGGTTTCCATAACACATTTGCGCAAAACTTTTGCGTTATTTTCTAAATGTCGATAAAAAACTACGAAATGATGCAGTTACCATTATCGATGTTATGTGACTTAAACGTAATTTTTTCCTCTCGCAATTAGTCATTCCTAAAACCATGGTGACGAATGTTGGAAGGTTTACGTATATCGCAGCTACCGCACTAGCGATTATTTCTGGAATCAAAGGAGATGATTTATTTTTATTTTTAGATGAACTGTCCCTTTAATGCTAACATTGACTCATTTGCTGTTCAATTAAATTAATGATTTTAATGACTTCTAATGAAATAGAAGGCCATGGTATAGGTGGAATGCGGACAGTGTATGACAGACCATGGTTATGACATGGCAAGGAGGGCAGGATAGTAGCTCAGCAGTCAAGTATGATCAGTAACAATTTGATTTAGGGAGGGAGGGAGAGTTTATTGAGCTGAAAAAGACTTATGATGAAATTAACATTAATCAGTGCAGGATGGAGGATCGCAGTGAGGGGAAGAGAAAATGGAAGGATGGAGATGGATTGAATTATTCCTCTGACATGTGATGCATGACAAAGTGGAATATGGCACATCTGATGGGTGAAGCTGAGGGTTAGTATAGCAGCGTTGAGACATTGACTTAAGTAAAAGCTCAGTGGCTGATTGAAGTGGTCGTGGACACTTTACCTTTTTTTTTTTACATTTTCACTTAAACCATGCATTTTGTTGCATTTCTTAATTAAGTTGCCTTAGCCTTAGTTAACTGACCTTACAGTCTTTCTTTTTATCTATCCTTTAATTATCTATCCTTTATTCATCTTTCCCTTTTTCCTTTGTCTTTAGACTTAGTAGATTTATATCTCTTTTGTCCTTTATCTTTCCCTGTCAAATCTAAACGAGTAATCGCACAATAAAGTGTCTCTTATGGCGAAAATAGTTCTGAGATCTGTGTCTTTAGACATATTGATTGGAGGTAAATTCCCATAGACATCATCCTTGACGTCTTTATCACTGCCCGTGTCAATGTGGTCACCAATGGTCATGTCATCACAATCATCTCTGTCCTTCTCTTATTGGCATCATTAGTGTGACATCTGTCCAAATGGTTATCGCACAGATTGATTTCATCATTAATCCGAGAAAAGGAGCATGAGGTGGAACTAACCAAAGACTAAACATCCATGAGGCCACCAAGGAGACAGACAGAATTAACAAATACATGTTTTAAATACAGTTGGGTCCAAAAGACTGAGACCACTAGTGAAAATGTTTCAGTGTTGCATTTTTTCTAATTTAAAATGGTTATATCCATCCACTGTAAAAAATTATCGTGATTTTAACAGTAAAAGACTGTAAAAATGCTACAGTGAAAAACTGTTAATTGGTTAACAGAAGGTTTCCGTACTAAATACGGTAAATAACTGTGATAGATCTAATGGTACATTTAATGTAATTTTACTGTAAAATACCGTTAAATTTACAGTTTTTGGAAGTAAAAACGAACAAGTCATTAAATAATTTACAGTGAAAAATCGTAAATTGACATTCCCACAATTCCCTGCGTGACACTTCACATTTGACGTATTTTTGTTGAAATAACTATATTTCATCATAGTTTTCTTAGTTTTTTTTATAATCAGTTATGTACATTAGGTGTTTATGTTACATTTAATGTTGTTAAATTAATGTTTATTGTATTTTTAAAATTTCATGTGTGTTACCATTATGGTGTTTAATGTTTGTGTGAATGACACTGTGCACCTTCTATATATTATTAATATTAACTTCCTTGTGGAAGTACTACTAGTGATGAGCTTTGATTAATCATGTAACTCTCATTACTGCTGAGATTGTTGGTTTGTAAGTGTAATACTATGGTACAAAACAGATATTAATTCTTCAATAGGTCGTATAACATTATATCATATTACTGAAATCCAATGTTAAATATACATGTTTAAAATGTTAAATTTACATGTAACTCCATAAGTATGTTTACGGTTTGATGTGTTTTTTACAGTATTGTTCTGGTAACCACAGCTGCCAGTTTTTTTCCGTAAAAACAACGGGATTTTTTTTACAGTGCATCTTCTCTCTCACTTCGCTTTCCTGTTGAATATTCACTATAATAGAGACAAAAAGCCAATGAATACAGAAAAAAACTAATAATAATAAAATCACACGCACACAGTATAATGTTTTTTATACTGTATATTGTATCCCCCTACACTAACCCTACCCCTAAACTTACCCATCACATAACTTTCTGCTATTTTAGATTTTCAAAAAAGATCATTCTGTATGATTTATAAGCTTGTTTCCTCATGGGGACAAAAAATAAATAAATGTCCTAACAAGGTAAAAAAATGACTGGTATTCTTTGTGGGGACATTTGGTGTGCATAATGCAGGGATTACCAGGACCACACAAACACTTTAGGCTTCGATATCTTTGTGGGAACTCTCCATAGACATCTCTATAGACAATGGTTTTCCTCTCAATGTAGGTTAAACAAGAACACACACAAACTGTTTTCCATCTTATATTACTTTTTTTTATACAATACCTTAAACATTTAATTATTATCATTATTGTTATTTGAATATTTGGTAACACTTTACAATAAGGTTCCATTTGTTAAGACTAATGTTAACAAATGGAACCTTATTGTAAAGTGTAAACCATCAAAAAAAAAGTGTTAACACTAATCATAATTCAAAAGCATTTATTTATTTTAGTTATGTTAATTTTAGGATTTACCAATACATGACTCAAATCAAAAGTTATATCTGTTAATATTATATAATGGACCTGAGCTGACATGTAATAACTGTCAGGGAACAGACTCGTAGAGAGATGTTAAGTATACAATGAAATCGTTTATCAAAAAGTTTAGTGGGAAAACTGAAGAGGAAATCCTAGGAGAATAGATGGGTAGACAATCACAGAGGTAAGTATCACATAAGGTACTCTTCAGTAACGGGTAGTCCTAGCCAGACAGAGTATGTGTGTGTGTTGCGGGCCTATAAGGAGTGGTGATGCAAGTTAATGGTGATTGGTGACAGGTGGCGGTGATTAGAACTCCAGTGATGCTGATCATTGTGAAGGAGTGAAGGTGGAGCCTGGTGTGTCCATGACATTAACACTGAATTATTGTATTTTTATTACCTAATGTTAACAAAGATTGTTACAAATAAATTGCTCATTGTTAGTTATTTTTAATTAATGTGTAAGGTTTAGAAGTGGAGTTCATATTTCATATTGGAAAGTTGTAATGCTTAGAATTTAATATGATTTATATTTGAGTTAATATACTAGAAGTATATTTACAATGTTTAGTCAGTTAATTATTTACACATTTATGTGTTTACATATTTAATGCAGTAAGGATATTCTGCTGAATCTGCCTCTCTGATTCACTCACGTTTATCCCAGCCTAAGTCCTTGCTTCTGATTGGTTAGTGACGTCACGTGAACGGCTGTTTAAGGAAGTGTTGTTGTTGTGACGGTGTTCAGTAAAAGTGCCGCTTGAGAAAGTCTTCTGTCTCCATTCTGCTGTTTATTATCATAAAGAGTGATCTACCACCACATACCGAACCCTCACGTTACATTTGGTGGCAGCGTGGTGTTATTTTGGTGGTTTTTGCACATTTGGTGAGTTTTATTCCTACGACCTGTGGATGCAGTCATTTTTTTTTTTTTTTGTGCTTTCTGGATTTTACACTCTTTGAGAGCAGTGGACTACCCAAAAACTAGCGTGGAGATATTAAGGGACTATTGCGGTATTTATTTATTTATTTATTTCCACTTTACGTGCTTTTTGTGAGTTTTGGGACTGGACATTTTGTCACCATGTCGGCTGATGAAAGTGAAACTGGGCTGCAGTCTCCCCCCACACGACGACGGCGAGATGCTAACGTTACATCAACAGGTGCTGTTTCTCTGGCCACATGCGCTGTCTCCAGTGCCCTAAAAATTGATCTTCCACCTGCTTTTAAAGGAGATGGGACTGAATCATTCACAAGTTGGTCTCGACGTTTTGAAGTGGCAGTACAGGCTATGAGTTCAACTGATACAGATCTGCATACGGTGATGGCTTCCGTCCTCCCTACTCGACTAGCAGATGCTGCATTTCTGTATTGGGACAGCCTTCCTTCTTCGATCCAGAAGGACTATGATTCAGTAAAGGAGAAACTCAGGGACGTTTTTGGACCAATATACTCCCTGCCATTCTTCCAGACACATGTGAATGCTCGACCTCGTCGACCAGGTGAAAGTTTGGATGTGTACAGTGCAGACATCACTCGTCTTGTATTAGAAGCCTTTCCCAACTATGACCACAATGCACTAGAGGGTGAAAAATTTCGCCGCTTTGTTGCTGGCTTGGACCCAAATCTTCAGTCAAAAGTCCATGAGATGGGTGCGGAGGATCTTGAGGACGCCCTGCGTATCGCCAGCCGCTGTGAGAGGGCACGTGCAGCGCTCCAACTGACAACTGTAGGGTCTCCACACTCTCAATCTTCAGAGCAGGTAGCTATGGTTCGTCCTAAACCTACTGATGATAAGCTTCTGTATGCAGTTGAGCAGCTGACTCTTACTGTCAACAGCTTACAAAGTGAAGTACACCTATTAAGAGAGAAACACAGCTACCTGGCTCAGCGTCTGGACTCCCAAACTGAAAGGTTTTCCTCCGACGATGCTCGATACAGTGCACGCAGTGTCTCTCCACAACCCTATTATAACAGACAACACCGCGGAGACAATTACTCACCTGAGCAGTATCATGGTCGTGATCCAGGGTCCTGCTATGACCGTTGTCCTCCTTCCCCTGTTACTCAGAGAGACCGTCAATGGCATGACAATGACAGACGTGACCGGCATCGCTCTCCCTCACGCCAGTCCTATCAGTACTCCAGGTATGGTCGCCATGACAAGGATGATACGAACAGATACAGACGCAGCCCTAGTCCTGCTCCACAGGGAAACAGGGATGCCAGTCCACATGCTAGAGGTAGTGTTCGCTTCAAGTCTCCTGAACGATATTCGCACTCTGACTCCAACCGTCAGGGAAACTTCCATTAGCTGCTGTTGAGGGGCAAACATCAGCTACTGTCTCACTGCCCCAGAAGGATTCCCCCAAGTTAATGCCTGACAAGAATGACTCACACTCTGATGATTCTGTCTCTTCTACAATCTTGGCTATTGTTGAGGGCATTGAAGTGTGCACTTTAATTGACTCTGGTTCTACTGTTTCTATTGTGAGCGAAGATTTTCGTAACTCTCACCCAGCATTGAAAAAACGCCCCATGACACCCTCCTCTCTGCCAGCTCGCTCAGTCGATGGACAGTGCCTGGACATTTTAGGCAAGTTAACGATTGGTATCAGACTTGGACATCAGGTATGGCAACAGGACTTTGAAATTCTCAGAGGTGCTTGCCAGCCAGTCATTCTTGGGTTTGATTTTCTGCGGAAACACCATGCCCTCCTTGACATAAACAACAAAATGCTGCAACTTTGGGACATGAAAATTCCTCTCCTGCCCAAAGGACATGAAGTGGCCGCCTGCTGTAATGTATCTGTGCTAGCGCCCACTAAGATTCCAGCTATGAGTGAAACTCTCATCACAGCCTGTGTGTCAGCAGCTACACCTGCTTCTCCCATGCCAACTGACTATTATGGTGTTCTCATGCCCAACCCATCGTGTGACATCATTGTGGCACATTCTCTCAGTGAGGTTCAGAATGGTACAACTGTGGTTCGAATCTTAAATCCCTCAAGAGATGACGTTGAGCTGCATTCAGGTCAACACCTGGGTGAGTTTCATTCGGTTTCATCTGTTGACGTCATATCAGGGGAAGGGACAGGGTGTGCAACCTCCCCTGTGCATGATATAGCTCCATCGGTCCAGATAAATGACAGCGACCTGTCACCTTCCCAAGTTCAGTCTCTGAAATCACTGCTTCAGAAATACTCAGCAGTTTTCAGTAAACACTCAGAGGACAGAGGTCGCACGAGCATCATCAAGCATCAAATCCGCACTGGTGAGGCCACACCAATTAAACAGAGAGCCTACAGAGTGACACCAGAACAGAGAGCTGAAATACAGACTCAAGTTGACAACCTGTTAAAGGCAGATGTCATTGAAGAAAGCTACAGTCCCTGGGCTGCGCCAGTTGTTTTGGTGCGCAAGAAAAATGGCACATGGCGTTTCTGCCTGGACTATAGAAAACTTAATATAGTGACAATCAAAGACTCCCACCCTCTTCCGAGAGTCGACGACGCACTGGATGCTTTGTCGGGCTCTGCCTGGTTCTCCACAATGGACCTACAACATGGCTATTGGCAAGTCGAGCTGCAGGAGGAAGACCGTGAAAAAACAGCATTCACAACAGGTAGTGGCCTTTATCACTTTAAAGTTATGCCAATGGGTCTCACCAACGCTCCAGCCACATGCCAGCGCTTGATGGAAATGGTACTTCGTGGCCTCCCATGGAAAACATGCCTAGTGTATTTGGATGATGTCCTCATCTACAGCCGCTCTTTCAGTGAACATCTCCAGCACCTGGAAGAAATTCTCTCCAGATTCCAGTCAAGTGGCCTGAAGCTAAATCCCTCAAAATGCTGTTTTGCCAGGGATCAAGTACAGTTTCTGGGCCATGTTGTATCCAAAGACGGCATTCAGCCAGACCCGCGGAATGTGAAAAGTGTCCAAGACTGGCCTACTCCACGGTCAGCTACAGAAGTAAGAGCATTTCTGGGACTTTGTTCATATTACCGCAAATTCATCCGAAGCTTTGCACATCACAGTGTCCCTCTACATGCTCTCACAGAGAAGAATGCACCTTTCCAATGGACTTCTCAATTTCAGGATGCATTCACTTACCTGAAACATGCACTCACAAACCCTCCAGTGGTTGCATTCCCTGACTTTACTGTGCCATTCTCCCTTTACACAGATGCTTCAGGCTCTGCAATTGGTGCTGTGCTTGCTCAGAGACAAGGTGATCAAGAAAAAGTGGTTGCTTATGCTAGTCATGTTCTCACAAAAGCAGAAAGAAAATGGTCAACATATGACAGAGAACTCTGGGCCATTGTCTGGGCCGTGCGACATTTTCGCCACTACCTTTACAAACAGCCCTTTGTTATTGTAACTGACCACAAACCTCTCCTGGGTCTCAGAAAAATACCCATTGACAATGACAGAACTGGTCGCCGTGCACGCTGGGCCCTTGAACTTGATCCTTTTGAATGGACTGTAATTCACAAGGATGGCCACAGTCACCTCAATGCAGATGCAATGTCACGTCGCCCTGCTGACATCAGACCAACTGAGCAGAGAACCTCCTCCAGTGCTTTTGGTAGTCCGCACTCTGAAAAGAGACATTCTAGTCTGAGTCCTGTGAGTCTGTCTAGTCCGGTCAGTTTTGTACATCACAGCCTCTGCAGTACTGATACAAAGCCAGTTTGCTGTAACCTGACTGGACCACAACCTCCTCCGGCCTCCTCACAGTGTGTTCAACAGTCTGTCTCCTCCACATTTGTGCTTCAGCTCCCTGAAGAGGATTTTAAAAAGGAACAACAGCAAGACTCCGTACTGTCAGAGGTTATTAGCTGGACAGTTAAGGGACAGAAACCACCATACTGGCGCATGAAAAAACGCACACTTGTTGAGAAGGCACTTTGGCAAGAGTTCCACAGACTTACTTTTCATAATGGTGTACTCTGCCGTAAAGTTTTCAACCCATCCACAACATCAGTGCTCCATCAAATGATTGTCCCTCATGCTTTGAAAGACACTGTTCTGCAGATGCTGCATGGAAATCCTGTAACTGGTCATTCATCTGCTGATAAGGTCCTGAAACGTGCTCAACAGCTGTGCTACTGGCCCTTTATGTCACGTGACATCAAGATGTGGTGCAAGCAATGTACTCCATGTGACGCCAGACGGAGTCCCACACCTCATCAGAGAGCTCCAATGAAAACAATTGTTGCTACTGAGCCATTCCAAAAGGTTGCAGCTGACATACTTGAGCTCCCCATCACGAGTCGTGGCAACAGGTATGTGCTTGTTGTCCAAGATTATTTCTCCAAGTATGTCAACCTTTATGCCATTCCAGACCAGCGCGCCATAACAGTGGCGAAATGTCTGTTTGAAAACTTCATCTGTGAGCATGGTATCCCGGAAATGCTTCACACTGATCAGGGACGTCAGTTTGAATCTGACCTGGTGAAACATCTGTGTGACCTGCTGTGCGTGCAGAAAACACGAACCAGCCCATATCATCCTCAGTGTGACGGCATGATTGAGAGGTTCAACAGGACACTTATTGATCAGTTAGCCAAGACACTTCTTCAGCAGTCTGGGGAATGGGATGACTGCCTCAACCAAGTTGCTTTGGCTTACAATACCAACCCACACTCTACAACAGGATTCACACCATTCTTCCTCACACATGGTCATGAAGCCAGGATGCCTGTCAACATGCTGTTACCTAACAACACACCATCTTTGTCTATTACGGGTTCTCCTGCTGACTATGTTGCACAATTGACACAGAAACTTCAGTCCGCTTTCAATTCTGCTGCATGGAACAGAGATTATGCCCACAATCAGCAGAAACGACAGTATGACAAGAGTGTTAAGCACACTCCCTATGTTCCGGGAGACCTTGTCTGGTTAAATGACCCCACTACAGCAAAACAAAAACTTGCTCCTCACTGGAAAGGCCCCTTTGAAATATTAGAGTGCCTAGGATCTGATGTGGATTCTCCTGGAGTGACATACAAGATTCACTATCTCCTGGATCAGTCTGATAAGTCCCAGATTGTCCACTACAACCGTCTCAGACCCTACCATGCTCCTGTGCCAGATTGTGGACATGAGACACCTACATGTGACTTTTTGCAGTCTCAACTCCCTCATTTGACTGCATTATCAGGTGCTTTGCCCTTTAAGCCTTTAAAGTTTGCAGCCACGAGGAGCTACACCTTATCTGGCCAGGGCAATACTCCCTCATTAGTCCCTCCCACTGGCCATCCACAACCCCGACCACAGCCCCAATCCCACTCTCCCCTGACTCAGTCTTGCTCAGCCCCCTCCTTTGGCCCAGTAGGCCAGTTTGACACTGTCCCCTCCACTCCTCAGGCTTCTGGTTCTTTGCTACGCCCTGGGAAACGTTCAGTTAGACCTCCCAGATTCCTTAAGGACTATGTTCTGAACTGATACAGTTGGTTTATTGCTGTGGTTATTGTTACTTGTTTATTTGATGGGAAACAGGGACGTTTCTTTTGTGGGAGGGGGAGGAAATGTAAGGTTTAGAAGTGGAGTTCATATTTCATATTGGAAAGTTGTAATGCTTAGAATTTAATATGATTTATATTTGAGTTAATATACTAGAAGTATATTTACAATGTTTAGTCAGTTAATTATTTACACATTTATGTGTTTACATATTTAATGCAGTAAGGATATTCTGCTGAATCTGCCTCTCTGATTCACTCACGTTTATCCCAGCCTAAGTCCTTGCTTCTGATTGGTTAGTGACGTCACGTGAACGGCTGTTTAAGGAAGTGTTGTTGTTGTGACGGTGTTCAGTAAAAGTGCCGCTTGAGAAAGTCTTCTGTCTCCATTCTGCTGTTTATTATCATAAAGAGTGATCTACCACCACATACCGAACCCTCACGTTACAAATGCATTAACTAACTGCATTAACTTTACTTTATTGTAAAGTGTTATCTATAATTTTTACATTACATTTATATTACATTTTGTATTTATATTTCTTCTATATATATATTTTTTTTTTTATATTTTTTTTAGCATACCATTGTTTTACTGCTCAGTCTGTTTGAAAAACAAATTTTGTCAGAACAGAATATAGGGAGAAAAGTAAAAGCCCTTTCCCACATATTGATGCCAGAATAATCCTGCAGAGCTTGTGATTCTTCACAGAATTTATAGTACATCAGCACATAAAGTGCAAAATATACACAGTCTTTCCTCATATACTGAAACAAAGCTGTGTGACATGCTGTGGATTGGAGCAGCAAACTGATTTCTTATTGCCCTGATATAAAGCATTAAAAATGCTAGGGTGTGAAATAATTGAATAACTGTTAACATACACATTTTGCTTTTTTACTAAGGAAGCTCCTTCACATTGTGCTTTGTATGGATCTATGAATGTAAAAAAAAAAAAAAATAGTGAATTGTTGTGCATCAAACATGTCTGTAAGGGTGTGAGTCAAAGAGGCAGGTATGTGTGTGTGTATGTGTGTAAGAGAGAGAAAGAGAGAGAGAGACTCTGATCCCTAAGGCTCAGTCAGTGTAGATTTATTGGATGAACCCACAACATTGTGACAATATTTAGTCTGATGCTGTCAGGGTGCGATAATAGCTTTGGAGATATGCTGTGGGATGATCTCTCTGGCCTCGAGTTACACTGAGTTTAGCTACTCGTGTCAGATAGCACTGTCTGTTTGTGGTATCTTTAACTGAGAATAAACTGAAATTCATTCATGGACTTCATGATAAAACACACCACTGCATCAAATCATTTGTTTTCCTTGACACTTAATAATATAAATATATAAGGTAGTCCTATATCAGTATGTTCTTTACATAAGGAGTCTGCTGGTTATAGAAGATATCAGATACTTTGCTTTATGATGCTGTATGATTCTGTAATATGTTGTTTGATTATAAATTATACCTTTGAAATGAACTGCACTTCCTTCCAGAGTAATAATGCTGTAGACTCCATTAGGATAGTGTTTCACACTGTGGGATCTTTGAGGAATGTGAGAGAACCTAACCTTGGCCATGGCCTGATTTAATTAAAGTTGTTTTGTATTGAAACAAGCGGAGTGTGGTAAGTGTTATCAGCCGAACGCAGGGTGGTGGAACAGAGACATTAAATGGACTGCAAGTGCAGTGGGGCCAACAATGAATATCTACATCGATCCCACTCGCTACGCTCACAAACTCCAGACTTTATAATGCCACTGAATCTCCAAGAACTGCATATTTATGTTTTTCCGAAGAAAAACAAACAAATAATCAACAAAAACATAAAATCTTTTACAGAGTGAAGCAATAGAACATTTTAAATGTGAAGTGAGTAATTTTTATCAATGTTAAAATACTATATTTATAGGCAGACTTATGGATAAGTGCCAGTTTTTAAAACGTGTTTGGAAACAATCATTATTTTGGCAATTCCATTTTATGCTGATATATGGCTCGAAATTACATGCTTAACCTTTAAGATCATCCAGAAATATTTATTTTTCTTTCCTATTTTATTTTTCTGCTCTATATACATCCATCCTTATAAATCATCATTTTCTCTAATTCACATAGCAGCTCACAAAGTTTATACTTCTGAGAGAAAAAAAAGGCCAAAAAACAACAGAGAAACGTGATGATTCAGCAAATACATAACCTCATGAAATGTCTCCTCCCTCACACAGACTCCATGGTAGACCTCCACTCCACTTCTCTACCACTATGTTTCCTCTCCTATAAAAACAAACACAAGCAGAAGCTCTCAGATATGTAGAACAATGCTTTCTGTAAAAATGCATGTATTGATTAGTGTAAAATATACCTTTGTTCATAATTATTGCACATTTTATTTAAAATATATTCAGTATTTCAAATCCTTACTATAAAAATAATCCTTTCTCTCTTGTGCTCTCTCTCTCTCTCTCTCTCTCTCTCTCTCTCTCTCTCTCTCTCTCTCTCTCTCTCTCTCTCTCTCTCTCTCTCTCTCTCTCTCTCTCTCTCTCTCTCTCTCAAGAAGAAGTGGTTGTCTCTTGAGAACATTTTCAAACTGAGAAAAGCGTTAATTGGTCCCTCTGTTAATTACAGTAATACGTCATTGCAGTGCCTCAAGTTATTTTCCTTTCCATTTCTCGCAAATAATCTTCACAGTCTGAACCCTCCAACTTATATGAGAAAATATAGCAGCAATTATCGGGGTTCAAGCACTTTAAGGCCTTTTATGTACATGCATAAAAAGATATAATGTTTTATTTAGCAAGCATGTAACCACTTAGATCATTGTTGGAAAAGATGCATTTACAGCCAATACAGGCAATTTACCATAGGAAATATATGGTTTTTAAAGCTTTTTAACAGTTATAGCCCCACCAATGGGCCAATATCCATAAAAGTTTGCATTAGAATCATGTGCTGCATGTGCTCACCTAACGATGCAAAGTTCTGAGTTTTTGTTTAGGACTGATGACCTTTTGGGTAGACTTGGCCACGCCTATTTTCTATCCAAAGGCCAAAGTTAAAAAACATTTTTTGATAATAATTGACCTAGAGAGTCCCGAGAATTGTGCTGCTGTGGTTTTATCGAGGTTGAGCCAAAAACCTAGGACTATACCGCAAAGTTGGTTTTTGAAATACTTTCCAATATTTAAAGAACGATTCGATTGACAGTGGCGGTCCTTGAGGCAAAGTTGCTCAGAATGATGAGTTCTACCATGCGGAATAAATGGCGTGGGCGTGGGCGTGGGCGTGTGCGTGTGCGAAAACCACGTGATATACAATCTTTTACGCACGTGAAAAACACAAAGGCGCCCCCCAGTAGCCGATTGCTTTTAAAATTCTCACAGGCCTTTACGGCCGTGAGTCAAACAGTCCCAGCGAGTTTCGTTCCGATCAGCCTCTGTTAACCTTGTCTGATAGCTGCTCAAACTTCATTGGCTGCTGTTGGCCGCAGTTTTTAAGATACGCAAATGCCCTCAAAGGCATGGCACTTTGGATGAAGACACAGTATGACAATTTTCAAGTTTGGTGAAAATATCTAATTCCGTTCACAAGTTATAGCCACTTCCGTAAAAGTGGCTCCTCCCACTTCGAACATTTTGGCGGCCCAGACATTTTCTCTGGGCATTGATCCAGTCCAATCCCCATTTTGTCATCTTGAGTGAAGGATTTCAGCGATACAATACACTTGAGCTTACGCCTAACGGTTTAGGAGTAATGAGCGATTGTGTATTTTTCACGGCTGTAGCGCCCCCATTAGGCCGATCGGGGCGAGCCTTGGTGACTTTGTAGATGGTGTGACTACTACAAGCCCTCAAAGTTTCAAGTCTCCACGACTTACAGTTTGGTCTGCCCGATCGCTTTTAGGGGAGAATGCTGATCTATGGAAATTTTTACATTTACAATAGGGTTTCAGCACTACGCACTTATACATCTAAATATATCTTTTGTAGTCCACATAGTTTATATGTTCACCAACTTCACATTTTGTCATTGTCTGGTACAGAACCAAAGAATTAGTAACATGTTGTGGACATGTAAAACTACGGACAAGTATGTATGTATGTATTTAACGTGGCTTGACTGCCGTACAGTCTGACATTATTGACAACTGAGATCCTACAGTGTGACATACAGCGGGGATCATGTTCGTACAGTCTGACAAGCAACAGTCGTTAAGGACTATAATAAATCGCACAGTGTGTATACCCGGCTTTAGTCTACATGTTTCATCAACTGAGCATAAGAAACTGGCCTGACGTGATGTTTTCACGTTTCATTCATGAATCAGTTAAAGGCTTTTAACGCTCATCTCTGGTGCAAGGCCAGCCTATGTAACCTCTCCATTTGTCATCTCATAGACAAACAAATATTATATAGTAATGTACAATATGAAATCCCTTCAGAGACTGTGTCTGGATTGAGGTCAGTGGTAACACACACACACTTGATTGGTTTATCGGATGCTGAGGTCAGCATATTTGATCATCCTTAAAGTGCATGGGTTCACTCAGCCCTATATATATGCAAATCCATCTCATTCTTCTGCTGCAGCTGTAAGCAACAATCTATGAGAGCTATTGATTAACAGGGTGCTGCCTATTCAGGGACACATGTGTTTGCTCATGTGCATGTTTGTTTTCACAAGTAGTAAAATATAATTAATATATAATACGAATTATTACCATCAGAAGAAAAGCTTTGAAAATAGACAAAATATAACGATGGCTCAATTGGACAGTGCAATGTGTACATGGGGTTGAGGAGTACCAATGGCAGTCCTGGTGCTTGGTGCAATAGGAGAGATGTATGCAATTTTTAACCTTATTTTAATGTTATTGTTTTTTGCTGCCTATTCAGGGACACATGTGTTTGCTCATGTGCATGTTTGTTTTCACAAGTAGTAAAATATAATTAATATATAATACGAATTATTACCATCAGAAGAAAAGCTTTGAAAATAGACAAAATATAACGATGGCTCAATTGGACAGTGCAATGTGTACATGGGGTTGAGGAGTACCAATGGCAGTCCTGGTGCTTGGTGCAATAGGAGAGATGTATGCAATTTTTAACCTTATTTTAATGTTATTGTTTTTTTTTCATTCCACAAATCAATTTGTCCCCTTAGATTGAATGAAACTTTTGGTTTATGAGAGACTAGAGCACAATGATCCGTGAGGAAGCTTATAACAATCTAGAAAAAACAAATCTGATTAGGTAATTAAACGTCTAGGACGAGGGCCAAATTGCTTTTGAATGATTCAAACTTCTCTTCTTTCTGCTCCTGCACAGATGCACTGCAGATTATATGATTTATTTCTTTGTCCTTTTAATCTGCAGAGATAGAAGAAGTGTGTGGCTTTTGCCGGCTTGCCTCTGCTTGTTTAAGTGTGACCTCCACATAGGGTGACAATAGCCTTGTTATATTTCTCAAGTATGGAGCCCTCCAGAGGTTTATTTGTGCCCTCAAGCCTTGTACACACATTTGTGCATGTGTGTGTCTTTGTGTGTGGAGACATGCTTTCTCAGCACTGGAAATTTTCTCATGCAGAACCACAAGAAAACAAAGAAAACTGCATAAATACACCCCATCACACACGCACTCCACCACCACACACTCATGATGATCCTCGTTTCCAACATGGGATGGTTTGAAACTCAAAAAGGTTTGTCAAAAGACAAATTCACTCTCTTCAACAACTCCAGATCAGAGAGCAAAAAGGATCCCGAGGATGTTCAGGAGGTTTGAATGTTCTTCAGTCTGCTGAAGCTCATCTTGTGTTTTTATTTTATTTATTTTTTAGCACAAGCGACAACTACTTTCAATTCTTTCATCTTTTTTTTGGTGTTTATGTTCAAACATTTATGTATATTTGCCATACACTTACATGTACACTTACCATAAACGTTCAAAAGTATTATTATTATTATTTGTGTGTGTATGTGTGGCCTGGTAAACCTTACATTATGGGGACAAAATGTCCCCACAAAGATGGCAATATCAATAGATGGCAATATCATTGTGGGGAGGGGACATGTTTTGGTCCCTATGAGGAAAACAGTTTATAAATCATGCTGTTGTTTTTTTTGAAAATGTAAAAATGCAGAAAGTTTTCTGTGATGGGCAGATTTAGGGGTAGGGTTTGGGGATATAATATACAGTTTGTACAGTATAAAAATCATTATGTCTATGGAAAGTCCTCATAAAACTTCCTCATAAAACAAAAAACAACAACAACAAGTGTGTACTGGAAAACAGTTTGTTTATTTCATTCATTCATTCATTCATTTAGGGGTGGGATATTGCTTGATTAGCAAGACAAATACTACTTTTTATTTAAATCAAACTTTTTAAGGGTAAGACTTTTGTGCAAGACCTTCCATAACTTCCATAATGACCTTCCATAAATTACTTAACCATGCTGATGACCCGGGTCTGTGGTGGAGTAGTGAGTTTGACGTGTAATTAAACTCGAGGTTCGGGGGGTGCAGACTGGATTGATTCCATTCCTAGAGCTTCCGAAGAAATCTTTGGGGTGCGGACTGATGGGGCAGTGAACCCGAGGTTACCCCGTGAGTCAGTCCTAGGGCTCCTCCTGTCCGATTTTAGGGAAAGATCGGGTCTATTGGAGACGCCCAATAGATTTGTTAGGCACGTCAAAAGAACACTAGTCAATCCAGTACAATAACACATGGGAAAATCTCACAGTAAAACAAGCAGCTGTGCAAAATATGATACACTGGTGTTTTGCCAGATGAGAAGTTTATCTATCATCTTTTTACTCTTTTAATTCAATTTATAACTGTATCATATATCTCTTTTAATTCCTTTTTATAAAGCACTTTGTAAAACACTTTGAATTGCCATAGTGTATGAAATGTGCTATATAAATAAACTTGCCTTGACTTGCCTAACTGCCCGACTGCATGCAATAGTGAGACAGGTGCAAATGAGCATCCTCTAATGGTGAGGAACCTGTACCTGACCAATCCTCAGTAAAGAGTGTGCATAAGTAACTTTGCAGTAATAATAAAGATAAAGCAAGATAAAGAGGGAGTTTGTATGTGTGTATGTGTATGTGTATGTGTATGTGTATGTGTATGTGTGTGCATGTTGGGGTCAAAGTGCAACTTGGAATTAAAATGAAAGCACCTAAATAAATAGCACACTTTCACAACAGTAGCAGTCCTGATAGATGGAGGAAAGAGGGGAGGATATGGTTGTTTATGACCAGCTTGTCACATCCCCTTTCTCTGGGCCGATCATGAAATTAAGTGGTGAGGAGCGGTGAGGAAGCCAAGGGGCCGTCAGATAACATTACTCATTCCCTGCATCACAATTAGTGCAAATGGTGCATTACAGGAAAATTATCATCAATATGATATTAGCAGATGCTCCCTAAACGAATCAGAGGGAAAACTGCTTATTCCTCTGTCTACCCGGATAACAAGAAGAACAAATGAAGACTTGGAAGAGAGAGAGGACTAACACATTCTGAAAAGGGAGAGAGAATTAAATTAGTGTATAGGAATTCAGCACATACAGATTTCTCTGTGTACTCCATGTCTGCTGCATTAATAGACATTTGTATCTTTATTACTTTATTAATGTAGTCCCACACATACACAAATACATACAGCATCATTTTTTTATGTTAAAGCTATGTGTAATTTCTGCACCTCTAGCATCACCAAATGAAATTGCTAAAACAATAATCATTTTCAAACTGTTTCACCTTCTGCGATTGGTCGAGACAAACAGATAGCTCCACCACATCACCATGCAATTGGTTGAAACAAAGCCTCATTATTTACACTTATTGGGGGAAATTAATCAATGCATGGCTTACAGTGGTCTCTGTATTATAAGCTGGCAAAATGATGTGTTTTAACATTGAAAAATTATGCACTTCAGCTTTAAAGTTATGGTTCACTCAAGAATTCTGGCATCATTTACTCACCCTTATGTCATTCCAAACCTGCATTTTATTCTATACAAGGTACTGTGAGAAATGTCTAAGTGTTTTGTTTTTTTCTCCATACAATGGAAGTCAATGGTCACCAAAACTGTTTGGTTACCAACATTCTTCAAAATGTTTTCTTAGAAGAAAGAAAGATTTGGAACAACATAAGTGTGAGTAAATGATGACAGAATTTTTGCTTTTGAGTCGACTGTCCCTTTAAATCCTGTGAGACTGTTGTAATAATGTTTATGTAAAGCGTGCTTCTTAAACATTTGTAATTGTAACTCAGGTTGTAACTCTATATCATCATGAAAGCAGCAGTTATATAAGATGAAGCTTTGGACTCCCCCAAGCAAATACAAGTATCAGTGTCTTTTTCTTCTTAATTGCTTTAACTGCTTGTAACTTAGGAAATAATGTTTAAACTGTGGAAAATTAAATCTCCCATATGACAAAGCAAGCACTATTATACAAAGGAAGGGGCCCATTTTGTTAATGGTTCCATGCAAGAATTGGCCATCTTGCCCAATAATGTTCACCGTACATCTCAGTTCATTTGTTTACCGCCGAGTCAGCAGAATAAAGATGGCAAATAATAACGTGTGGGTCTCTAAATATGGAAAAGAGAGTGAGCGGGAAAGAGAGAAAGGGGGGAGGGGATGTGTTTTGAAAAAAAAAAATGTATGGTGCAGAAACTTGAAGTCGTCTTGAATTATGTTTTTCAGGCTTTAGCATCAGGCCAGTGAAATGAATTAGTTTTGTTTTGAACCAACATTTTCTGGTACACAAAACACTTTCTGAAAGTACTGAATGCGTTACTCTTGAAATTTTGTAAATATGCAGGTAGAATTTGACTTATACTGCTTTTGGCAAAGAAGTGTGGATTATCTATTTATCGCTGCCTTTCAAATGGTTGACTCATCAGTTTTGCTATTGCTCTGTATTTCATGTCCAGGGATAAATATATATACTACCTACTGTATCTTTGCCGGTCCAAATGTCACTAAGCTGATTGGTGGTAATGGAGGGAGTTTATGGCAGCCATGTTTATGTATGCTTTTAGTGTATTCCCACTTGGGAGGCACATTTTTTTACATAAAGGAATAAAGATAAAAAGGAATTATTGATAATAGATGGAATGTTGTGTATTGTAGACTGCTGGATGACCTTACCATCAGTGTAGAAGTGACGGTCGAGGTGATAGCACATAGGTGGTGGTCCCGTGGGTGCTGTAGAGAGGGAGCTTTCGACTGGGAATATCTATGTGTGAGTGTGTGTGTGAGAGTGCGCTCTGAGGCAGGTTGAGGTCTGGCTGGCCGGGAGAGGCCTGTTCATTTCACAGCTGTAGTGGGATTATGTGGAGTCAGGGTGGAGGGGGTAAGCCTGGCCCTTTTATCTCATTCAAACATGCTGCTAATTCAGCAGCACGCGGCTGGCACCGCGACTAGCACGCTAATCACCGCATCACTTTCCCCGCAGTGAATAAACCTCCATTCTAATCCCCAATCAACCACACTGACACCCGTTTACACACTCCCGACACACCGGGAAACGGACAGAGAGAGAGAGAGAGAGAGAGAGAGAGAGAGAGAGAGAGAGAGAGAGAGAGAGAGCAGGGAGGAGGGGAGAGGAGCAAAGGAGGAAGCAGGCTGGGGGTTGTGACAGAGAAAAAGCAAGAAATAGTAGTAAGAGTGATAGTATATTTACGCAAAAAAAAAAAAAAAAACTAATTTTAAGGGTTTTATTAGTTAACATGAATGACAATTAAAAATATGGTTACACTATTTTAAGGTGTGCTATTACAGTTTAATTACACAAATAAGTAAATTACAAAAGTAATATTAATTAACTACTACTTAATTAACTTATGTACTTACTATAGGGTTAAAGTTAGGGTTATGGCTTGGTTTAGTGTAAGTTACTTGTAATTATACATAATTTACTGTATTACTAAGTACATGAAACCCACTTTCTTTTAGTGTCCTTGTTACCCAAGTTACATGTTGTTACTGTAATAACTATAAATTATGCATAATTACACACACAACTTATCCTAAACCAAACCCTAATCCTAACCCTAAAATAAATACATTTTGTTAAGTATTATTACTGTCCCTGAATATATAATTACACTGTAAAACGGATACCTTAAAATAAAGTTTAATCGCTCAGTGTTAGTTTATGTTAGGGCACCTATTATGCAAAATTCACTTTTACATGGTGTTTGAACATAAATTTGTGTTGGCAGTGTGTGTACACAACCACCCTATAATGATAAAAATCCACCCAGTGCTTTTTTTTTTTAATCCCCATTAATCATGAGCAGTGTCTCAGAACAAGCTGTTTTCAGATTCTGGGCAATGTGACGTACTTTTGCACAAGCCTCTCCCACGACTGTTGACGGCCCTTTTTAGCATAGACCCGCCCTCAGTCAGCTGTACACATTCCGCCATTGTTTCGACGCCGGAGCAGCTGTAGACAAGAATGTCTTCCAAGTGATGTAGGTGTTTTGTTGTTGGATGTAAGAATGAACATAGCAGTCATCATTTACTCACAACATCTGAGCTGCTGAAGATGCAGTGGATTACTTTTGTTTTTGAAGGGAATGCGCCCCCAATCTACCTAAATGAGTTTGTTTGCGCAAATCATTTTACACCAGACTGCTTTGTGAACGAGGGTCTGTACAAAGCAGGCTTGCTAAAAAGTTGTTACTCGAGAATGGATCTGTACCAACTGTTGTGTTCGTGATCCAGCTTACAGTCTCCGGAGCGATACTGATACATGGCAGTAATGAAAGGGAGAGGGCACACTATATTACAGTTTATAGGAGTTGTTTTACAGATATAAAGTGTACCAGTTTATTAAGCACCCACTGAGAAGGTCTGTATTACTGTTTACTATATGTTGATAATAATGCAAGGGAGAGAGAGAGTTTATAGATAAGACTTTAATTTGCACTTTTTGTACTGTTTTACTCAGCTCTTATGGTGATTTTCTGGACTAAAACAAATGCTTCATCTTTTGTGGGAAGTACAATAAACTTCATAAAACTCATCAGTAAATTTTTGGATATAATTCGTTACAACAGGCTTGTACTAATAGTGGATAAAAGCACGATGACAAATAAGTTATAACTGTAATGAAACTAAACTATACCCGTTCTCTCTCCATACAGCATATATTCTCTGGCTCTGTAGGCATTATTGTCCGACTCTGGGTCCAACTGAACACTGCTAGTACAGTTTCTGTTCTGACATTTTCATTCCATGAGATGAGATTGTCCTGAAACTGAAGCGCAAGCCCTTGAAGCTCCGCCCTCTTCTTGAAAGTGGGCCAGAGGCACCAGCTCATTTGTATTTGCACACACAAAAACGGCACGTTTTTGCTCACCCGCCAAAAATAGCAATTTTAACATGTTGTAAAAAAATATCTTTAGGGTATTTTAAGCTAAAACTTCACATACACACTCTGGGTACATCAGAGACTTATTTTACATCTTGTAAAAAGGGGCATAATAGGTGCCCTTTAAGTAATATTAAGTGATGGTAACTTAATGTTGTCACGGATTGGGTGGCTATAAAGAAAGCATGATGATGGAAGTAAACAAAACAGTATTTAACTGCAAATTAAAAAACAAAGAAACACGCAGGAGATAACTTGAAGACAAGGAATAGAGCAAACACTACAACATACACGTTTAACAATACAGGACAAGGAACAGACTGAAACTGAGGGCTTAAGTACAGAGGCAAACAAAGGAGCTAATGAGTTAATTAATAAGGCACAGGTGAATGGGATGAATCAATGAGAAAACTGGGTCAAAGGAAAATAACAACTGAACACAATGAAAACTGAGACAAAACAAAACATACTAACCCTGACATTACTCCCCTCTCCCGAAAGGTGCACAATGTGCACAATGCGCCAAAAGGAGTCCAACCGGGGAGGCAGGGTGGGCGCCCTGGAGTAGTGGTAGGTCACCAAGGTGGTGCCGGCAGGCTAGGGATCCTCAAGGGTAGCACTATTGGAGCAAGGGTGGTGCTGTCAGTGCAAGGAGCCAGGGAGGTGCTAGTAGCTCAGGGAGCAAGGGAGGTGCCGGTAGTGCTAGGAGTCAGAAAGGATTGGCATCCGTGGCCTTTACAAGGGAGCCGGTTTGGCCACTGTGGCCAGGGACTTATGGAGAAGACACTGTGGCCCAGACACACATAGCAGCAGCAACGGACAGAGAAAGAACCACCTCTTCAATCCCACCAGGGCAGCCATGAAGAGCAGGCTCTAGAATTTGGCTCACTGGAACAGACTCGGAATTTCTCTCACTGGAAAGGACTCAGGAATTTCTCTCACTGGAAAGGACTCAGGAATGTCTCTCACTGGAACAGACTCGGGAATTTCACTCATTGGAGTGGATTTGGGGATTTCACTTTCTGGAGCGTGTTCTGGGATTTCACTCTCTGGAGCGTGTTCTGATATTTTACTCTCTGGAACGGATTCTGGTATTTCACTCTCTGAAGCGGATTCTGGGATTTCACTCTCTGGAGTGGACTTAGGAATGGACACTTTTGGACACATTCTTTCGGGCCCGGGGGAAGGCTGGAGAGGCTGAATAGGTGGTTCTGATGTTCACTGTTGCAGAGTCTGTGGAAAGGTTGGGTGCAGGCTTGGGATGAGCTGGAGCACTCAAATGTTTTTGGGATGGGACTGGATGATGGCAGGTGATGTCCTCATTAATTTCCTCAACAACGAAATCAGAACTATTTAGCCAGAGGACATGATCAATGCAATCAACTAGGGTATATAACAATATAACAATATATATATATATATATATATATATATATATATATATAGGAGATTTGAAATTGAAATTGAATTTGAAATAACTCATCATCCTGTCCCATCTGAAAGCATGCAATGAGCATAGAATCGCTCCAGCTCACCAGATGGGACAGCTCCAGGAATTCACCCACGTAATGCTCCAGAGGTCGGCCTCGCTGCTGGATGTTTAGCAGGCTGTCCTCTGTCAGTCTCTGTTGCTCAGACCGTTCCATTTTAGTAGGTCCTGTATTCTGTCACAGTTTGGGTGGCTCTAAAGAGAGCACAGTGATGGAAGTAAACAAAATATTATTTAATTGCTAATTCAAAACAAAGAATCACGCAGGAGATAACTTGGAGACACGGAATAGAGCAACCACTACAACATACACGTTAAACAATACAGGACACAAGGAACTGACTGAGGGGCTGTTTACACAACACCATTTTCAGCTAATACCATTTATAACGGGTTTCAAAGTGCAAGTTTTTGAAAATGGTCTCCATGTAAACAACAAAAATGTGAATCTCTGAAGACAATGGGCCCTATTTCAACGATCTGAAACGCAAGTATCAAGCGCAAAACTCAAGTAACTTTGTGGGCGGGTCTTGGGCGCTGTTGCAATTATACCGGCGGGATAAATGACTCTTGCGCCCGATCTATCTATCTATCTATCTATCTATCTATCTATCTATCTATCTATCTATCTATCTATCTATCTATCTATCTATCTATCTATCTATCTATCTATCTATCTATCTATCTATCTATCTATCGTAATAATGTATGATTTGCAAAAATGATAACTGCTGCGTCTGTGTGTAGATGAGAGAATCAAAGTGTATGCTTGTGACACTTAAAGCACACGCTACATTGATTATGGCCAAGCATGCGCCTTTAAAATAGCATATGAATAACATGCGCAACGCGCCACTGACTTTAAACTGTTTTTTTTTCGGTCAGTGGCGGAATTGTTTTCTAAACCTGTAAAAAAGCATGAGGGAACATTTGCGCCGGAACACGCCTCCTCTTTTCGCTGCACCGCCCCTGGGAGCGCACGTGTATTTCTTAGTTAACCGACGTGCGTCTGTGGAGGGAAAAGTCCGCTTTGCGTGGGTGCAAAATAGGAATGATACATGCGTCGGTGTACAAAGTCAGTTGCGCTGGGTGCAAGATAGGGCCCAATGACGTCATGCACATGCGTATTACGTGTTCAGTCTATGGTGTTTCATCGCTATCTAACGGCCTGGCAGCAGAATACAGGGTTTTTAGTCATTTTAGCGGATCCGTGTGAATGGGGATCATTTCGACAATGGTGTCGTCTGTACGCGGAAAACTCAAAGGAAAAACTTCTCTGTTTTAAGCATATCATTGTTGTGTAAACGTCCTCTCAAACTGAGGACTTCTAACGATTTAATTAATAAGGCATAGGTGAATGGGATGAATCAATGAGACAAACGGGAAAAGGGTCAAAGGAAAATAGCAACTGAAAGAAATGAAAACTAACACAAAACAAAACATAACTCTGAAAATTGTAAAATGTTGGTGCATAAAAAAAAGAATTATTTTATTTTATTATTTTATTTTATTTAGTTTAATTCTTACCTGTGCCTTCTTTCTATTTGTCCAGGCCAGGGATTCAGTCCTTTCATAGCCAGGTTGATGTAAACTATGTTAATGTAATGGAGAGGCATAGAGACAAGAAAAAGTGAAAAGCGGTACAAATATATCACCCACAATTCCCAATGAGTTAAAGAAGATTAGGATGAGCGCTTCAGTGTTTGTGTGCACTGTACTGTGTTGTAATGCCTGAGATTGGTTGGAGATGAATGCAAATGTTTACTGTGTTTTTAGCAATTGTAGATGTGAGTAGAAAATGAAATTCCTTTTCCTTTTTTTTTTTTTTAATCATAAGTCAAAGATAAGGGCCATGAAAGACAACCATGAAGTATGTCATGATAATATACTAACATCTCAACTAGACAGAAATGTACTAACATGAGCCATGGTCTTTTTAAATTATTTGTCTGCAGGGCAGATACACACACAGTGTTTTGTCAATGATATGAAAAAGTGATGAGATATTGATATAGCTATCAAAGCTACATTTCACAACTTGCCATCTCATCAAATGCACATCTATGATATTAAACATAAGCCTCTTAGGAGAGAATATAGAATTACATGGAGAAGGAGAGAAAGAGGGAGATAGATGGAGAGAGAGAGAGTGTTTCAGTGTACTCATTTCCTACACACACATCAGATCAATGAGGAAGGAATTAATGTTTGATCCCATCTTATTTGATACTGTCACTCTCTATAGTTGATTGTTTAGATGGATGGATGATAATGGCGATTACTGTTATTATTGTACCAGTATTGTTATTTTTTAAAAGTTATACAAAAAATAATCTATTAAAAAAAAGTTTGGTACAATCTACTTCCGGGTAAAGTTAGAGACAGGTTTCATGGTATGCTTAGGTTTAAGGGTTGTTAAGGGGTAGGTGCAGGGTCAAGAGTGTAATAATGATGTATTTACAGAAATGAATTGTCAGTTTGTCAGTTTAGTTGTTCCTGTGTTCTTGTTTTTGTTTTCTCAAAAAAAATTATCTTGTGGCCATTACTTATTATCACATTCCCACGAGTTAATATGATGTAAATTAATATCTCGTGGCAACGACATATTATCACATTCCTACAAGTTTATATGCCACGATAAAACTAAGTGAACCGAACATGTTCCCTCTCGGTCACCGTAATATGCAGGTATTTTTAAAATGTAAGTACAATTGTAAGAACGTGTATGTCCACAATAAATGTGTATTGCATTAATTGATTAATTTAAATCTTAGTACATAATATTTAAAGACACTTAATATGAAGCAAGACCAAAAATTAAGCAAAAAGGTAGCATGTAAAACAACTAATCTGACAGTCTATATATATATATAAATTTCTTGCTGGCACAAGGAAAACACCCATATATTTCCAGTCATACAGTATGTGCAGACATAAACACACAGTAGGAAGTCTGCACCCCCTGCAGATACAGCAATCATTCACTCTATCAGTGAATGTAATGTTTCTCATAGTGCTGATGTTTTACATTGTGTTCATAATAGAGACCAGCATTATCATGTTGTCCCTTCAGACCTTTATATATCCTTACCATTTAGCTTGTTCTAAATACAATAATGCAATTATAGTTTATCATATGCATAAAACTTTTTTCCATTTTTACTCAGCTCAAGCTATGAATAAAATGAATTCAATCATAGAGCTATTTTGATCTTTTCTCCCATGGGCCCACACTTAACAGAGAGTTGAGTATCACATTGATTCTGTTCTGACTCTTGTTAATTTGCAACATTAATGCAAATTAATCTCTGCAGCCGCATTTTGAGAGATTATGCATTTTAATATACGAGACAAAATTGTTATGATTAGTGTTTGTCATAGATGTACATGTGTGTAAAAACCAAAAAACAAACAAATAGCATGTACCTGCATCGACAACAAACCAAAAGGGAATGGCAATTATTTTCTCTCAGTCACCTATTCCACAAAAGCCCTCAGAGTAGAGAGTGTGTATGTGTGTGAGGGTCAGGTTTTGTCTACATTGTTGGGACTAAATCAATTTCAATATGAATACTAGCCAATTGTCCAAAGCATGAACATGCCTTAAAAGCATATCATGTAATGTAAAAATGGCAAAAATTGTATTTGATTGTTTGGTGAAGGGATAGAAAATATCATTATCAGCCATTAATCAATATCAATTTATCAGTCAATTAAATAAACAATGTTGTATATGTTTGTGCACTTTGTTTATGTCTTTTTCTTATTGTTTATTATTGCACAGCTCTCATGAATACTTGATTCTGGTCAACTGCAGCACTCTGCAATCAAATATGCTATATATATATATATATATAGCTAAACTGTGTTCCTACATGTCTAGTTTCATGTCTCTCATCACTTAATTGAAAAAAAATAACTTTATTAAATTAATATTTCATATCCATATGTTTACATTTGGTGAGTAGGCGTACAATATTAGCCCCCTTCAGAATGAAACAAGAGCCATCTGCATCGTGTTGGGGTCTTGATCACCCTGATAAAAAACATTCCTGTCTGTAGCCTTTGTAATCCTGAAGACATTGATCAGCTTGTTCAGGTGTGTGTCGGAGCTAAACTCTGCAGGACAGCGGCACTTCAGGACTGACGTTGCCTATCCCTGCAATAGAGGCTCGCAGTGATGACACATTTTTGTGGGCCAGACCACAAGTTAGCATCACCCTGGCTCCCTTGACAAAAAAACTATTGGATTTTTCAATTGCCTTTTGGATTATTTCAGAAAATAAGCTTCGGGATCAACAAAAACAGCTATGTGACTGACACATTTTGCTCATCATGTTAATCTTCATAAATGAACGCAGCTTTTATGAATTTTGAAGCCTAATTACAATACGGCATAAATAAAAAGCTAAATGCTATAAACAAACTACACAACGATTGCATGACTTTAACGTCAACACCATTAAGCTTCCGACAACTCTCTCAGTCTTTATTTAAAAAAAATATATATATCCCTAAAATTCTGAGTTAGAATAGTTTGCAAGAGTGCCAGTGAGTAAGTTTACCTGTTCGTCATGATGATCAAAATCTGTAGTTTAGCCAACTGTCTTTTTCTAAACGAAAGCTTTAAAATAAATCACAAGGGGATATTACTGATGTATTTTATGTCATAATAAACCATGAAAATATCTTGAGCTCATGTTAACCACAGATCTTATTTCAGGCATTTAATAATAAAAAACTATTTAAAAAAGAAAAAGAAAAGAAAAAGAAAATAAAAAACACTGACTTCAGTCCCGATGGAACCAGAAGTGCTAAAATGCTAATTCGTTTACAGGTTTTGGCCTACATAAATTACCTAAATGAATAACTTTTTTACAACAAAAATGAGCCAATACTGACTTAAGCTGGACTATGACACTGTTTTCTACTAACTTTGTTGCATTATTTTCCTGTTATCACTGTAAAGCTGCTTTGAAACAATCACTATTGTAAAAAGCGCTATATAAATAAAGGTGACTTGACTTGACTTAAATATGACACAAATCACCTTTAATCTGAAATATATTTATTTTTTACGCACTTATTAGGCTACCTTTTACCCGCACCTGTTCTTTCTTCATCCGTCTCATTTTGTCTCTCTGAGGGCTTTAGCTAAACTTCAGGGCAGAGCTGAACACCAGATGAAGGAGCCTGAGCATTAAAGTGTCCATGAACATCTGCCACAATTCTTTAAACTCTTTTTCCATCTACTCCACAGATCCCAATGAAACGGTATCATCACTCCCCTCTCCTCATCCACCTCACAGCTCTCTATCCCTCTTAGCAAAGCTTTCTCAATCTCTCCTCTACTTCTTTGAAGCTCACCTGCCCTACATCCTGTTACTATGGGAAGCGAGAGCACGATTGTGTAAGTAGGCCTGCATGCTCACTGAGTCTTTGCGACTATTCTGCCTGATAAAAACGGTTTGGGAACTTTGAGATGACTGTGGAAACACAGGAAACCCACACCTAGGGTAAAAGAGACACAGGAGGAACAAACAAAAAAAAAAAAAAAAGGAGGGAGGGAGAGGGGAAAGCAAAGAGGGAGTACAGTGGGGTAAGAGTTAAAGTTTGTGGTCAGCAGCACCACGGGCATCATAAATCAGATTTCCCACAATCCCTGTGGAGGAGCCCTGCGCTCGGCCTGCCGCAGACACGCTCAGTGGGGCGTTGCACATCGATTGGCGTCGCCACTGTGATGATGAGTGCTGCGGGGTCTGGGGGTGAGGGGGGATAACGTGTGTGTGTGTGTGTGTATGTGTGTGTGTGTGTGCGAGATGGAGGTGAGGTCTACTTGCTCATGAAGAAGTCTACCTCAGCACCTGCCCCGAAAAACAGCGAGTTGGACCTGAGCGAATGTGCAGACTCTGGGCCTATTTACTCTCAGATCAGCATTCACCTTCTGTCTCTCACGCACAGATTCAGGAAAAACAAACAATAGCATGCTGACACACACACACACACACACACACAGAGAGAGAGCTATATTTACATATTCATCACAAACACCGCTGAGTAGCTGAACAGTTGCTCATAACTCAACGGACTGCTCTCCGTCCACTAATAATAAGCATCACATGCTTAGATATTTATTGTCACCTCATGGTTACTTTTAAATGTCATCAGGCTGGATGCAAGTTTTGCATTGAACGAATTCTGAAGTTGACTCTTTGTACTGTTTGAAGTTATTGAAAGCCACAGATAAATGGTATAGCATAAAGAATCAATCAACACTTCCACGTTCAACACACTAAGCAGGTGCGTACGGAAAAACTTACAGGCATTACATTACATTACATTACATTACATTACATTACATTACATTACATGCAACATTACATGCAACATTACATTTACAACAAATAAGGAAGTCACACGAAAACTGCACCTGCAGAACTCCATAGATAATTTAGGATTAAATTGAAACACTCGTCATTCACAAAGTTCTGTCCCTTGCCGCTTATGTGTTTCTTTATATGTTTTGGCTTAATTTGATTTTGCTTTAGCTACTAATAAGATTTTCACTCTCTGCATGACAAAAAAAAAAAAAAAAAATACACGTTTTATTAAATTCTACATAATTTTGCTCCAAAATCTGTTTCTTACGGAGCTCCTAAAGGGATATGGTGAAGGAAGAAAATATGAGATGGGAGGAAAATTTTATTTTCAATGCTTTTGAGTTTGCTTACAAATGTTTTGTGTTCCCCTGAGAAACTTTGAGTTTTGCGAACAAATGCAGACTTTTTTCCATCACCATGCCCCTTTACTGGCTCAGTAGTTTATTCCTCAAAGTAAAAAAAGATTTGTGCAATAAACAACAATATTATAGGTAAAATAATCCTGTCATTAGCAACCCTATACCATTTTTACAAAAAAATTTCCTTTTTTTTTTTTTTTCTTGTTATAATTATGGTTAATAATTAATTAATTGAGGAATACTAAGAAGGTTGATGTCTAACTTTAAAAAATGAATGATAAGGAAGGTAGTGAATGACGTCCCAGGTCACTAAAGATCCGAGATATGAATTTGAGGGATAAAGTAACAATTATGAGAAATAAAGTTGCAATTGTGAGATATAAATTCGCAAATGTGAGACTGTTATGATTCCGGTCTCGTGTTCCCCAGTCTTGTGTTTAGGGACTCTTATTTTGTATTCTTGTTCCTATTGTTTCTGCTGTTTGTCACTTTCTGTGATTAGTTCCTGTTTTCTTTGTTTCTATCACTCGCTTGTTTGTTTCCATAGTTACCCTCCTTAGTTACCATAGCTACTCATTACCTACACCTGTTCATTGTGTATTTATACCCCTGTGTTTCTTGTATTCTTTGTTCTGGTGTTGTCCTCAATGGATGTTACGTGGGCGTTTCTTTTAGTTCTGTTTCTCCTGTGTCCGGAATACCCTGCCTGAATTTTTTGGGAATATCTTATTCTCTGCCAGGGTTTACTTTTGTTGTTTTGTTTAAATAAATGTGTCTACTGCGTTTGGATCCAACGCTCCCTCGTTACTAAAGCAGCCACGTAACAGAGACATCAATTTGCAGTTACACTAAAGACAGGAATAAAGTTACAATTTTGGGGAAAAAGTTGGAATTGTGATAAGCTGTCAGATATAAAGTGCTTTTTTCCCCACTCTGAGGCAGATCTAGGCTTCCATGGAAAAAAAACAAATCAGTTTAAATCACGCTAATTTGCCACTGGAACTCTCATAGACTGTTCCACAAACTGTAAAATTACCAGACACAAAAAAAGTAGCTGCATGCAAAACCTTTCACAACATGTCTGCATCTCAAAACATTTAGATAAATCCAAAGCTTTTATTATGAGTTTGAGTGATTTCCAGCATGAAGTTCTTCTGTGTTGTGGAAAGTTTTGTAACTCTTCCCTTATTGGCAGGCTGCAAAGTGAAATGCCTCCCCACACACCTTCCATCTCTCTCTCCCTTCTCCCTTTCATAAATTTCATTAAGGGAGAAATCACATTACACTATTTTCTGGACCTGCTTCCAGGGGTTAACCACTTTGCTTAGCCATGTAAATTCTCAGCTTAGTCAGGGCCATTCTCCACAGCCTGGCTGCTTCGATGCAGCCTGTGCCGAATTAAGCGCTATCTATGTAAATTTGTGTGTGTGAAAGTGTGTGTGTCCTGAAGATGGACATGGGGTGTGTGGAATATGTAAACCCATTCTCCTGGATTACTGAATTTGTGTGCATGTGTGTGTGTGTGTTGGTCTCTTCTCACTATATGCACATAGGATGAGCACGTTGTGTTAACCCTATCTGCTGGATTATCCGGATGGTGTGAGTGTGTGAGAGTGAGACAGAGTCGAGCACTTGAGGATGGAGAAAAGGAGGTTAAAGGGGAACTTATCGTCTTTGTGCAGAAGATAGACTTCCACAGGCTGGCCTCTCCTACTGCCCCACAACTGAAGAACTTCCTGACACTTCCTCAAGTCAACACTCACACACACTCATAAGTACACAATCCAACACACAAGGGAGTTTTTTTTTTTTTGAGAAAGAGAGAGAGAGAGAGAGAGAGAGAGAGAGAGAGAGAGAGAGAGAGAGAGAGAGAGAGAGAGAGAGACATTGTCATTGTCAAAGCCTGTATCCTTCTCCTGTAAGTAAATGGACCATAATGGATTATTGATTTATAATTCACCTCAACTTCCTGTTTCAAACTGAAATAAAACACAGAAAAGAAAACTACATGTATATGTATGCTTCTTTATAACAAAGTAAATGTGTTTATGTAAATATATACATTTTTATAGTATAAATACATTATTATATAAAGAATGATATATTTATAGAAATATATTCCTTAAATAAAAACACATTATTCTTAAAGAAAACAAGAAATTCAATTGCACTACTGTCTTTGTTTGAGCTGAATACAGTTCTGGATATTACTTATATGATTCCTTTTGCTATACCCGATTAACCTGCAAATCATAAAATATTATTTGAATTATAAGAATATTAAGTTCAACGATTCAATCCAATTTCTACCTTACAATTATTGCAGCCTCAAAGTGGTTTCCTGGCTGTCAACAAATGGAACCTTTATGTACAGTGTATCCAACTAATAATAGGCATCCCAAACAATATAAATAAAACGCACACATTTACCAGTGCAGTCTGCAAGAACTACAACAGACTTTTAATTGTTGTAATTTCTTCCTATAGGAACTATAGTTCAAAGGTCAAGATGAAGATCCATGGCAGTGCATAAGCACCTCATGGAGTTCAACAGCACGATTTATCTTCCTACTGGAGCGAATAGTCCCGAGGCCTCCAGAGTCTCACTGCTACACTCTCTATCTTTCTGTCCATCCATTTGTTTGCCTGCTCACTTGCCCTGCAGTCTATCATTGACACTGGTGAATGATAGTTCGCTTGTTTTGTCAATGGCACAGTTTGCTCTAAAACTGGAAGGTCAAACAAAGGTGATTGGGTCATGAAGGAAGGCAGCTTTCAGAGAATTTAAAAAGAGCCCTGTCTATTTTAATCTCTTGAGTGGACAGGGAACTACTCACATCTCAGATCATTTTTCCTCCAGCTGGTATGTAGATGTGGAACTTGACCTGTTAGGGGACTGGTGGACCAGGGTAAAGTGTGCATGGCTGCCCCTGTTCTACCAGTAATCTATTTCTGAACCGGTTTGTCCTCTGCACTTGTTCAATCATTTCCTGATTGATTCTGATCTTGATCAATCCTTGGAAAGACAGATGGGCCCTGCTCCACTCTTTAGTCTATACTCTGCCACCGCACACACAGACAAACACACACTACAGCCCCTGTCCCAAGCCCTGATCTATACTGTCGCTTCCTCTATGGCTGAAGGCAAATGAGGCAAAGGGTCAAGATAGGAGGCATTTATCGATGTAGCACTCCTGTTATTCTCTCTCTCTCTCTCTCACACACACACACACACACACACACACACACACACACACACACACACACACACACACACAAAGCTACTTCTCAGACGTTTCACCCTCTTGTAGTCACTTCCAACACTTCAGTCAATGTCCTGACCTTAAAGACTAAACAGGAGGGATGAGAATTTGTTTAGTTCAGTACAGTGTGGGATATATATACACAATCGCCCATTCACATACTTATTTTCCTTTGAAGTACAAAATGATAAAAAGTATTTTTATGTACAATAATCATGCAGATTGATTTAAAAAAAAGGATTAAAATAATATAATTCTAACATAAATACTATGGAATATCAAGCAGTATGACAAGAAGTTTTTGTATTTATATTCACACATGTACAGAGTCAAATATATAGAACAACTAGGTTCTTTTTTCTTTAGTTTTCTTTCTTTTTTTCCATTGGTGCCACTTCGAGAGAAAAAATTGCTGGACTGATTGCTGGAATTAAGTGCTGTGTTGGCAGCAATGTCTCTGGGTGAGCAGAATAAATCATTATAATGCAGGTTTATAATAGTAATAAAAATATAGAATCAAACCTGAGACAAGCCATTTGGCCAACAAGGACCCGCGAGAGAACAAACGATATCAATTAAATAAATCACTAAATGTTTCTTGATTAATTACTCATCTCTACATTGCCCATTAGGGATGGTGTGAAAGAGCGTGCATGCTGAAATATAGTGAACTTTAAACTATTATCTGTTCTTGCTTCTTTTATAATATGAAAACGAGAATGTCTAAATATAACAAACCACCAGCTTGTGCCATAGATGATGGTTTACAAACTCTTGCATTTGTGAAGGTGGAAGGGTAACTAACAATGTGTGATTTTATGTCTGGAACAGGTGTGATCCAGCAACAGCTTTCTGTATACTTTCAGAGGCTGTAAATCCCTTGATAGGAAAAAGAGAGAGAGAGACAGAAAGACTCATCCCAGTCTCTCCACGGATGACAAGAGAAGTGGAAATCCCTTCCACTCAAACTAAGAACCGGATGAGAACCAGATCAGGAAGGACCACTGAAGACCAAAGCTTTGGGATTCAAACCAGCAAACCCCCAGACCCAAAAAAGACCTGTCAATCACACTCAAAGCACTAAAGAGATGATAGATGTGTGCGTGTTGTGTTGCAGTGATAGGGAAGTCTAGAGATTGTATTGGAGAAGGCATGTTATGAAATAATAGTGGATGGGTAACCCTAAAGTAGCTTCTAAAAAGATCAATCAGACTTTTCTCACCAGTTTAGTGAGAGAGAAAGAAATGCACAGTGTAAGGGGGAGAGAGGGACCTGTATGAAAGAGGAAAAGTTGAAAGCTTGTTTGTTAAACTTAAAGGGTTAGTTCACCCAAAAATGAAAATTCTGTCAGTAATTACTCACCCTCATGTTGTTCCAACCCCGTAAGACCTTTGTTCATCTTCGGAACACAAATTAAGATATTTTTGATTAAATCTGAGAGCTGGATCACTCCTCCATAGGCTTCTAAGACATTATAACTTGCTGGCCCAGAAAATGTATTAAAGACATCGTTAATATAGTCCAAGTGACTACAGTGGCTCAATCTTAAGTTTATAAAAAAAATAATTCCACTTTTCATTTCCTTCTCTCTGGGCCTCGAGTTTTTTCACGTAGTGTTTTAGCGTAGCGCGTCGGTGTTGCACGTCACACGCATCACACACATGACCAGTGTCGGCCAATAGTGAGCCTACGTGGTGACGTGCAACACAGACGCGCTGCGCTAAAACACTACGTGAAAAAACTCGAGGCCCAGAGAGAAGGAAATGAATAGTGGAATTATTTTTTTGCGCACAAAAAGTATTCTCGTCGCTTTATAAACTTAAGATTGAGCCACTGTAGTCACTTGGACTATATTAACGATGTCTTTAATGCATTTTCTGGGCCAGCAAGTTATAACGTCTTTAGAAGCCTATGGAGGAGTGATCCAGCTCTCAGATTTCATCAAAAATATCTTAATTTGTGTTCCGAAGATGAACAAAGGTTTTACGGGGTTGGAACAACATGAGGGTGAGTAATTACTGACAGAATTTTCATTTTTGGGTGAACTAACCCTTTAATTCCAAAACAATCAATCAATCAATCAATAATGTTGTGGGGGGTTACTCAGAGACCTACAAACCAGAGAGTTGGACATATTATTAGTACCACTCAAGGCCTTAGTGACAATACACTGTGTGTTTGTCACACAAATCTCTGTGCGTAGATAGAAGAGAGGATGAATAAACGATAAGGGCAGAAATCACACAGTGTGTTAAGAAAACCAGATGGAAGGAGAGAAAGAGCGAGCCAAAAAGAGAGATTTGATTAAAAATCTCAATAATTAACTGGATGTTTTACATTTTTGACTCTGGACATTTTTAATTATATATTTTTTTTTTTGTCTAAAATTACTGTATATGTAGTTGGTGTATCAAAATGGTTGAAGTTGTTACAAAGGCTATATTTCAGTGTCTGTAAGGTTTTGAGTCAAAAGACCAATTACAGAAATGCATATTTTCTTTGGCAAATATTGTGTATGTTGGTTTAAAATTTTTACTGTGATTTACGTGAATACTAAAATTGTAATGTTATCAAATTTCTGTAATGTGTTGAGTAAAAAACAACAAACTGAAGATGAATACAGACACAGACATACATACATACTGTACATACATACAGACAGACATACAGACATACAGAAAGACATACATACAGACAGACAGACAAACAAAAAGAACAGACATATAGTTAAGTGCTATAGTAAGTTAAATATTCCGAAAATTAAATGTTTTGCTGATTAAAAATATTTTCTGTCTTTTCTTTCTCTCTCTTTACATTCCCTAGGTGGCAGTTAGTGCATTCCTCATGTGTTGACATGCAATAGCCAGAGGCTTTAGAGAGCTCTGAAATGCCACTAGTGGGTTCCCACTTACCACAATGAAAAATTAATCGGTCAGGTGGGCCACTTCTCTTATGTATGTGTGTTTTTTACCTTTTTTTCAATAAAAGTTTCCTGTGATATTTGTTTCTCTTTCTACATTCAAATCTACAGTATGTGAGTATTTTGATGAAATCTGTTAACTCATTTTTACCGTCATGGGCAGCAACATCATGAGATCTCATTAATATCAGCCACAGCTAGTGAGCTAAAGGACGCTACCTGTCAGAACTCAATTCAACTGTCCTCCACTTCTGACAGGCTGTGAATGTCTAGGGCGACCACTTTGGGCCATTAGACTGCTATCACAAGCACTGGGGTGGGGATGTCCTGCAAGAATGTTCTGGACACGATGTTCCCTTGAGATTTGCCACTTTTGCACTTTTTTCCTTAGTGTTTTCCTCCATTTTCAATTACTACTTTTTTACTGTTCATATTTATGCTGGTTACGTTTGGGACAAATCTAAAAGGGTGGATTTTCAAGGACAAGGAGCAGAGGGTGGATCTGAAATATAGCTTCTTTACATATGAATGACACAGTCCTGTCTGCACATTAAGCTACACACTTCCACAACGTGTTTACATGCACCTTACACTGACATGTATAATGTACCGACATTCTGCTCTCATTTTTTCCTCTCATTTGCTCATACATAAATGCACACCCCTATTCCATGGCATTCCTGACCCCCCTCAAACGTCACTGAGGTCCCACTTGAATGGCACTTCCTTCATCAGAAAAGACGGGTGCAGCCTATTGAAATACTTACTATCAATTATTTAACCTCACTCTCTCCCTCTCTTCAATAACCAGGTTGGCTTTGACTTTGATGGCCATTGCGTCCAAGTCGAGGGCCACCTCGCTTAACGTCACCCCTCCTTCCCCTTTCTCTTCCACATTTTCATTCACCCATCTCGCTGCCACTCTACTGCAAAAAAAAAAGGAACACTGTCAAATGCTAAAAACATGGCAAGTGGTCAAAGTCCAGAACGTCTTACTTACTTCATGTCCTCATCTACACTCGTAGCGGTCATGAATTTTCCACAGAGATTTTCCAAGACCTTGTGTTACCTCGCTGTGATGTTGTACCCTTTCAAAACATGAGGACAAAATTAAACTGAAGTAAAAAATATGAGGAAAAACACAACTTTAAATAAAACTAAAGACTAAAACTATTAAATTCTTCAAAACGTAAGTTTTTTGACACATGGTATATTATACAACTTGAAAACTTTACAACCTGCCCGTAAAAGCAGGAAACAACAGGTTTATTAACTAAAACTATACTATATAAAACAATGAAATATATATTTGTTCCTTAAAATAACTTGACACATTTTAACTTTATATTTTAAGAATATAAAAACTTAAACTTATTTTATTTCAGCCTATTTCTCATTTTCATTTACTTGATGTACTATATCTTAACTAGAAACTCAAACTAAAATTGAAATAAATATGAATAAAAACTATATAGACATTTAAATTAGCATAACTAATGAAAATGAAATGACAAAAACACAACAAAATCACCAAAAATTTTAAATTTAAATGAAAACGGAAAAATAACACTAGTTACAAATAAAAAAAGAACCAAAGAAATTATACCAGTTGTGCAGACACATTGAAAAAAAAAAGAAGAAAAAAGAAAAGAAATAAAAACTACATTAAAAATATTATAACTCTGAAACTGTTTGCAAAAGTGCTACAACTGTTTGGTGATTTTTCCCCTATGTGTTTTGAGACATCTTATACAGTTTACACACACACACACACACACGCTCAGGCTTATAGAAATCCAGGGGAGCAGCATGATAGCCCCTACTGGTTAATAATGTCACCAGCTGATCCTGTCCTGTGTCCACTATAGTCTAGCTCAAATCCCTCCGTGTGTGTGTGTGTGTGTGTGTGTGTGTGTGTGTGTGTGTGTGTGTGTGCGCACCATAATAAGTCTAGAAGCTCATTCTCTGAACAGTACATTCGAGAGGCAATACGGGACGTGATGCAAGGACCGAGCTGAGAAACAGAACAAATGAAAATGTATCAATAAAACAGGAAAAACAGAATCATTCATTAGAGGCAGCTTCCAACAGAAAGTCTAGTCAGTGACTCCACACAGCTTTCCCTCTATCCCAGACATGCTTGAAATCCTTTTAGCAAGCCAAGACAGCATGCTCTTGTTATTTGGATATAATCTTCTGCTTCTACAGGCATGTTTGTGTGTGTTTAGAAGCATGATGGAGGGGAAGACCTCAAAGCTTAATCCTGTGATGTACATATTTCCTCCTGAAGGTTTTTAGGCCCATGAGCGGCAACTGAGAAATCATGTGAAATTTGAATTTCAGGACATCTAAAAAGATTTATTCGGGTATGCTTTAAACCTCAGAAAAACCTTATTTTAAAGTCCTATTATGCATTCAGATATGGGAATCAAAATAAAATACTACATGACTCTCTCTCTCTGTGTGTGTGTGTGCGTGTGTGTGTGTGTGTTCAATGAGATATTTTAATGGGTGTTTTGTCTGTAAATACATGGCACAATATCTTGACGTGGGTTAATTTTAACAGATGTGATATGAAGTTCAAATTAAAACATCTTATGTTTTCTTTTCATCCTTTATTTTTTGCTACTTTTTATTTTACGCAACAATTTTCATAAAAATCCATCATAAAAATGTTTAGAACTATTTAAACAAATATTGAAATAAACATAAACCACTTCAATATTTCTTCTTTTTTTAGAACGATTGTTATTTATTTATTTATACATCATTTCCACCACAAAGAACAATTAACTACACTACGGTTCAAGCGTTTAGAGTTCAGTATGATTTTGTTGTTGTTTTGAAAGACATTAGTACTTTTATTCAGCAAAAATGCATTAAACTAATAAAGAATGACAGTAAATACATTTAGAATGTTACAAAAGATCTATTTTAAATAAACGCTGTTCTTTTGAACTTTCTATTCATCAAAGAATCCTGAAGAAAAAAAATGCATCAGAGTTTTGACAAAAAATATTGAGCAGCACAATTGTTTTCAATATTTATTTTTCTTGAGCACCAAATCAGAATATTAGAATGATTTCTGAAGTATGTTGTGACACTGAAGACTGGACTACTGAAAATTATCCATTAAACTTCTGAACTTTGTGTAATAAATAATAAATAAATAGAAAATAATAGAATATAAGTTTGTTTTTTTTGGAGTTAGTGTGAGGAAAACATTGTTATTGTCCTCCAGTGATGTATATACTGTGCACTTTATGTGCACAAGTGTAAAGGTCCACAGGGCCAAACGTGTCCAACTGTAAATTGCTCTTCGAGAGACAGTGTGTGAGATTTTATCCCAGATGTTTATTTCAGACAGTGTGCAGCAACTAGTTCTCTTCCCCTCTCCTTCATTCTGAGTGTGTGAGTGGCAAGAGGATCAGAAGGGGCTAATGTAGAGGGACAGCGATGGCATTCCGAGTCTGCCCGGTGTCAGAGAGAATTAGCCCACAGTCACACAAACACTCTGACATGAACACACACTCACAGAGCCAATACATGCTCACTCGGCCACGCGCAAATGAGCCTGTCACTCCACGCAGGTCAAAGGTCAAGAGGAATTCTCTCCACTTCTTCCTCTCCCTCATCATCCCCTTCAGTAGGATTTATTTCTCTTTTCATCACTTCAATGCACCATCATTAAACACGTTTTATCTCCCTGAGGTGACATTATGAGCGTACCTTAATTCTCACAGCGTTCCAATGTGATTGTTTATATGCATATGTTCTTTGTGCATGCCTGTTCTTTTCATAATCACCTGACCCCAGGTAATCCGTCATAAACAGCTGACCAAATTTGTTGTTCAATCCAGTCAGCTAGCGCTCATAGTGCCTAATGGGCGACTTGAAGTGAACGAAGAGTTTGACGAAGAGGATGTGGAGTCAGATCTCCAAGTTAGTTTGTCTCAGGCCTCATTGGACATCTCAGCGTTTTGTTTCTCTAGTCAGCAGGTCCGACTTGATGGGTTGAGTTTGTAGAGCTGTTGTTTTTAATTTTGCCTTCGTTAGGCCTTGTGTTAATTACTAATCTCATGGTCCACAGCCGTGCGCTTGGTCTCCTCTCTCTAATGAGACGGAAATGAGACAAACAGCTGGGATTTATGGCTCGCTGGATGCTCACGCCATGAGAAAACTCTTGTACGCGCAGGACAGAAAAACAAACAATCCCATATATATACGAATCGCACGTTGTGATTAACTATGCACAAATAGACATTAACGTGATAAGACTGTCCGTATGCAAATTAAAAAACGCACAATCCAAATTATTTGTGTGAAAGAAACCTAAGCAGATTAATACACAGCTGCATGAAGACACACAAGAGTGCTTACAGAGCAAAACTCACCCAAGGGCCTGGCAGACGCACCCTCAGCCAACATCGAACAGGAGTCCTCCTCTCGTTTCGGCCCCCTCCCTCACTCACTCTTTCTATCAGCCTCAGGGGAACTCCACAATTAATGACCATGCTGATGACCGTCTCAGCGGGTGTGTGCGAAGGGGGTTGGGGTGCGGTCAAATGGTGTGTGTGCGTGTATGTGAGTGTGAATCGCTGAGGGAGGCAGCTCATGGCTCAGGTGATCGGGAGGCATGTCTCGGTGGGCTGTGGGTAAAGACCCGACGCAGCGCTTTCAGGCCCGTGCTTCAGCACAAAGGGAGCTGTGTTGGCCTTCGCCATCAGCAGCTTTGACTGCAGCTCCAGACCCACAAACCTGCCCGGCACCGTGGACCTCTCCTGCGGCCTATACGCTGGACCAGGGCACCACAAACCACATGGCAACAACTGTAGGCACTGTTTTTGCCTGGTATTATGATCGGCTGTGTGATCAGCTCTGGCACATCAGCATTTAAACATCTCAGATGTGTCTCATGTGGCCACTCGTGATCATATTTTGAAGGAAGGATATAAGGAAATAAAATAAAATAAAATAAAATAAAATAAAATAAAATAAAATAAAATAAAATAAAATAAAATAAAATAAAATAAAATAAAATAAAATAAAATAAAATAAAATAAAATAAAATAAAATAAAATAAAATAAAATAAAATAAAACATTTTCAGATACTGTAGTGGAGTAGCTTTGCTTTGCTTTGCTTTGCTTTTAGTTTAGTTTAGTTTAGTTCAGGGTGTATATAGGGTGTACAAACTAGTTGGTGTATTCTGGTGGAAATTACAATCTGGTATAAAATCTCACACACTCAAGGAGTATTTTACAGGGTGTTTTTTTTTTTATGGTGGGGAAAAAACATTTTATAAAATATAAAATAGGCCCATGTTAAAACAATACTTTTCACACTCCAAAGTTTATTTAGTTTGCCTACTAACAACATTCATACTGTACATTGTGGACATACAGTATTTGCATCACAACGAATTCTTGTTATTTCTTCTTAGAATTTTTCTCATTAGTCAAAACATTTCTACCTCATCTCAAATTGTGTATTGTATTTAATAGTAGGTCTACATTATATATTGTGACCTTAATGTGACAAAAAAATCTCATTTTTGTTTTATATATCACAGTCACAGACTGCACCAATACTTCAAACCAGCAGCCAGCCATGCAGATTTGCTTGCACCAGCACCACGGACAGCGCCTGTATGCATAACCTCTGCTTAAAATCATAAACTGCACTGCGTCTGCCTGCAATCATTGACCTGTCCATCAGTCACTCTGCAGTAGTGTTGCTCCTCTGAAGCAGGAAGATGTGCATTTCACTCCTAGAGGGTTTGTTGATTGTATGATGAAGGGAAGAAAGACCGTCAACACAGTTCAAACAAACTGCTTGCGTCTAATTGGCCTCAGGCCTTCTGGTTTGTCTTTGCCTTTACTGTCCTCTCTTAAAGACAAGTCAAAGAGATCTCCTCACTTTTATCAGGTGTTATCAAAGAATTCATGGACTTCAGCACTTTACACCTTTGATTACATGAGTATAAGTGTGTGCGCTTGTTTGTTTCCCTCCTACAGTGTGATGAGTGGATGTGTATTCAGCTAAATAACCTTGCTGACACAAGGTCTGTCCAGAGAGAGTGAAATGCATTCAGAAGAGGCTACCACAGACCACAGATAATGAGACAGGTGTACTCGGAGGATTGATCGAGTTTAAAATATTACCACCTTACCAAGTCCTGATCCATACCCCTCCATCCAACCCAAACTACCCATTTGCAGCTATTCTCACCTGTTTCTTGCCAAACAGAATATGTTAGAGAACCAACATGAAAATACCTGACCACTACATTAATTATTAAAAACGGAGGTTTCTTGAATACTCACGTTTCCTCATAACGCTGATCCCAAGTGTCACTCCGGCAATCGTACAGACGCACACACAGAGTTAATTGTTCAGTGAATCTCTGAGGTGCTCCAGGGCTTCTTGTCCTCTGGCTGTTTCTACAGAGATGACAAGAAGTGACAAACAGACAAAAAGAGAGGGGTGAAGAGTCAGATATATAGTATGATATAATGTAAGATTTATTATTATTATTTAAAGAAATTAATATTTTCAGCAAGGATGCATTAAATTGATCAAAAATGACATTAAAGACTTTTAATGACTTCTCTTTCAAATACATACTGTTCTTTTGAAAGTTCTTTTCATAAAGGAATCATGAAAAAAGTATCACAGTCTCCACAAATATATTAAGCTGCACAACTGTTTTCTAGCTTTCAAAATTGATAATAAGAAGAACTGTTTCTTGAGCAGCATATTAGAATGATTTCTGAATGCTGATGCTGAAAATTCAGCTTTGCCATCACAGGAATAAATTACATTTACATGTAATTACATACAGTATATATATTTTTAAATTGTAAATATATTTCACAGCATTTGTGTTTTTGACTGTGTTTTGATAATGCATGCAGCCTTGGTGAATATTTAAAAAATATTTCTAAAAAAACTTTGCAACCCCAAACATTTGAGCAGTGGTGTAATTATAAAAAATTTCCTAAATATATTATTTAAAAATATTTATATATTTATTGAATATTGATGGATAAACATTTGTATAAAGAGAAATGTTAAATGGCAAAATGTGTCATGTACATATTTTTATGTTAAAACTAGCATTTAAGTATATAGTTATTCATAAATACTTAAGCCATTTTTTATTTAAAGCTACAATATGTAATTCTTTTCGCCGCTAGGGGTAGCTAACTTCTTACAATAACAAAGGTGTAGATTGATGATGCAGTGATAAGCGGAATCATGGAACTTGCCTAATAAAGTTTATGGATGAGTGAATACATTCACGTTTTTTTAACATAATGGTAACATAATGTGGTATGAAGCAGGTCGCGATTGCTAATAAGAGACAGATATCAGCACCACACGCGAGTCCCACGGATATAACGGAATGAGGACATTTAATTCTACCGAACTACCCGCTAGTGCTGAATCACTACTCACACAGGTCAGTTAATTTGATGAATTAAACTTGTGAGGTAACACAGCACTTTTTCACTTGGTCTAACGTTACACTATCACACTAAATGGCATTTGAGTGTGTTGAAAGTTATAATGTTATTCTATGTGTTAGTTTGTTGGCTATATGAGTTTAGCAGTAAGCTACATCAGCATTAGAGTAACATACTGATCATATTCTAACACTTCATCATGTTGGGATATATAACATTGATTTGTTTTATGTACATTTGCTCACCTGTCTAATAAAGTACAGGAGCGGCTTCTCTGTCATGTGAAGCTCTGTCAAGTCGAAGTTTGCAGCGAAGCTCTCGGCATCTCAAAAACGCCACGCCGATATTGATCCTCGTTTTATTTCTTCTTTTGCCCCAAACTTGATCCATAATGTTTGAACAAAACAACAACAGCGTGCCGCTAAACATTACGCAGTTGTCCACATCTGTCGCCATGGCAGTATGAGTGGAAACATGGGATAACGCGGATATTACGTCATTGACAGGCGACAAGTGAAGGGACGGGCACTATTTAAAATTGTGAATTTCTCAGAATTTTCAAATTCTTGGAAACATTTAGGATAATGTAAGTACATAATTGAAAGAAATATATAACACTATGCAAGTGGTTTTTGGATATTTTGATAAAAAATTCTTACATATTGTACCTTTAATCACTTTTAAATACTTTTGCCATCTCAAAACATCTTAAGTATTTTAAAAGAACATATTCTGCATTCCTAAACAAATCTCCAGGCAAAGTGAGCTAACTCTGCACATCCTTTGCAACAAATCCACCCCAGCGCATACAAACAGGCTGTGGTGGTGTTTGTTCTTACTTGTTTTGGAGAAAATCTAATTTAGGCTGCATTTAGCCCATGCATTTTACCCTATATGTGTGGAGAAAAGAAATTCAGAACAGAAGAATCTTATTTTAGGGAGCCCTTTCCTCTCCTCGTGAACAGAGATGAATGAAATATTTGGCCTCAGACTCATAAAGTGGCTTATATATTCATTTCTATACTGACATGATTTACGAACTTCTATAAGCACTGATATATTGAGGGTTCTTTGTCACCTCAAGACTGCAATGGCTGATGACACTGTGATGCTATCACTGACATTCACTGTGAGGAAAAAAATAACTGTAGAAAAATGGAAACGGTACTGGTAATTTTCTGCCAGGACATTATCTCACAGACAAGTTTACAGACATTTCCTTTAACCCTAAAACACAACATAACGCAAGGCATAATTCAAAATAAGTGTATAAAACACCTGTGAAAAATCAATAGAGCAAATTCCACACAATACATTTGTGCCCTGTTTTTATGGAGACTTTTCTTGTTTTCTCACTCCATCACACATAAAAAAACTAAATATATAAACAAGATAGAAAGAATGTAATGCAGTGATTTGCAAATACAGCACTGTATGTCACTTCAAGAGCTTTCAAAATATACTAAATAGACATGACTGGTGTCAGGAGTTTCAGACAAAAATATCTGCCATCTCTGAAACTAATTCACATACTGTTTTTTCAAAAGTGACTTAATGAAATACCATGCTCTGATTATCTTAAAGTGGTACTATTATGCCCTTTTACGAAGTCTTGATTGTTTTGGGGGTGTACTCGAATATGTTTTCATGCTTGATTGTACAAAAAACACATATTATTTTTCAAATATTTAACATTATTACAGCTACTCAAAAATCTGTATCTCCAGACTGGTTGAATGCTTGGTTTTCTATGAAGCCCCCCCTTCCGGCCCAGTGTGTTGTGATTGGCAGAGCTTAGCGCATGTTCGGAAAATGTCATACCCCTTCATAAGCGCGAGCTCTACTCAGATGTAAATATTAACGATGGCGTCAATTTCAAACCATTTCGAGCCCGTTTCAGACCCTGACAATGTTAACGATCAAGAGGATCGTGCAGAACGGATTTCAAGCACGGACTTTGCAAGCACTGATTTCACAGGATGTTTCAGAGTGGTATGTTTTTTGTTGTTGTTGTCATTTTCTTATAGATACGATGTTATCCACCATTTAATCATATTTGTCAGAAAGCTATGGTAATACAAACAGTAGGCTAATCGATCACAAAATCATGGATCATTTTTCTAAGGGGCGGTGAACGTTCTTAAAGCAAGAGCTTACAAAAGCTACAGTAAACACTACATCTACTGTAATGTTAGTTAGCAGGCTAGCTGAGGCAAAGCTTTGCCCTTCGTTACATCATAGCTATCATAGCATCTACATAAAGCTTATAATTGGAAATGTTGATAGAAAACACAACTACAAATAATAAGACATATTTACAAGTTGTGATCTATAAACAACAGATTGTCCCCACAAAATGGGAATGGCTATGTCTTTCAGGTGAAGCTTTTGTGCATAGCCTGCATTGTACTCTGTCTGCTGTTTTCTGTAAACTGTGCAGCGGACAGACAAACATTGGGGTTATAATGTTCAGGAACAGTGTTATAAATACATTAACCCCTCTTTGTCACTCTTTGTCTTCTCTAGCACAGCTCAACAAGGCCTCGCCAACATTTTTGCGTATTCCGTGGGCGGGGATTATTTAAATGAGGAACACTATGACTTCATAAGATCCAAGAAAAGCGTGTTGTAGTCCAAACGAGCCGTTCATTGTAGTTCTTGAAAGTGGATTCTGGTAAATAAAATCTCCCTTTGGAGTGGACTTTGAGCTTTGTAACCTTGCAGATATTTTAAATGCTCAAACAGCAACATTAAACACTAACTAAAGTTGAAAAAGTGAAAAAGCATAATAGGACCCCTTTAATAATGGATCACAAAAATAACCATCATTAATTGATAGTGATTATTGTCTCTGTCATCCATAGTTACAAGGATTGTGAACTTTCTGTCAGGGCTAATCATAGCTTATAAGCATAATGAATGCTTGTGGATTGTTCTAAGTGTTACCATTTATATTAATGGACAGCTATTCTTGCTGACAGGCACTTTTCTATCAAATGTTTTATGATAAGTTAAATATGTTTACATATGCTCGCCTCAGGGGCATTATCTGACTGAGCAAATGGATTTTTGAAGACAAAGGTTGAATTGCTGCGTCAGCTTATGCCTGGTGGCTTGTATGGGGTGGAACAACGCATTGATTGATTTTTATGATTTTTTTTTTCAAGCAAGTTAATTAACTTGTTCATATAACAACATAACAGTACATATACATATATTGCCTATATAAATATTTATTTACACATTATTTAAATACTCTCGAAAATGAAAATATTATTACGAACATCATACATCATCATCATACATCATCTGTCCACTAGCACAACCTTTGACCCTGTGACCCTGTGACATGATTTTCTCTGACCTTCCATTCACCTCAATGAACAGACATAACACGGAGCACAAGACAGTTATGTCACAGTACCGGAGAACACGGCCAAGATTTCAATACACACAAAACCCACTTTACACATGTCAATTCAAGTTTATTATAACAAGAGAGTGAGAGCCAGGCAGAAAAAAAGAGGGTAGAAATAAAGGACAGGTACAGAAAAGGAAGGAATAAATAATTCACAAAACGACCACTGTGATTCAGTCTCTTTCCATTTCATTCTCTTGGCAGAGAGATAGAGAGAGAGAGAGAGAGAGAGAGAGAGAGAGAGAGAGAGAGAGAGAGAGAGAGAGAGAGAGAGAGAGAGAGAGAGAGAGAGAGAGAGAGAGAGAGGGTTGTTAATGAATTGTACTCACAAGTGCACTAGGGACATGTTGTTGTGCTCATTATTGGAGGCAGGAAGGAAGTTAATTGTTCCGTGGCTTTTGGTGAGTTAATACTCCAGTGCCTGATAATTGAAAATGAACAATGCGTTATCAACTGCTCTGTCATACCGGCAAAGCCACACACACAAAAAAAAAATATCATCTCTTTTTAAAATAATTATAATGTCTTTGTATCATGCTAAATGATAATGCATGCATTATATACTGTAGAAATACAAAGTACTACAAAATAAATAAAAATATTCATTATGATATCTTGTTTACAGGACATTTACAGTTAAAGTCGGCATGAAGCAATAGTCTTGCAAGGACTTGATTTTGTCCTTCAGGAATTGTTTGGATTGTTGTTTTTTGCTATTGCTATGATGTCGTGTGAGTGACAGGTTGTCCCGCCCTCACACCAGTACACACATCATCAGAGAGAGAAGAGATGTCACTGCAAGAGGAGGGGGAGTTATAAAGATTAAAGATTACAAGGGAACATGAATAAAAAAAAAAAAAAGATGTGCACGGATAAATAATTTATTATAAAGACTGCCATATTCCATAAAAAAACAAGAATTGTCACTTTGGATTTCATGGTGACTTCAAGGTAATTATTTGACTAATTATTAATAGGCATTCACATGATTTCCTCATTTCTTCTCACATCTAGTTGACACCTTTTGCAAGTGTCCTAAACATGTGAATCCATGCCACGGGGGTTACATTCAACTCCAGAGGGGTGTGAAACATTGCCACGGTAACAGCACACCATCCCTGAATCTCTCGACCCCTAACAGGGTGTTCTAACAGAGTCCCACAACAAGGTTACACCTGCCTTCACACTTGAGGAGATGTATATGCATGCACATGTAGCTAATAGATTCTTAAGCATATACTCCATGAATATTTCATGCTGTTTAGTTGTGTGACCTGCCCGATGACTGCAGAGGGATATACTGTATTCACCATTTTTGGTTTTACATGTAAAATAAACCTATTGTCCCCACATTTAATCCATGCAGTTTATATATAAAAAACATACTGATTCTACCGTTTAATCGTGAGTGAATGCAAAAGTAAAATTACATTATAATAGTAATAATTATTACATTATAATAGCTTATTATTATTATATTAAATCATTATTTAAATAATAATACATATAATAATAGTAGAATTAAGTCTATTAACATTGTTATAATTGTTTGTTTTGTACACTTTGCCTAAATATGAGGGTCCATTACATCCCCATTAAACTTCACTCTCATTCTTCTTTCACAAATCCACCATGCCTATATTGACGTGGAGTCCGGCTGTCTTTTTTCCCCGTAGAGGAAACATAATCATCAAATTTTAATAGACCTGATGCTTTAGGGGAACCGCCTCACAGAGCAAATCACTGTCATCCTACATGTTCCTGTGGTTCCCAAACAAGCATTCTTCTTAAAGATCCTCTGACATGGCCTGTGTGTCTCACTTCCCTTCCTTTGTTTCTTTCTTGTTCTCCTCACAGACTGTTTGCTTACTCAATGTGTGGACACTGAATAAATATTTAAAAGTCCACAGTGGAAGAATAGTCCCTCCCACACATCCAGTATACATGGACACACACTTAAAGACCAGTCAGAGGAAACATGAGGTTGTTGACAGTCCTTCTTTTACAAATCAGCCTTTGACAATATCCAAAAAAAAAGAAAAAAAGAAGAAGAAAAATGCCATCATGCAGATCAATCAGATCAAATTATATCCTCCTGTGAGCCAGATTGGTTGATTGATTGATTGATTTTGTATTTATACTATTAAAAACACTTATTTAAAAAAAAAAAGTGCTTTGATTATAATATGTTAAAACATTTGTTTACAATCATTGAATCATACAATCATTTTGGTTGAACTCTGAACTTAATTTGTTTATTAAAAATTAAATGTAAAATGTAAATTAAAATAAAACAAAAATCTAACAGATGTGAAAAATTAAAATTTAATTTATGGCTATACAGAGATATATAGGTATAAAATATACACAACCATTCAAAAGTTTGGGGTCAGTTAACATTTGTATTTTGCAAGGATGCATCAAATTGCTCAAAAGTGACAGTAAAGATATTTATAAGATTTACAAAAGATTTCTATTTCAAATAGATGCTGTTATTTTTAACTTTCTATTCATCGAAGAATCCTGAAAAATAGTATAACAGTTTCAACAAAATTATTCAGCTGTAATAATAAACCATATATATATATATATATATATATATATATATATATATATATATATAATTGCCTAATCAGTGTTTAGTCATCTTGCCAATACATCTAATGGTAGCAACAGCTAAATTAAATTGAACAAACTGAACAAGTGTACGACAACCGTGTTGTTGATATTTGTCGTTTCTAGGCAGCATGATGTGTATGAAACTGTGTCCATCTGTTCCAACTGCAGTGGCACAGCTGGTCTTCCACCTCTCTCACTTTCTCACAGTGACAACTGAGTACTCACTCCCTGGTGACGGGTGGCACGCATGTCTCAGTGATACACAACAGGTCTCACTTGCCACGCATACCTGCAAGCTCACAAAATCATGCACTTATGCAGACAAATAATTTCAATTTATGCATTCTCATAAATGAATACTAAACACAGTACATCTCAATGTGTTGAGGCTGTGGTTTACCCTGCCCTGAAGGAATCACCGATCACAGATCATTAATTGTACAGCACAGGTGTCAGGGTGGAACAAGGACAATATTGGTCCACTGTGTGGTGGGCATCTGTTATCCAGACCACCATTCTACTGTCTTTATCTATCCATTATTTCCTCCCTTCCAGCCATCAATCATCCTTAGCATGAAGCATTTAAATATGCTGTTGTTTTCCATTGATCTATCAATGACTAATCATCTGATTACTTCTTTAGCTTCCTCTGCTTTCATTGCTTTGAATATGCATATCATTTAGATCATATGAAAACATATGCGGTTTGATTTTTGAGGAAATGTCTGTTAAAACTACACTAAAATTCACATTTTCTATTGGTATCTATTGTTCTGACATGCCAAAGTCTCAGTGTTCCACAGGGACACTGAAGATTTATCTGACTCATCAGAGTCGCTCGGTTCCCCATCTTCAGGCGTGGGATACATCGGGACCAAGGGAATTTCCCCAGACAGGTTTGATGAATATCTGTATTCCCCCTCAAACTGTAGACTGGGAGTTTCTCCAAAGTGTGTCTCTTTGGGCAGAAATACAAGAGGTGTACTGAAGAACACTGTGACACCTCTATGACTTTGTTTTTCCCCTCTTATTTGGCTTGGCAATTTTTTTTTTCCCTTGCTGCCGCATGCTTCAGTTCTAGAGCCATTTTTCTGTACACCAAATGATATGTAAAGTTCCTAAGAAATATACAGTAAACCTATTTATACTGTATATTTTCTTTTTTATCCCCCTGCAACTTAAAGATGAAAACTTTAAAGATTTGAGATATAACTTGGACTCCAAATTAAATTTTTAAAAACGCGAACAACAAACAAAGTATTTAGGTCTACAAGGAAAAATACTTTCGCAACATTGTCTGTGCATGGCCTGTTGTGAAAATGATGACAAATTTTAAGTGCCATTTTTTTCTTGATAAGTATTAGACAAGACTGATTGTGGAAATTTCTCAAAATAATGAAATAAAACAAAGAAATTTTAAATAATACATAATAATATTAACTATAAAGAAAGGGGATTTGACATGTACCTGTGACAAAAGGTGAAGAGTTGAGTTGAGTTGAGTTGAGTTGAGTTGAGTTGAGTTGAGTTGAGTTGATTTGGACTCTGCATGAAAGACTTGAACATGCCTGAAACCTACGAACATGCGTGAAACCTACAAAACAAAATTGTTACAATGTTGGAAATTAGCATTTTGTATGTATATTTATTTATTTATTTATTTTTAATTTTTAATTATTATATTTTTTTTTTGCTTGACCAACATATGAAGTAAAATTCCATCTGTTAAGTCACTTGTTGGTCCTGTTGTACTGTAGATCTAAACCTCAACATCATGCAGTCCCTTACATTTCTCTCTGCTATAATACTGCTTCCAAAATGTTTATGACAAACTTGATAAAGCACTGTTTCAAGAGATTGAATTTGCCCAATGTCATAAAGTTCAATCATTATCAAGTATGTCAAGTAACAAAATCTTTTAGATAACATAACGGCAAGAATTTGATTATACAAATGATGGTGCAAGGGTTAGCTAATAATGTATGTGACATGTTGTGTAAGAGCTCATGCAATTGCTTGACATCCGCCCTTAAATGTTAATAAAGGTCATGCATATTTCAGTGATATAAACAGAAGCAGGTGAGACTGGGCTGAAGAGTGATTTATTTATAAGGGCCTATCTTGTAAGGGTGGGGTTTACAGGGGGGCCGTCCTGTTTGTATTTGCACATGTGTGTGTTTATGTCAGCTTGGGTGCAAGTGTCACTGTGTTGGTGTCTGAGCGGAGTCTATGTCTGGCTTCAGTTGGCTCCCGGAGGCATGCTAAGGGCGCACAACACTCACAGCTCCACAGTTTACTCAAACACACAATCACGCGACATAAACAGCGGCACTACCGAGGCGAGCTCGTGTGTGTATGCGCGATTCCCCCGGGAACGTGAGATTTGATAAGAAAATAGGTAATTTTCTCTTTCAGAGAAGGCAACAAAAGACTTGTTTCATTGAAAAAAGAGCCCGACGGTCCCACAAGAGCAGCAAGTCATCCTGCATCATACACAAGGGAACTGTGCAATGATAGTTTGCATGCTTTACATGCTCGGTCATGTTGCCATGAATATGTTCACTCATTCAAAATGACCTCGGACAAGACAGGTAGGTAAATTGTCTGCCCCAATGGATAAGAAATCAATTGTAAAATGAAAAGACAAGTTCACTTACCTGACAGCTTCTGAAATGCTTGACTTTCAGATGAACAAAAGAGAAGAACAAAAGGGGGATAGAGCGAACAAAAAGACATAAAACAAGAGGAAAATTTAGGATTTATGAAAGAAAAAAGGATGGATGAGCATGGAGGAGTTCTTGTTAATGGTTTAAATTAGGGTCACAACAACAGGAAATCGCAGATGACTGAGGTGTCATAATTCATCATAGCCGCGCTCAGTAATGCAGTGTAGGAATAGGATATGCAGGAAAGTCAGCCTTTCTTCCACCATGACCTCATACTGCCAATGCGTCTCACCACAAGACATGCTCTCCGCCATTTAGACCAGAGAGATGATTTGTCAGTCTCTCTCGCACACATGCGCCCGCACGCTAACCAGCAGCTGGTGCTAATACACCTCTTTCTGTCACTATGTGCCAGTTTCTTGTCATTTGTGCGACTAGTCTTACCACAATTTCTGTTTTCTTTCTCCCTCCATCTACAACCGTTCTGTGAGAGTCAAGCTGAGTGTGCAGTCTTTAGCAGAAAACTTTCTGCTCTGTTTTTGCTCTCTTCTGTATTATTAGGACCTATAAAGTGGAACAAGGGTAAACTGGGACATGAACTGGAGGCCTTTCAAATGAGAGGAGAGACTATACATTTTTTATACTAAACATTGTAATTGATTTGGATTTTCTTCCATTATACGCATCTTTTTAGCTTGTTAGAGGCACTTTGTTGTATTATGGAAAGTTTGGCGACAGTATCCTATAAATCTGTCAGCGGGTTCTTAAAAATAGATTGAAGGAGAGAGTGCCAACAACTTTCCACGGTTCATTAACAACATTACTGTAACAAAAACAATTGAGGGTCTTAAAGAGACATAAACACAAGCGGATAATGCAGTGCATAACGTGTGGCACTTTGTCAGGGTTAGAGAGGACCCTCAAGGCTGCAGTATACAACAGAGGCTGCCAATGTTTAGACATGGTATCAATCCAAGAGCCAGGATATCGGAGCATTGTCTGTCAGCAGATATCAAGTGCACTAAATCTAAGATTACCAAATTAAGAGGAGGCACTTAAGTGGGGTATCTATTTGACGCACGCACACACACACACACACACACACACACACGGTTTTATGTTTATGTTTTATGGGGATATTCCATAGACATAATGATTTTTATACTGTACAAATTATATTCTATTCCCTACACTAACCCTAAACCTGCCCGAGCAGAAAACTTTCAGCATTTTCAAAAAACTTCACTTAGTATGATTTATAACCTGTTTTCCACGATGACAAGGATTTCAGATATTGCCATCTTTGTGTGGACATTTTGTCCCCATAATGCAGCTGGTTTACCAGGACCACACACACACACAATGTATATACATACATTATCTATTAGACACACGCACACACACATAATAAGTCTGAGACCACCAGTGAAAATGCTTCTAAACCTATGAACTTTTGATTTAATGCATTTTTATGTAATTTAATTAATAAGCACAACAATTTGAGGTAAAGGATATTTACAAAATTTTAATTAGTTTTTCATTTTTTAAAACATCATTTATTTTAAAGTTGGCATGAAACTGCAATTGCGATCGTTTTTTCTTCCCTAATGTGACGTTGAAAAATGTTGTGTACAATTCTTTCAGGATTATTTGACCTTTCTATTCATCAAAGAATCCTGATGTTTCCTGAACTGTTTTCAACATTAATAATCAGAAATGTTTCTTGAGCAGCAAATCAGCATATTAGCATGATTTCTGAAGGATCGTGTGACACTGAAGACTGGAGAAATGATGCTGAAAATCCAGCATTGCATAACAGGAATAAAACAACAACAACAAAAAAACGTTATTGTAAATTGTAACATTATTTCACAATATTTTTTTATGGTATTTTGAATAATGCAGCCTTGAGCAGAAGAGACTTCTTTTTAAAAACATAAAACCTTCTTACTGATCCTAAACTTGTATAACTCTCTCTCTCTCTCTCTCTCTCTCTCTCTCTCTCTCTATAGAGAGAGAGAGAGAGAGAGAGAGAGAGAGAGAGAGAGAGAGAGAGAGAGAGAGAGAGAGAGAGAGAACATGGCCACATTTATATACATATATACACACACACACACACACACACACACACACACACACACATACGTGGCCATGTATGTGAATGTTTAAAGAAATACATAAAATATAGTATATATTTTCTCCTTAATATGTACTGTTATTATACCTTTATACCAAGTTCATACTGTACCAGGTGCCAAGAAAAAAAGAGGAAAAAGTAGATAGGTGTTCAAGAAGTCACAAAGTTTAGTGAGGTTTAGTTGCTCAGACTTCTCTTCAGTATGGACTAAAACAGTGTGAATGTAGTTTGAGATTGAGATACCTCTGGAGAGCACAACAGCAGATAAAGGGAAGTGAAGATACCTGCACTCTTTATCATGTGCCAACGGTGTGTTCCTGTCCAGTCACACAAAATCTGCGGGAAAGTAATCTGTCAAAACAGAGCACTCTTGTTCATTCAAACTCATTCCAGAACATCTTTACTTTGTTATGCTAAATGGATGTAAAATAAAAGCTCTGTTACCATGTACCGGTCACTTCCTGGCATCCTGGACACCGTTAAGAATTAATGAGCTCCATGTCATGTCCTTTCTTTGAACTGCAGATCCTTTGCATACATTCCTACACAACTCATAACTATAAGCCATACTTTTTTTTTTTTTTTGAAAATGAAGATTTATTTGTTTGCATTCTGAAGTGAATTAAAATACAATTGCATTGACGTCAGAGAGTTGAATTGCGTCTCTCTGCTGAAGTGCACCACCCAATGGAGAGGAGCATCAGTCGAGTGCAGATGGAGCGTATGATTGTCCTGCGCATAAAGGCAGAGAGAGGGGGAGACTCCACAGCAGATGAGCGCTGATCCTGGTCCTTGACTCTGTGTGTGTTCATTCAGGGAAAGCGCTTTTGGCCCACTTACTGACACACACGAGTAATGATAGTGTCAGTGGACTCGGCTGGTCGCTGGCTTCATTCTATCGCTCCCTACTTTCCATATACATCTCCCCCTTCATCTGTTTCTAGCTAAACTCAACACAAGCCTTCTTCGGTTCATGGTGTTTTTTACTCTGTGAAACTAAATTCGGATTCAAATTGTTCGACACAAAAATATTGTCAAAATATTCTGGTTGATTATACATAAAGCACATCCTGATTTTGTAAAGTCGCATTCCTGGGTCAACATATTTTGTTTAATTTAACTATTTTGTTAAATTATCCCTAAAATCAGAGGGTAATGATAGGTGAATAACACTGATGTAGAGGCACCTAACCCTGGTTGTAAGCCTAAACTTGACATAACTTGTCCCTGAATTGAAATCCAAAGATGTTTATCCAGGAACATGTTGCACTTGGTGAAATCAGGTTCTGATTTACATAAATGTGAATTTGAATTCAATTGATCAGGAAGCTAAATTGGAATGGACAATGAAAGCATTCTGAGGAATGAAGTGTTGTTTTACATATTGGTCCTTTAAATGAAAGTGAATTTGGGATCGATAGATTGTTTGTTTCTTTTAGTCTCTTATGCTCGTCAAGGCTGCATTTATTTGAACAAAACATTGTGAGAACAGTAATATTGTGAAATATTTTAACAATTTTATATAATAATTTTCTATTTTAATATATTTTAAAGCAATTTATTCCCGTGATAGCAAAGCTTGAATTTTTAGAATCATTCCTCCAGTCTTCAGTGTCCCATAATCCTTCAGAAATCATTCTAATATGCTGATTTGGTGCTAAAGAAACATTTCTTATTATTATCACTGTTACTTAATATTTTTTTGTGGAAATCATGATACTTTTTTCAGTATTATTTGATGAATCAAAGTTCAAAAGAACAATGTATTTGAAATATAATTTTGTTAATATTATTAAATGTCTTTACTGTCACTTTTGATCAATCAACTGACCCCACACTTCTGAATAGCAGTGTTTATGAATTTATTGTATATATTAATTTCTGCTGACATTACAAACATAACTGTCTTGTTCTTTTACTCGGGAAAAGTTTCATTATTATTCATTAAGCCAGTTTGTCTTGAAAAACTTTCTATTAGACATAATAGTTACATGGATTTCTTTTAATTCTACTTAAAATCAAATTCAAAACTTATTGTTTTCTACCTCACTTTAAATTCAGTTTAAATTGAGGAACTGAACTGGAATTAAAAAAGCATTAGCAATTCAATATTTAACAAATTTCGCACAAATATCACTGTCTATTCAGCAAATGTGACTGAACTGAGACAATTAAGAACCTTGTTGCTACACTATGGTTTTGATTTCACTTTTCAAAATGACCAACTCTCGATAACATTTTCTAATTCACAGCCAAAAGAAATACTTAATGTATCCACAAACCACTTGCAAATCGGTTATGCAGTGGAAAAGCTCTCAGTGTGAACAACAACGCCAATCTGTTGTCGCAGTTGTGCTGTTGTGTCTCTTATGCATGCGGTGTGAAATGGGCCACAGGCTATAAGAAAGTAAGACAGAGAGGAACATTTTGTGGATGAGGAGTCCAAAGTGTGTGTATGTGTGTGATGGGTGTTGGCCAGGTCCAGTAGAGTAATGGAGCAATTGATTTGTTGATTGACCCCAGTGTCACAAAGGACACTTCTTCCTGTTCAGCCACTGCATTACTTTTATTTTCATTTTGGCCACACAAACCGAGACCTGCAACCACCAACCGGACTATATGACACACTGTATAGAAGGAGCACGACAAGACTAAAGAACAATCGCATCATACTCTTTAGCCAGAAGTTATGAGGGCAAGAGTCACCGACAAGCAAAGGCTTGAACTGACCTGCTCTGAAGAGCTGATAGAGTGAGTGGAGGGAACTGAAAAACACATGATCAAGGGTGCAAACACAGCAGACTTGTGTGGAGAACCGAACGGATGGATCAGAGTGAATCAGCGAAAACACAACCTCTTTCTGAAGGTCACTGCAGGTCAATGAGCGCCTGTAAAACAAAGAGCGGGCAGTGAAGGACAGGCTGACAGACACATTCATCTCATTCATTTCATAATTTCATAATTCTAACTTGATGACTGACCATAGCCTACGTTCTCTCCAAATATGTAGAAAAAATAATATAGACACATTTTATATTTGGAAAAGACGCCGGTTACACTTTACACTTATTTGTTAACAACAGTTAATGCATTAGTTAACATGAACAATATATTTTGCTCATAGTTACATTACAGTTTTGTTGGTGCTAGTTCATATACAATTATTCATTGTTTGTTAATATTAGTTCACAGTGCATTAACTAACAGATTAACTTTTGATTTTAATAGTAAATGTAGAAATTAACATTACACTGTAAAAAAAAAGTTGCTGCCTTAAATTAAGTACAATCAACTTGGTTGTATAAGTAATTTCAACTTAAATTACATTAAACTGACTTTTAAAAAATGAGTTGAATCTTGTATAACAAAAAGTTGAAAAATGCTTAACTTCATTTAATGAGTTAAAGCAATGTAAAACATACATTGTCATAACTTATTGATCATATATTTTTTTACAGTTTACCTATAAGATTAATAAATGTTGTATATTTATTGTTTATTGTTCATGTTAGCTAATGACTAATGTTAACAAATTAAACCTTATTGTAAAGTGTTACTAAGACACCATTACCTACAAGACTTCAGTTTACTACTTTATTTATATTGGTTTTTTGAGCCATGAGCCAACATAATATTAACAGTTTATTTGCTTTTTTGCAACATTTTATTTACAGAGACCATTGAGGGGCAGTAAATCAAGAGAACAGAGAAAGAGAGGGGACGTGAATGATAATTTACCCCCACCCCCCACCCCACCCCACCCCACTTATAGAGAAATATAATTCTGCCAATGTGCTGAACTATTTTTTTTTTTTTTTTTTTTTTTTCATGAAATGAGACATTCAGAGCCAACATATTTCCATGTGCCTCACAAGAGAGAAAAAAATAGTTTTTTTTCTTTTTCTGCAGGGCCCCAAAGTTCACCTCACCCAAAGCCAGAGGGAGTTCCACGTGCTCACTGTTTAGCTGTAGGCTGTCAAGGCGAGACATGACTGACAGGAGCTCTTTCCACACAGTAATTGGCAGAGTGGCAAAGTCTGAAAAATTCAAATCTTCTGGCATTTCATCGCTCCGTTTTCATAATCAGGCACGGTTCGACATTAGGAGCCATTTGTTTGTCTGTTTGTTTGTTTATTTATTTGTTTATTTTCGGGTGCACGAAAAACTGAGGAAAAAAATCGCTTGCGTTGCAGATTTTCTCCCTGTGATAGCATGTTTTTTCGCTTTGTCTATTCAGCACACAGCGTGTCAGCGCGCGTTTGTGTGTGTGTGACAGCCGGTTGTGCAGCAGCGAAGGGTCGCTCACTCACCATCTGTAAATTGCTTTTTTTCAGCGGGTCGGTGCAGCGCCGTGGCTCCGCTCGCTGTGTGGAGGGAGCCGTTCCGCAGTAATGAGTTTGTCGGCGTTTGGGGGATCGCGCACGGTGCGCGCCCTGGGTCACTAATTCAATCCTGAGAGCGTTCTAAATAATTATTAATACCTGCTAAGCGTTAATAGAGCTTCATAGGCGATTCATCAAGCTGTCGATATATTTTAGGGGTTGCGACATTTTGTGTCTATGATTTCAAACACGTCCAATAAACGTGGCCAGCGTACAGATCTCTAGAGGGGAGGCTTTTATTGCAATCTGTCGAAAATAACCATTATGAATCCAATTGTTAATTTTGTTTTCTTTGACAACCAATAGCCTATTTTGTATTATGGCTTATGTGCTTCTTAGATAATCAGGCCCACGTATAAAATGTCGTTTATTCAAGTGTAGGCTACACACAATTTCCAAAGTGCCTTCATGAGTGTGTGAAGTGCATTGTGTGTGTGTGTGTGTGTGTGTGTGAACGTGCGTCTGCCTCTCTTGTAAGCTGAGCCATAGAGACGCTGACTACAGGGGAATCTCATCGGCAATGCAGCCTAGACGCCAAAGAACTCACTACCTTCCTCTCACTCTCACTTCCTACTTGCCTCCATCTCTTCTCACCGCTTTATTAAATGCACCTTGGCCTATGGCTACCAACGTGCAAGATCAAATGTGTGCCTTTTGGTACAATACATTCATCATGAATGCACTGTTGCTGAGAGAAAAAAAAAAGGAGGAAAAAGGCATTAAAGAAACAAAAAATAGGTATTGTCATCATTCACACTATTCAAGGCATTATGGATTGCAATTAATGCATTCAGGCATTATAGTGAATAAATTCAAATAAATACACCAGTGCTATTAAAACAAAAACAGTGTGAGTGTCAGTCAGGTACATGGTCGGGATGAAGTGATGGCTGTCATACACATTGTCTCCTCTGACACAGCAGAAATGAGAGGAAGTGTGGGGGATGGGATGGGTTTGAGATAGAGACTGAGTCTGGGATGCTGCCGAACTGAACAAGGACAGACAGCATCTCAGTGGCCACCTCTTGCTCCAACCAAACGTGGCCTGTTGTGTGCATAGCACGGAAACATGACAAATGTCATGTTTAGCAACTCAGTGTGTCAACCAGGCTGAATTTCTGTTTGAGAAAGATACATGCAGGCCCTCCCGTCTCCTACTCTTAATCGTAAAAAGTAAGAAAAGTATCAATGTCAGTTATACAGTAAACCTTCACAAAAAGACAGTGGCAAACAAAAATGCTCCCCCTGGGCTGCACGGTCAAAAAATAAAATAAATAAATAAATAAATGAAGATATAAAATAGTCAAGTGTCTTTAATCGTGTTGAGACTTCTGGATGCTTGAGGGGAAAATGACACACTCTCCTGTATTCAAATACGGCGTATAAAACTGCATCCATAGTTTTATATTTGCAAATTATTGGGGAAAAAAAGTCATTAGAAAAGTAAAAAATATAAATGAAATGTTTTTCTTTAATCAATCAATTGAAATTCTAAGTGACTATTCCTGTATGATTTGGGCAAATATTCCAGACGACCCTCTTCAGAGAACCTCTTAGCTTTCTTTGGCCTGTCAAATAGATCTGCTACATTTTGTCTGTTTATTACAGACATACAAATGCACAAAAAAAAAAAAGCACAGTCGGGATGGTGAATGAGTATCAGAGAGAGAGATGCCGACCTTGGTTTACTTTAAATTCACTAAACTGCATCAAACTAGACCAAACAAGTCACACCATTCAAGAAGCAGGTTTCATTATTTCCAAAATAACCTTCACCTGATGGATTAAAAAAGGACAAATTAATGTAAAAATGACAAATGACACTGGACAGAGAACAGGAAAGGGGCAGAGCAACTCTGAAACAGAGTTATACTGACATTTTGGTTACAGCACTGTGTAAAAAATTCAGAACATTTGGGATTTCCATTAATCTTAATATGCTGGTTGAAATAGCTCATAAGTGGCAGGTATGATGGAGAGCAAGTAATGCTATATTTCACCCACTGAAACATAATTAATGAAGTTCCACTGGGTTTCAAAATGCCAATGAATATGTTGCACTTGAATGATATATTATGATCAAACAATTAAAGGGGTGAATTGATGGTTCTTTAAAAGAGGGGAGAGCAGAAAGCCTGCAAGTGTGATGGGCACAGTGTTTTTTAGATTCTCATGCACATAATGTAAAAAAAGAAAAAGAAAAAAAGAACCAATATTAATAATATAAAGATCTTTCCCATACAGGCATATATTGAATCTGAACTCATCCGAACCTCTAAAACTCTGTTGCCTCTGACACACAACCAGTGATAAAGCAAAAGAGGTTAAGTGACACATCCAGTTTAGCCTTTGATACAACAACAAGTGCAGAGGTCAGAACACTTAAAGAAAAACTAAAGTTTTTATCTTCACACAGAGTATTGAACTGGAAACAGCATGGGGGGGGGGGGGGGGGGGGGGGGGGATTAGAATATAGACTCTCACGTTAATCACGTCAATCTTGTTTAGTCTTGTTCAAAGTATTTAGTATTAGAAAGCTGTTCATTCTGATATAATAATATATATATATATATTAAGAAACATTTGGTTTACCATAATTAGGAGTAAGAGAAAACAAATAGGAAGATTTGTCTGTGATGAAGTCTGGATAACCTGAAACAGCGCTCCAAACGATTAGGCTACAGCCTACAGACAATGAGAGTATAATGTTTGCCATTATGAAAATGAAATTGATCATAATTTCATAATTTTCGCCTTAATATTATTACTCGAGTAAAGTAAAAATTGATTGCGACCAATACCACAACAACGTTTAATTAACCCTGATTAAAAGATGAACATTTAGTGCCACCCAACATTAATTACTTCTTATACTGTTCCATTGTGAGAAGTTTGCGAGCAATATAATATAATAATAAGAACATTTGCTCGTTTGTTCTCCTTTAATCTTTTAAATAATAGGCTATTTAAACATTTGTGTAAAAAAACAAAAAAAACAAAAACGTTTTAATGTCATAAACGAATGTCACGTTGTAAGCATTTGTACACTTAAAATAAATCTCTATAGCGCATAAGTATTAAGCCTTCATCATAGTTCATAGAATTATAATAAATTATTGAAATTCTTCTTTTTTTTTTAAATCGTAAACAAACAATATCAATAGTTGAACGTTTGAAATTGTACCATTTACATTTTAACATGCTTAATTTGCTGAGCCCCGGACAATGTGTATTATTTTTCGTTATTTCGTGCATTATTGTTATTATTAATTTTTGTTTTATACCTGATATTTTGTAATCCTAATAGATTGTGAAATCTTTATACCACTTGTATAGCTCACATATTTTAGCTTTGAAAAGACACTGGTTGAGTAAGTGGGAAACAGGCTGAAGCATTTGACAGAAGTTTTTATTAAACATTATGAAAACAAGATTCTGAACAACATTCCATTTCGAAACATTTTGGTTTGGACTTACTGACACGTAAGGACATTTATATTTTCGATAAATATATAGAAATTATAGGCTATGTACAGTTTTTTCTTTTTTTCCCCATTTTATTATTTATTTGTTTACATAAGACAGCACACAGGACAGCACATGTGGTTATGTAACCTCAAGCCGCTGTGCCTCAAATTAGACCAATAGACAGAGAGATTGCTTCATAACGAACTTCATCATAATTCATAATTCATCCCCAAAAATTAAATCAATGTTAACAGTGGTTTTCATGTGAGAATATCAAGCAAATACTAACCCAGGTAGAGGAGCATACTTGAAGACATTATTTTTGGAGTCTGGTCGATAGATTTGTCAGGAAACTAAGCATACACAGGTCGGAAAGAATTTGAAAACGGATAATTTACGTGCATTATCCACTTTGGCAACTTTGTTCCTTTAGCCGGGACAAGATGGGCTATATTTCAACCTCAAATGATCACAAACTAAATGCGCACGATTACTTTTAGCCAAGTTTGCACACAAGTCTCTCTGTTATTTTTGAATTATTTCAGCATTTAATCTACCTGTAGTGTAACTGAGGGTCGGAAGCCTATTATCATCATCACAATGTTGCAATGCAAAACATAGGCAATTGCTTTATACAGCATATGCTACAGTTTTATTATGTCATAAAAAGTTAAAACAACCCTTCTAGCCTTATTAACGACGGTTGTCGTATATTTGAAGTTAACAGTTTTGTCGTTTATCATCCCGGCCATTCAGAAAAAAAAGAAAAAAAAAAGAAGAAAAAAAAACTTTCTTTAGGAGATGATAGTTATTTTTGATATCCAAGTCTAACCAGTTTTCTACATACCTTCATTTATTTTGAAGTAGGCCTACAAAATTCACATAATCAGAGCTTCTGTTAATTGCTTTCGAATTTGGTGCATAGAATATTAGCAGCAATTAAAGTTCTTGTGTTTATATGCACTTTCGACGATCGACTATGTTCACCATAACATCAATTTGATTAACACAGAGGAAAAGAAATGTTATATAAATCCAAATTCTTTGAATCGTAGTGCAGTAGGCTTTCCTTTGAAATTGTACAAATTCAATAGAATGAGAATATCTTTGTCATTTGCATGCTACTACATACAAACATCGTTATTAAGACGTTTTAAATAATCAAGCAAAAATGACTTTAAAAAGAAAGTTAAATTAACACACCAATCGACCTCTACATATGTACAAGTGGTAATAAATAACTCTGGCTCAGTTCGGTTTTTTTTTGTTTCTTTGTTCTTATTCTGTACTTTTAAAACAATAGAAAAAAAAAATGATTTCATGTGATTTCGCAGGTACGCATGAGGTCCTTCACACGGTTTGTGTCGAACAGAAGAAACGAAAGGAACAAAAAAAATTAAGAGAAGAGAGAGTGGTTAAGGGCCATGCTTTTCATCCAAGTGCTGTATGGGGAAAAGAGAGTAAGGACCTGGCGCGTTTGGAGTACCATACATGTCCCGCATGCAGGATTAGTAATGCAGACATGAGCAATGATTGAGGGCCTTCAAAGTTCACAAGCCCCCTCAACCTCAGTTCATGACAGAAAAGTCAAGGATGTATTGCTATCTCCCTTTCTTGCTTACAAGTGTTTTAATATTATTATTGTTCCTTCCAAAGTTCCTTCACAAGCTGAAGTTTTGTTTCCAGTATTTTCTCATCGCCATTAAGACTCGTCAATCCGTTAAGACAAGAAAAACAATATTAAGGAAGCGTCTGTATGCCTCTAAAGACAAAGGAAAAATACGAATTTACAGAATCCAAAACTGATAAGTCTTTGGAGGTTATGAGTGATCCCATGTTTAGATCGGAGGTTTTATGAAGTAGAAGGGTCCGTGCAGTATCTGTGGAAGATAATCCTAACATCACACTAACCTTAAGACTTTCATGGTGCAGTTATACACAAATAATGGGTGAAAACTTTAAATACGGCGCTGTAATGTTAGGCTCTTAAAAATAAAGGTTCTTCAGTGTTTCTTTTCAGCACTTTAAGTTCAGCAAAGGACTTGACCTTCTTATCAATAACCATTTTGGCTGTAAAAAGTGATTAGTTCTTTGGAGAACGAAAAGTTCTGGATGTTACATTCTGGGTTCTCCAGATATTGGTTCTTTAAAGCACCAGCACATAGCTAGATGTTTCTCTAAATAAAATATGTATTTGTGGAATTTAAAAAGGTTCTCCTATGGCATCAGACTGTAAAACCTTTATTTTCATGAGTGCATGTTCTAGAACGGACATTGAGTATTTAAGAAAATAACTGCAAATAAGATTCACACTGAAAATCATAAAAAAATGTAAGGTTTAAAAAACGAATACGTTGGTGTGGGAAAAAGTCTTTAACAAGAATCACTCTCACATGAAGAATTCCGTGGAAGTGGTTTTGCCGTGAGTGCCGTTGGACGGGTCCCGAGTGTTGCCGCCTCCGTTGCCGCCGCCGCCGTTAAAGGTTCGGCTCGCGAGCTTCTCGTACTTCTCCTTGTACAGGTCCCGCTCTTTCATGAGACGCGACACGTCTTGCTTGAGTTGCTCCACCTGGCTCTGGAGCGTGCACTTTTCGCTTTCGAGCATGTGACGCTGCTGCACGCGCTTGTAGCGGCACGACTGCGCGTAGCCGCGGTTCTTCAGGGTTCGCCGTTTCTGCTTGAGGCGGATCACCTCTTCTTTGCTGAAGCCTCTCAGTTGCCGGTTAAGCTCGCGCACTGTCATGCTCACCAGCTGCTCGTCCGAGAAGCGGTCCTCGATGCGCGCGTGCGCGTGGTGGCCGTGGTGATGATGGTGGTGGTGGTGCACCGGGTGGTGGTGACCGTTTGTGGGCGCCGAGAGGTCTTCTCCGACGTACTGCTGACCGCGGAATCCCTCGTAGGGCTGGTGGTGGTGATGATGGTGGTGCGCGTTACCGATGAGTGCTTCCACCGCGTCCTCGGGCGTCAGGTTGAGGGCCTCTGGACTTATGTGATGCTGATAGTTGGGAATCCAGTAGAGATCGTCCAGCTGCGGCTTGCCCGAGGAGCCTTGGGTGTTGTTGTTGTTTCCACTGTTGTTGTTGTTAACACCATTTACGAGGTTCTGCCCAGGCTGAGATCCGGGACTGGGGGCACAGAAGCTGGGCGAGGAAGGCACCGAGGAGCAGGGCGTGCTGATAGGGGTGGAGGACAGCGAGCCCGGGGGCAGGCGGTGGCAATAGCGGTCGGCCTCCGGGGGCTCTTTCTTGACCTCAAACTTCATGAGGTCGAAGTCGTTGACATATTCAATAGCCAAAGGGCTGTTGGGCAAATCTGCGCTCATGGCGAGATCGGTGGCCATGTCAGTCCATGCGACACCTACCCTAACAGCCAAAGCGACACCCGTGGGTTTCACTGGGATTATGATGAAGGTGAATGATGAAGATGAGTGGCCAGGATTTAATACATAGGCACGAGCTTCTATTTATAGATATACGTATGCCCATGCATGTAAATGTACGCATACACCAGCCAGTTTGCTTCTTGTTGACAACTTATCCGAGGTCAAATTCACACGTTAATATCACTGGCCAGGGCGGCAGAAACTTGAGACTCGTGAATTCAAAATCACCAACCTGACTCGTCCTCGCTTCACAAAGCAGAGAAATCGTCCTTTGAGTGTCAGAGACTTAAAATATCCTTCTTCACCTCCGTGTTTTAAGTCCCCTCTAACTGGAGGCAACAAAGTTTTAAGCTTTCATGCGAAGAAAGCGAAAACTTTCCTCACATTTCGAGAATAGTCCGCCACACAACACGCGCGCGTCAAGTTCAGAAAATGCTGCTGCTGTCGCTTTTTACACAGTCACTAGCAAACGCGGACCGCAACAATGTGTGACAAATCTCAGAGTAAGTTCCTCTTGTGGGACGCTCCAGCGCAGCCCGACGAAGGATAGGGAATTCTGGCTACTCAATTCACCTCCTTCCGTGGTCAGTTTTGAAGTTATATGGACTGCTGTCACCGTTGCTTTACGTTTTACGGCTTGAGCTTATTTTTTTGCACCGTTGTCCACCGCTGACACGCAGTATCACTGAAGCACTGAAAGGGGCAATGTACCACTTTATACACATGGCCCATGTGAGCGTCCAACCCAGAGAAGGGATCGGACCAATGGGAGGAGGCGTAGCAGTAGACATGCATATTCCTACAGCAACGCCACTATGTGGCAGCTGAGG